>NC_058368.1:47584166-47898333 GCF_018350175.1 Felis catus
TATATAGGAGTGTAGGAAAAGAAAGGAAAACAGGGTAAAAAGAGGTTTTTCCTCGAGGAGCGCCTTCAAGGCTCAGTTGGTTGAGCGTCTGACATGGGCTCAGGTCATGATCTCAGAGTTTGTGAGTTCAAGCCCTGTATCAGGCTTGCTGCTGTCAGTGCAGAGCCTGCTTCAGATCTTCTGTTCCCCCTCTCTCTCTCTTTGTCTCTCCCCCCGCTCCTGCTCACATCTCCTCTCTCTCAAAAATAAATAAAACATTTTCAAAAAGCTTTTTAAAAATATAAGAGGTTTTGAGTTAGAAGGGAACCAGAAGGAACCTTTGCTGGATAGATACTGATCTCAATGAAGAGAAAGCCAAATAAGAATGAAGTGGGCTCTGAATGATCTGAAAGACTTAATAAAAAACAACAATTTTTAGAACAACCAGTAGAGAGAATATACTGGCCTAATAGATGTGAATAAATTTATTCCAAGCAGCAGTAAGAGCCAGGTCATGGGCTTGATCAGCATGCTGTCACTAATGTTCTGCAGCTTCTTTTAATTCAAATCAGAGATTGACAGTGCAAACCAGTGGCAGACCAAATCCAATCTGCCATCTGGTTTTCTGCAACTTGCAGGCTAAGAATGGTTTTTGTATTTTTTAGTTATTAGGAACAAAATCAAAAGAAGAAGAATACATCATAATGCATGAAAATTATATTAACTTCAAATATTAGTGTCCATAAAGTTTTATTGAAACACAACTATACTCATTGGTTTATATATATACAGTTGGCTTTTGTGCTAACAAGTGCACAGGTGGTTTGTTGCAACAGAGATCATATGGCCTATAAAGCCTAACATTTTTACTCCTCTGGCCCTTTATAGAAAAACTTTGCTGCCCCATTTATCTAAAGCATTCATGCCAGCTTTTCAACAGCTGAAATTAAGTAGCAGTGTTCACTAACCAGTTATCCATCTCTTCCTCTACAACCATTCACAGGTCTTAGTAGATACATCACCATTTATAGAGTCCTTCCCAGGTATCAGCAGTGCTGTTTCCCATGTTGAGGAAATGGAAAAGTATATGACTTTGAAGACAGTTCTGCTTCCTGGTAAGGCTAACTTAACATTCCACCAACTGGAAGAAAATCAAATTCTATGCATCTAAAATTTCCATATTTTAAACAATTAAAACATGTCACTGTTCATAGGCAAACATATGAAACATGATGGGACATTTTGGCTAGACTGAAAAATGGAACTGTTTGGCCAAAAAAAAGCATGTAAGGTCACTTATCATTTTTCCCACAACCAGCTTTATTGTTTTTTTTTTTTAAGGAATCTTTAAGGAATTCTTGAATATTTCATTTTATTCAGCAACTACTAACATAGTACTTAACTGTACCAGCACTTTTAAGTATTTTACTAATATTAACTCATTTAATCTTCTTATGATAAGATTGTTATTATCCCCATGTTACAGATACACAAACTGAGACAGGTAGTAAGGGGCAGGTGTAGAATTTGAACCCACACATCTGGCTTCAGAATCCTTGCTTACTTGAGTTACATGTAAACATGTAAAATTACATTATGTAAACAAACTCTTCAGTCTCATCACATGAACCTTCAAGATCACCTGAGGCACTTTCTGAATTGTCTTACACAGTTTTCCAAGACACGTCACCTTTACTGCTTCTTAAATTTTTTCACTGACTCCCTTGGTGATACTGTCACTGAATTTTTATCTTTAGACACAAGTATCCATTCAAATAAAAAAATTTTGTTTCTTCTTTTGGTATGTTTGTGATCTTCAGAATGTGATTGACTTAGATATCTTTTTAAAGTAATCCTTAAAGGGGCGCCTGGGTGGCTCAGTCGGTTGAGAGACTGACTTCGGCTCAGGTCATGAGCTCATGGTTTGTGAGTTCGAGCCCCGCGTCGGGCTCTGTGCTGGCAGCTCAGAACCTGGAGCCTGCTTCTGATTCTGTGTCTCTCTCTGCCCCTCCCTCACTCATGCTCTGTCTCTCTCTGTCTCAGAAATAAATAAACATTAAAAAAAAATTAAAAAAAAATAAATAAAGTAATCCTTAAAGCCTGTTTCCAGTGTAGTTGTAAAGCTGCATCCTAGAAATATTTATGAAACCAATGCGAAATGTCTTTGATTTCGTGTTTATAGATTCCTTCAAATGAACAGTATCAGCATTCAGAATTTGTGTTGATTATGGTCTTTGCAAGCCAATGTGTCTTCCCTAAAAAGTATTTTATTTTTCAAGATAAAGTAGTTGAGAGAATACTCAGATTTTATAAGAACTCAAAAAAGTGACCCCCTTTTTGTCTTAAGAATAATTTTGAAGGAAAAGTGTTATCTTACATTCACTCCTAATTGGTAGGACACAGAGCCAAAGCAAAGGGAAATAACCTCTCAACTTCCTTCTGTGACAGCCATAGCACCCTCTAATGACCTTCAACCCTCCTTAAACTTCTGACCTAACACACAGGTTTTCCTCTGCCCAGGTGGAGCCTTTGTGTGTTTTATTTTTTTTGTGGGAGCCCTCACCTGTTTTCTTCTCTGTTCACCTTTCAGTCATATTCTTTGTCTCTAGTCTCTTCCTCCTGTAGCTGTCTGTGTCCATATGTACTTGCCAATGGTGTGTTGTGAAACATTGTGTGTGGATTTTGGGTACATGCTTTATTTTAACTTTGTTAAAATATTTTTTTCTTTCTTGGATACAGTACGTTAAGGTGTAAGAACCCAGAAATTTGAGGCAGTCTTGGATGCAAACTCCAGCATTACTACTTAGTTGGGCAAATTAATTAACCTTTCTGAGTCATTTTATTTCTAAAAAGAATGATCCTAAATTCTATGTTAGAGTTTTAGAGATGGTTACATGAAAAGAAAAATACATATACATGGAAAGCAAATATAAATCTAAGGCACTGCAGTGTTTGGTGCCTTTCCTTTGTATTGATCTCTACACATGCTGACAAGCCATACCAGTTCACATTTTTTCTTCATAAATGCCTTTAGGGTTCTGTGACCACAGGTCCCTCAACCACTTCTTTGGATCTTGGTTACAAAAGCAAGTGAGAGAAAAGGAAGAGACAGGGCAATAATAAAAGCACCAATTTTCTACCAACCTAGAAAGGAGGAGCAATAGTTTTTGAGATGGGGAAGCATAGGAACTGTGTAGGGAGAAGAGTGAGGGCTAAGAAAATATTTAAGAGGAAAAGGCACTTCTTCAAAATAATAATTGTAGGATGTTAAAATGTTAATATTTTCATTCAATTACTATTTATTGAGTTTCTTTGATTATGTTGGGTACTTTATTATTTCATTTTTATCCTGAATGTATGCATGTAGCCATAAGTAGATTGCTAAATAGATACGTTGGGATGTAGACATTTTCCAGAATTTTATAAGTGTTCTCATTTGATAAATAACTATAGAAAATAAAAATCTGATTATAACATGATATGTGTTAACTAACTGTGTAAACTGGCATAATAGTATATTTTGTATCTGCTTTTTTGAAAATCCCAAGGTAGTAGTTTACAGAAAAAACTAATAAGCAGTTGTTTAGTCCATTAAGCCTGATGAGAGAAATTTAGAGATGGGGAAGTACACCTAACAAAGTGATGTAGTTCTTTTCATTATTGTCTTATGTTTTCTTCATTCTCTTTTACATGCCCTCATGATAGACCTCGTTATATTCTTGTGGGTAAGCTAGTGAGTTGCGCTTACATTCCTAAAATTGTGTGTACATTTTGCCACTACTTTAACTCATTACAAATCTTAGGTATATCTCACTGTCATATCACACTAACTTTGCTTCCTCTTTTGCATTTGTTTTTAAAATGTTTTTAAGATGTTGTCATGTCTCCAACACGTTAGTCATTAACCAAACTGTACAGTGTTAGAAACTTTAATCTTTTTTGTAGTTCAGCTATACCTATCCTGTAATCATTTTGGTTTCTTTTTTCTTCACTCCCTATAATTTGTTTTCATCCTACACTGACACCTAAACCTGGAAATAATCATGTTGATTCACTGGTTTTGTCATACTTCAGAAAAGACTACCCCTTATCCAATTAATTTATGATACTTTAGTGTTTTTTACCCTGGCTTGAACATATTTAGTAATTTAAACTGTATGACACCTAAAAATGGTTAATAGGACTTCATTCTTTAATTCTGTAAACATTCATTAAAAGCTTGTGATATATACCAGGTGATATACTAGATCCTAAGAATCCAAAGGTGCATTAAACAACAGTCTTGAACTTGAGTAACTTACATTTTTTTTTAATTGTACAAGGCACTGTGTGAGCATTTTACTTATATTAGCCCATTTTATCACTCAGAACTCAACATTCCCAAGTCTGTCCTCAAGGATTTTGATTCAGTAGGTCTAAGGTAGAGTCATGATATCTAGAGTTCTTAGAAGTTCCACAAGGAGTTCTGTTGGTTATCCTTGGTTGGTGGAGATAAAATGAAGCTTAGGGTCGTGCTCACCCTTGGAAAAGAGAAAGTCTTGCTAATGGTTCAGCTCTACCCAGGACTCTGGTTTCTAAATCCCTATTCAGGAGTTTCCTAGAATCCTCATGGAATTCTGTATCCTCTCAGAATAGTTTTGTGTTAAGATTTGTAGTGTTTGCCTGGTGTTTTTCAAGTTTTTATTTAAATTCTACTTTGTTAACATATATGGTAAAATTGGTTTCAGGTGTAGAATTTAGTGACTTATCACTTACATATAACACTCAGTGCCATCACAATAAGTGCCCCCCTTAATACCCATCACCCATTTGGCCCATTACCCCACCCACCTCCCTCCATCAACTCTCAGTTTGTTCTCTATAGTTAAGTCTCTTATGGTTTGCTTCCCTCTTGCTTTTTATTCCCTTTCCCCTCTACTTATCTGTTCTGTTCTTTTTTTTTTAATTCCACATATGAGTGATATCATACAGTATTTGTCTTTCTATGACTGGCTTATTTCAGTCAGCATAATACACTCTAGCTCTAACCACATTATTGCAAAAACACTTTCATTATTTTTTATGGCAGAGTAATACTCCATATTGTGTGTGGGGGGGTGTGGGGGGGGGTGTGTGTACGTACACGCATGCATACCGCTTTACCCATTCATCAGTCAGTGGACATTTGGACTCTTTCCATAGTTTGGCTACTGTTGATAATGCTGCTATAAACATTGGGATGCATGTATCCCTTCGAATCAGTATTTTGTATTCTTTGGGTAAATTCCTGGGTCTTAGGGTAGTTCTATTTTTAACTTTTTGAGGAACCTCCATGCTGTTTTCCAGAGTGGCTACACCAGTTTACATTCCCACCAGCAGTGCAAAAGGGTTCCTCTTTCTCCGTATCCTTGCTAATATCTGTTGTTCTCTGTGTTGTTAATTTTAGCCATTTTGACAGGCATGAGGTGGTATCTCATTGTGGTTTTGATTTGTATTTCCCTGATAATGAATGATGGTGTGCATCTGGATGCTTTCTTTTGAAAAAGTGTCTACTCTTGTCTTTTGCCCATTTCTTCACTGGATTTACTTGTTTTTTGGGTGTTAAGTTTGATAAATGTTATATAGATTTTGGATACTAACCCTTTATCAGATATGTCATTTGGAGATATCTTCTCCATCAGTTGTCTATTTAGTTTTGCTGATTGTTTCCTTCACTGTGCAGAAGCTTTTTATCTTGATGAAGTCCCAGTAGTTTGTCTTTGCTTTTGTTTCCCTTGCCTCCAGAGATGTGTCTAGTAAGAAGTTGCTGCGGCTGAAGTCATGAAGGTCGCTGCCTGTATTTTCCTCTAGGAATTTGATTGTTTCCTGTCTCACATTTTAGATCTTTCATCTGTTTTCAGTTTATTTTTGTGTATGGTATAAGAAAGTGGTCCAGGTTCATTCTTCTTCATGTTGCTGTCCAGTTTCCCCAACACCATTTGCTGAAATGACTGTCTTTCTTCCATTGGATGTTCTTTCCTGCTTTATCAAAGATTAGTTGACCATACAGTTGTGGGTCCATTTCTAGGTTTTCTGTTCTGTTCCGTTGGTCTATGTATCTGTTTTTGTGCCGGTACCATACTGCCTTGATCACTACAGCTTTGTAACATAGCTTGAAATCCAGAATTGTGATGCCTCCAGCTTTGTGCTTTGTTTTTTGTTTTTGTTTGTTTATTTGTTTTTTTCAAGTTTGCTTTGGCTATTCATGGTCTTTTGTGGTTCCATACAAATTTTAGGATTGTTTGTACTAGCCCTGTGAAAAATGCTGGTGGTATTTTGATAGAGATTGCATTAAATAGGTAGATTGCTTTGGGTAGTATAGACAGTTTAACAGTATTTGTTCTTCTAATGCATGAGCATGGAATGTTTTCCATTTCTTAGTGTCCTCTTCAGTTTCTTTCAGAAGTATACTTTTCAGAGTATAGATCTTTTACCTCTTTGATTAGGTTTATTCCTACATATCTTACAGTTTTTGGTACAAATGTGAAGGGGATCGATTCCTTGATTTCTCTTTCTGCTGCTTCAATGTTGGTGTATAAAAATGCAACAGATATCTGTACATTGATTTTACTCCTGCGACTTTTCTGAATTCGTGTATCAGTTCTAGTGATTTTTTGGTGTAGTCTTGGGTTTTCTACATGTCATTTGCGAGTAGTGAAAGTTTGACTTCTTCCTTGCCAATTTGGATGCCTTTTGTTTCTTTTTGTTGTCTAATTGCTGAAGCTAGTACTTCCAGTACAATGTTAAATAACAATGGTGAGAGTGGACATCCCTGTGTTGTTCCTGACTGTAGAGAAAAAGCTCTGTTTTTCCCCATTGAGGATATTAGCTGTGGGTCTTTTGTGTATGGCCTTTATGATCTTGAGGTATGTTCCCTCTATCCCTACTTTGATGAGGGTTTTTATCAAGAAACGAGCCTATATTTTGTCAAATGCTTTTTCTGCATCTATTGAGAGGATCATATGGTTCATATGCTTTCTTTTATTAATGTGGTATATCATGTTGATTGATTTGCGAATATTGAACCAGAGGTGCAGCTTTAAATGGAAGTTGGTCTAAATAAATATCTTTTACAACTGTGGTAAATTGATTTCCTTCTTTGAGCTATATATTATGGAAAACTATGATTGGCCTCCATTCTATTGTTCATACTTGATACTAGTTCATAAAAGCATCCTCTAAAAGCACCTTTTCTTGTGACTTTTTTTCTTAGAGTGGTTTTAGGTTCACAGCAAAATCAAGAAGAAACTACAGAGATCCTATAACTATTTTGGATTCCGTGTTATATATTCTGATTTTTTTAATGTACCCTAACATTCTGCAGTATGTATTAAAGGCAGCAGGAAATAGTTTGAGTGCTGTCAAGCACTGATGTAATAAATACTCTTGGTTCGGAGGATGATTCAAGCTCAATTTTAAGTGTTTGTTGTCACGTTGCCACATAAGGCAAAATAGCTACCCATACAAACACTATTATAAAATATTTCTCTCTAATTTTATCTCATGCATGCTTTGATTTATTTTAAGGCAACATTCCTCTCATTTATTTCACTTAAGTACTTTTATCCTCACATACCTGCAGTACCTATTTTTTGCCTTTATAAGATGGCCAAATATTACCACATATTGTTTATTAATGACATTACATATTTTATTTGATCATGATATGATAGATGCATTGAATTACTCTAAATGCATGCTTGAAATTCTTATAAATCCATGGTGCAGTTGTTAAACATACTCAGCGTTTTTAACCCAGCAAAAAAAGATTTCTCACATGCATGTAAGAATTAGTTTGTAAGCCAAAAATGACAGATGTAGTATTACAGCTGAGCAGTGAACTTGCTGAAGAAATCATCTAAATGGCAGAAACATTTGGAGAAATACCCAAGTGCCTTTTAAATTCCTTTCTCTTGTCCTATAGTAACCAGTGTTGCAACAATGATGATTATTTTTATAAATTTTCTCTATCTGCTTTCTTTTCAATTTAGAAAATTTAACAACTGAAAGGAAAAGATCAGAATTACCAGAACTCTGATTCTCTATAATTTTATATGCATATTTTTGAACTTAAGTAATTACTCTCCTGATTTTTATTAAAAATAGTTCTGATTCGGTATCAAGGAATATATTTTAAAATTTACTGGTATCGAGATAATAAGTGAGAGAAAGTAGTTGGTGGAACAAATAACAATAATGCAAAAAAATCTCTAAAATAACATTTTCTATTTTGATCTCAATGAAAAGAAAGCAATTTCAGATAAATAATATGTACAAATTGTCATGGGGTTTGTTTGCTTTAGGGTTTTTGTTTTTTGTTTTTTGCATGTTTCAGGGGTTTTGGAGCATTTTGGTTTTTGGTTTTTGTTTTGTTTTGTTTTGCTTTTGCTTTTTTGAAGTACCCATTAAGTACTGTAGATTGGGTATGGTAGAACACCAGTGCTTATTCTTGGGATCAGAGATCTCTCATACAGTTTCAGGATATTAAAAAACTAACCAACCAAGACTTACTCTACTAGACGTTGATACTACATACTTCATACCTTACTTGGTTAATAACACTTTATTATGAGAAGTAAAATAGATCTGAACCAGAATTATTTATATTGAAGGTAGATAATGTTTCATTTTTTTAAATTTGCCTATATCTAAGACTTTTGAGTTGCCGTTAGGAAAATTACTTTTAAGTCAAAAAAAAATCATGTAATATAAAAACAACTTTTACAACAACTTCCCTTTTCCCAGATATCTTTACCTACAGTGGTACCATTTTTTTTTAAGATTTATGCTTTTTCTTTTCTTTTTACATAAATGTGAGTATCCTTATATGATTTTAGATATATTCATAGTACATGTCTAAATATGTATGTTAAGTAATGAGTCAAGTTTATATATTAGGTTTATTTTTATTTTTATTTTTTGAGAGAGAGATAAGAGAGCAAGCCAGAGAGGGGCAGAGAGAACGGGAAACAGAATCCCAAGCAAGTTCCATGCTCTAGCACAGAGCCCGAAGTGGGGCTCATACTCAAAAACTGTGAGATCATGATCTGAGCCAAAATCAAGAATCAGATGCTCCACCAACTGAGCCACCCAGGTGCCCCAAGTTTATATGTTTTAAAGAAACACATTAGAATATATGGATCCAAAAGAGAATATCCTCTACTAAAACAGGCATATTTGGGGCCCCTACACTTTTCCCAGCCATCCTGGCATTGCTCAGTAGGGTTATTTCATAGTCCTTGCAGCAGCTCTTAACTGTGAAGGCCTTATTCTCCTTCAAAGATATATTTTGTTTTGAAAATTCAGAGTAAAACCATTGCATTAGGTGGGCGAATAAACTGGGTGCTACTATTTGGTGTGAAAAATGAGGTAAGAAATTAGGGAGAATTTAAATGTCTAACAATAGAAAAATACTCAACGGAAAATTATGGGGCCAATACTACTTATGAAAGGGGATTAGAAGCATAGAAGCCTTTTAAGTTCTATCAGTGAAAACAAGGACCTCAAACTATATGAAGGTATGATTTACATATATAATGTGCATAGTAAACATTTTATGTATGAGAATATCAAAGATTGGTGAGGATGTGGAGAAACCATATTTCATACACTTTTGGTCATGTTTCAATACTATATGGCTATTTGGAGAAAATTGGGTAAAATCTATGAAAATTTAAAATCCTTTCACCTAGGGGCACCTGGGTGGCTCAGTCAGTTAAACGTGTGACTTCAGCTCAGGTCATGATCTCACTGCTCGGCTCGTGAGTTCGAGCCCCATGTTTATGCTGACAGCTCAGAGCCTGGAGCCTGCTTCGGATTCTGTGTCTCCCTCTCTCTCTGCCCCTGCCCGGCTCATACTCTCTGTCTCTGCCCCTCCCTAGCTCATACTCTGTCTCTCTCTCCTTCCAAAATAAATAAACATAAAAAAAAAAAAAAATTTAAATCCTTTGACCCAACAATTCTACTTCATGATCTCTCTCCTAGAAAAACATTTACTTGTTCATGGGAAGCATTATTTAGGATAGTCTTGAAAGCACTGTATGTAATAAAAAAATTGGAAATAATCTGAACATTCATCAGTTTAGAATTAAATAAATGGATTGAAATTAAATAATCTGTCTGCATTGTGATCACCTCTATAGCAAATGAAAGGAATGAGGTACAGACAGGGAAAGATCCCAGAACATATTCTTAAGTGAAAAAAATAATATAGAGTATTTGTGACATGATGCCATTTTTTTAATAAAAAGAAAAAAGAGGCCGATATATCCTTCTGTGTATAATACATGTGCATTGTTTTTAAAAAACTCTGGAAAAATACACAGAAAACTGGTAACAGTGTTTATCTCTAAAAGGAGAAATGAAGTTGAGAGTGGTGATGAAAAGGTCTTTAATTGTTATTTGTAATATTTGAAGCTTTCACTCTGAAGAATGGATTTGATAAAGTACTTACAGAGTTGAAGATAAATTTGAAAATTTTTAATTGTGCAGAAAAGATGAGAAGGAAATATATAAAAATTTAAACAGCAGTTACCATTATGAGCTTATAAATGATATTTTTCTCCTATTATTATATAATCAGTACAAAAATTAAAAAGACATTTTTAAAAAGACACAGGTTATATAAACAGTGAAAGGACATTTCTTTTGTAGCTTATTAATTACCTAAGTATAAAAATGAAACAGTAACAAAATTGTTTGTTCAAATAAGTATCTATTTCCTAGCCCTGTAAAATAGTTGCACTCATCCTGATTATCACCAGTTCATTTTTGAAAACTGGGTCCTCTTTCTTTTATTTATTTCTTATTTTTTATTTTTTTAGAGAGAGAGTGCATATGCACGTACACACGCACATGATCAGGGGAAAAGCAGAGAGAGAGAGAGAGAGAGAGAGAGAGAAAAGAGAGAACATCTTAAGCAGACTCCACACTCAGCACAGAGCCTGATGCGGGGCTCAATCCCACAACCCTGGGATCATGACCTGAGCCAAAATCAAGAGTAGGATGCTCAACCCTGAGCCATCCATGCTTCCCGCCTTTTTCTTTTAATTGCAATTCATGTAGATTAGACTCTCTAATAAATCCATTAGTGTAGTTTTGGTGCATAATTTTAACTACTGGTTTAAGTTACCAAGTTTCAAATAGGAGTGAATGACTTCTTTTGCCTTCATATATTTGATATCCTATCTCTTCTTTAAACAGAAAGTGTCTATATTATATAAATTTTAAATATGATGCATGGCCTGTAAATGTTTTCTTATTAATCAATTAGTTAAATTCTAAATACAGGTTTTAGTGAACCTAATATGCTTGTCTTTACTCAAATATCACCTTAACAGAGAAATGCCTTCCCTGCCCAACCTCTTTAAAATAAGACCACCACTAATATCAATATCATTCCCTATTCCCTCACTCTACATTATTATTATAATTAGAATTTATTAGCATTATCACCCTCCATTTGTCACCCTCCATTAGAATGTAAGTTCTTTGAAGAATAGTGATGCTATTTGTGGTTCGCTGGTACCTAATAATTGATACCTAACACAGGTGCACAATAAATATTTTTAAGTGAATTAGGTATTGATGAATGAAATATTTTGGTTAATGCAAAGTTAACCCTATATAAAATAGCAATTTTAAAAGAAGAAATTTAAAATATACTTTTGTAAAAAGAATCATGTCTTCTTGTACCTCATACTCCGTATGCTTTAAATACATAGTTGGTAGAACACTAGTTAATGTTCTATTAGATATAGATCTATAAATATATACAGATATATAATGTTGAGAACCAGAAAAAAAAAAACAAAACATTAGACATAATGGAAAACTTAGTGGTTTTGTATCTTTAACCTAAGGCAGTTAGCTTTTCCTCAGCCACAGAAGCAGAAAATCCAAAGCAACAGTTTTATCCCCCATTCTTAATTCAAGTAAGTGAATCTTAGAGTTTGGTTAATTACTCAGTAATTTATCCAGAGGCATTTTGAACATGTGATACAGGTCTAGAAATGCGTGTGGTACAAGTCTAGAAACACAACCAAGGGGTGCCTGGGTGGTTCAGTCGGTTAAGCATCCGACTTCGGCTCAGGTTATGATCTCACGGTTCGTGGGTTCAAGCCCCGCATTGGGCTCTGTGCTGGCAGCTCAGAGCCTGGAGCCTGTTTAGGATTCTGTCTCTCTCTGTCTTTCTCTCTGTCTCTCTCTCTGCCCCTCCCCAGCTTATGCTCTCTCTCTCTCTCTCTCTCTCTCTCTCTCTCTCTCAAGAATAAACATTAAAAAAAATTTTTTTTAAAGAAAAAAAAAGAAACACAACCAAAATTCTCTGTAAAAAGAATGAAAATGAGTCTTACCCCTGAGAATTAGAAATAGCAGGCACAAAAGTAGTTAAGGTATGGATTAGTTATTAGCTCCACCAAAATGAGTAATTTGAAAAGGAACTGAACATCAACTCACTGAGGCCTTATTAACAGAACAAGCAGAAAGAGGAATCTGAGACAGCAAAGTAAAATGGGATTTGTAGCCCACCTGTGTGGGCAAGATGGCTTCTCAGGTGGTTAGAGAGGTCAGCTTCTGCCCTTGTCAACTTCCATTTCCCACAGCAAATTCCACCAAAGCCTTCCTATCTGGAGACCCGGGTCCCATCTCTGTTTCAAAGCACTCCTCTTACATGTAGCAAGTTAATCAGCAGCCTCAGCCCCCTTGGCTTGTGAAATTTAGAATTAGATTATCCCCCTCGCACAAAGGATGCAGTGGTCCAGTCATATGACTGTTTGCTCCCATGTCTTCCTCTGAGCCCCACAGTATATTCTCTGTATTGACCCAGACTACCTTTCAGTCCTTTCTCTCAGTTAATCTGCCTAATGCCTGACTCCTAAAAATCCTTCCCTGAACCCTTGCCAGTAACTGGAAATCCTATTACTTTGCTTAGCTTCTTTTGCCAATCTTCCTTGTGCAGGTTTTACTTCCTGTACTCTTTCTCTGCACACAGCTGTCCTCTGGCACGCAGACAGATGCTTGCCTCAACGGTTGCTCCGCCTTCCCTCCAGATTGAACAAGCTTTCAAAATTTCTTAATGGAAGGACCACTTCCTGGTCCTGGTGATTATAGGAACCTCATGACTGAATACAATCTATTTTGGATATTTTGCCTTAGAATGGCTATCTATCAAATGAGATTAGATAATGATTCCAAATCAATATCCACTTTTAATATCGGGATAGCCATGAACATTTTGTGGACAAAATTCAAAGATCAGTTGTTGCTTCTTGTTGAAAAATAAAAACTGAGTTTAAATAAAAGGTTAATAATTACATAGGTCCTTCACCATTTTACCCAATGATAACCTTGTTGCTAGAGTTGGGAATAAGTCATATACACTTGTTGGCTTAATACATCGGAGTATAATGAGCAAAACCTTCACCGTAGTGTGTATGTTAAGTCTGCTCATGTAAATACTGTTATAAAAACCTCTTGTTACTCAGTATTTTAGACAGTGGTTTTGTTTAAATTCATTCTCCCATTTCTGAGGATTGACTGCCACGCTCCTCTCTCCCAGTTATTTCTCAGGATTGCAGAATTTGCCGTGCTGCTTGGGGTGAATTGGCCAGGGCCTGAGGGCACTTCCTAGGGGTCAGCAGGTTGGCAGCTCCCTATTTAATAGGTGGTTTTCACCTTTTCACCTTTCTTCTCCTCATATGTCCAGCTTAAAAATCTGTTGTAGGGGCACCTGCGTGGCTCAGTCGGTTAAGCGTCCAATTTCAGCTCAGGTCATGATCTCATGCTCATCAGTTCAAGCCCCGCGTTGGGCTCTGTGCTGACAGCCCAGAGCTTGGAGCCTGCTTTGGACTCTGTGTCTCCCTCTCTTTCGCTGCCCTTTCCCCCCCACTCACGTTCTGTCTCTCTGTCTCTCTCTCTCTCTTTCTCTGTCTCTCTCTCTCTCTCCCCCTCAAAAATATATAAAAACATACAAAAAAAATTTTTTTAATCTGTTGTAGTGTATTCCATAAGAGCAAATAAAATTAATTCTAGGACTTTATATTACTGTTTTTTAAAGTAGTATGTGATATATGGGTGAGTCTTATGAAAACTGAAAACCCAGTTACAAATGTAGCATAACCTAGCTAAATTGAGGCCTGGGATGAGATCATTGTGAGGATTCTTGAAGATTCTGATTATACTTTTAACTTTATAGGAAATTAAACCTCTTGAGGTAACTGTGCTGAATTAGAATGTCAAACATAAGGTTGTTAACATGTGAATAATAATGACTTAGTTCAAATAAGATGTTCATATTATGAGGATAAGATGAGAAGTCTGAGTCAGCAAAGTAAAATGTGACAGGTTACATTAGCAAAACACAAAGCGGGAATTACCTGAGACTGAGACTGTTAGGCTGTGCTCTTGTCCTGGTCCGTTCCTCACTGCTGGAACTGCCTCTGCAGCTCTGATGTTTCTTCAGCATCGTCACAGTTCACTTTAATAAATTAATTATTACACAGGCATGATGATTGGAAGCAGATTCTTTCATTATACAAACAATGTAGGAGTAGACTAGTCCTTTAGAATTATCATTTGACTTACAGAATTATCAATTTATTAAACGTAGTGCTCTCAAATTTCTCAGAGATAACCATTGTTTTTTTAAGTTTTCAATATGGGGGGGGAGAGTAATAGTGCTGAAAGTAACTTTCAAGTGTTGGGTAATAAATAAGAACAGGTGGAGCTAAAAGCTAAGGCTTTAATTTCCTATTTGGAGTTGGCATTGATTACCTACAATGTCTTGAATCCATAAAAAGGCAGACTTTGCAGTTTAATCTTTTCAAAGCAATTTTAAAGATCAACACATTCTAAATGACTTCACTAGAATTTTTTTGTATAATGCAGTCTAGTGTCTTCCCTAGTTTAGCATACAAAATACATACTGATTTCTCACACCATATACAATTATATTTATAAAACCACCTTCCCCAGGGAGTATTTTCACGTCAGTAAAATGTTGAATTAATAAGTGTTTGAGTGAAAGAATTTTTTTTGCCATTTCATACCTAGGAGCATGGCTATAATAAAAGAAAAACAGATAATTAATTATAAGTGTTGATAAGGATGTGGAGAAATTGGCACCCTTATAACTGCTGGTGGGAATGTAAAATAGTCCAGCCACATTGGAGAGCGATTTGGCAATTCCTCAAAACTGAGAAATAGGGTGGCTATATGACCTAGGTATATAACCTATTATTTTCCTAGGTATATAACCAAGAGAAATGAAAACACGTTTACCCAAAAACTTAACACACAAATGTTCATAGCAGCATTACTCGTAATAGCCAAAAAAGTGGGAATAACCCATATGTCCATCAACTGATGAATGGATAAACAAAATATGGTGTATCCATACAATGGAATATTATTCAGATATAAAAAGGAGTAGAATACCAATTCAGGCTACATCGTGGATGAACCTTGAAAACATCAGCAAACCACATATTATACGATTCCATTTATATGGAATGTCCAGAGTAAGCCAATCCATAGAGTGAGAAACTAAGGCAGTGGTAGGCAAGGCTTGGGGAGAGAGAGGAATGGGGAGTGATTGCTAAATTGATATGAATTTCTTATTTGGGTAATAAAAACATTCTGTAATTAGACAGTGGTGATACACAACTTTGTAAATATACTAAAAACTAAAAAAAAATGAATTGTATACTTAAAAGGGTTAACTTTTATGGTGTATATATTATGTCTCAATAAAAAATTTTGTCAATGTTTGCTTATCCATACAAAGAATATTTTTATATACCTATAGTTATACATATCTATATATAACTTCTTATAATTTTCTTCATATATATATGTATATATACATATATACATATATATATGTATATATACATATATACATATATATATATGTATATATACATATATACATATATATATATGTATATATATAAGCTTTCCCAAAAAGTTAAAAAGTTAAGCCCACAAGCTGACATTCACCTG
Organism: Felis catus; assembly: GCF_018350175.1. Classification (NCBI taxonomy): domain Eukaryota; kingdom Metazoa; phylum Chordata; class Mammalia; order Carnivora; family Felidae; genus Felis; species Felis catus. The sequence continues at coordinate 47,600,166 of NC_058368.1, forward strand.
AAAGCCTTCCTGTATATTAAATCATATGTACCAGTACACATTGACCTTCCACCAATTTGAACGCCAGGTGTTTTCATCAAAGCTAAAAGAGTGCCAAGGGTGAAGTAGCCAGGAGCAAATACCTACTACCTGTCTTCTCTGATTATACTTTGAATGTTATTGTTATTGTCACTTGGTAAAATGACCTTTGAAAAGCTTATCTGGTCTCAGAAATGTCAGTTAAGAATATCATGTAGTAGTGGAAAGATCATTGCCGTAGAGTCAAATATAGCTGGACTTCAAACCCAACCTGAAATGTACTAGCAGCTTCTGCCTGTTAAAGAAATTCTTCGACATCTCTGAGCCTCAGGTTCCTCATCTGGCAAAAAATCCCTAATAGGGTTGTTGTAGGGATTAAATGAGATACCCTGAATAAAACAGACTGTACTCTCTGCTGCTTCCCTGCCGTACATATACTCTTATTTCTTCACTCTATGATGGTTCCCATCCCAAACATTATACACTCCGCCCCCACCCCCACCCCCGTCACAAACACACGCACACACCTATATAAACCAAGTTATGTCTCCCTCCTTCACGTTCCCATCGAACCTAGGGATTACCCTATTGAAGCACTTGCCGTACTCTATTGAATTTTCATGTTTATTTGCCTATCTTCCTCAGAAAGCTAACTTGTTTAAGGGAGGGGGGGACATTTTGTCTACCATTATATATACATTTGTCTAGCATAGTGACTAGCTGAATAAAATATTTGAATAAATGAATTTTAATAACATATCTAGCATTGTATTGGATTCATAATAGCTCCCTAAGACAGGATAATGTGTCTGTGTTTTCCTCTCTAGAACATAATCATCTTGAAGCATTTTCAGATTTATAATATGTGGTGATTTATATATGGAAAAGGCTTTATTACTAGTTAGACCTATGAAATGAAGAAACTGTTCCTTATCTGTGTGACAATAGACTACTTGTTATACATTTTGTACATTATTTGTAATTTGTACATTCTGTTTTCCTGTAATATCTGTATATACATATATATATATATGTATATGTATATATATATATATATATGTATACATGTATACATTTACTAACTTAGAATTCTATTTTCTAAAAGTCCTAAGAATTTGCAGCTCAGGGTGCATATTTCATGCTATCCTCCATCTGACATTATTTAGACTTAGAAAGAAACAGCAAGCTTGGAAACAGTTTTGCTGTAGATTTAAGAAGACCTTCGAAATATATAGAAATTAAATCATTTTAAGCAATATAATTGAAACTTACTCTTTCTTATTTTAAATGTCTTACAAAATATTAATACTAGGCAATAATTATTTGGGGGTGGAAGGGATAAAAATAAAGGAACCATAGAGGTGGTTTAATTGGTGTGTTTTGTTCTCCAGATTTATCATATTTCCATACATATGGCTATCTAAATTATTTACAAGAGCTTTGCTGAATAAATATATAAGTTATTAACTACATAATAAGATGGGAATATAGAAAAAGTAGATGTAATATTTATGTTTATATAATCATTTCAGTTTCTGTACAGTCTTACAATCATTCTGCTTCTTTCAGATACAGAGAACTACAACTTAGTTCAGAAAGCAAAGTCACAGAATATCTCCATCAAAGTAAATTAAAATCTTTTGAAAGTGAGCGTGTTCAACTTATACAGGAGGAAACTGCAAGAAATCTCACACAGTGCCAGTTGGAATGTGAAAAATATCAAAAAAAAATAGAGGTACATGTACAAACTTTTCTTTTAAAATTAGCATGACATGGGGCGCCTGGCTGGCCCAGTGGTAACATGCAACTCTGGATCTCGGGGTTGTGAGGTAGAACCCCATGTTGGACATAGTCTAATTTTAAAAAATAATAAATAGCAGAGCATAGCATGTGAGCTCAATTAGTACAAGGTCTGTATCATGTCGAGCTTTATTTTACTGTAGGACTTAGCCCTATCCTGCACCTGCACGCAACGTGCATGCACACACATGCACACACAAGATAAATATATTTCAGAAATATGTGTACCACAAAGGACTGGAATTGTTAGAACACACAAAAAAAGAAAAAAAAATCTCATCCACTGTAACAACCAAAAATATATAATTACTTGTAATAATTTTAATAGGAATAGTACAGAGGCTATTATCAAGAAAAGCATTCAACTTCACTAATACATAAGAAGAAACCCCATGTTCCTGGAAGGCGATATTCAATATTACATATTTTTTTATTTCTATCAAGTAATATTACTTGCTAGCATGCTCTTTTTTAACTGAACAAAGTAATTATGTAATATAACTAGAAGGAAAAAAACAAAGTAATCAATTTTTGAAGACATTGATAAAAAGAAATAATGAGAAGAAATACGTATCACATTTTGAAATGCATTCTGAGGCAAGAACAATTAAAACCCACAAAAAAAAGTTCATAAGTGGTATCAAATACAAAGCTCAAGACCCATAATCACATGAATTTAAGAATATATTCGTTGTAAAGCTTATTTTGCAAATTACGGGGAAAGGTGGATTGGATAACAAACAGTGCTGTGATAATCATTTGAGTATTTCGAGAAAATAATTACTTCCATATTTCACACTGCATATCAGAATAAAACTCAGATGGATCCTATGTAAATGTAAATACAGAACTATAAAGCCATTAAAAGTAAATACAGATGAAATTTTAGATTATGTCTGTCTGGGGATTGATCTGTTGATCTGTTGATTAAAAGTAGGGGAAGAAACCATTTAGGAAAAATAAATGAAGACTGAAAAATAATACTTGTGTTATGCAGGAGAAAGGGCTTGTGTCCTTACTTTTGAAAGGTCTCTTATTGGGGCGCCTGGGTGGCGCAGTCGGTTAAGCGTCCGACTTCAGCCAGGTCACGATCTCGTGGTCCGGGAGTTCGAGCCCCGCGTCGGGCTCTGGGCTGATGGCTCAGAGCCTGGAGCCTGTTTCCGATTCTGTGACTCCCTCTCTCTCTGCCCCTCCCCCGTTCATGCTCTGTCTCTCTCTGTCCCAAAAATAAATAAACGTTGAAAAAAAAAATTAAAAAAAAAAAAAAAAAGAAAGGTCTCTTACCAAGAGAACATAACTTCTTCCTCTTCTAGAGACTAGGTAGAAGGATTGTACTCTTTCCAAGAAAACACATGAAAATTGTTGAGAAATAGATGAAAACATGTATTCTCCCTAATAATGAAAGAAATATAAATTTAAACTTTTTTCTACCTTTACATAGGTCTCTTTGTTGTCTTCAAACTGCTGGCAAGAGTACCCTTAAAAGGGGAATCTCATGCGCTTAGAAAATGGAACCTCTCTTGGGGAGGATAGTATGGTAACCTGTGTTAACGTCCTTAAAAAATTGATCCAGTAATTTTATTTTGTTTATTTATTTTTTAACGTTTATTTATTTTTGAGACAGAGAGAGAGAGACAGAGCATGAATGGGGGAGGGTCAGAGAGAGGGAGACACAGAATCTGAAACAGGCTCCAGGATCTGAGCTTTCAGCACAGAGCCCGACGTGGGGCTCGAACTCACAGACCGCGAAATCATGACCTGAGCTGAAGTCGGCCGCTTAACCGACTGAGCCACCCAGGCGCCCCTGATCCAGTAATTTTAAAGGAATTTTACCTGAGGAAATAAGAGGGTTATATTAATGGCATACTCGCAGCACTAAATATTACAGTAAAAATTGGAAGTTATTTATTCAAATAATAAACAATTTACAGTTAGTAGATTTTAAACTCTATATTTTGCTATATTCATGTATTATATGGTTACATGTAATAATATTCCTGAATATTTTAGATTTGTGGAAAATGCTCATTTAAAAATTTAAATGAAATAGGTATAATAATGTCATTAACATGATTAATTAGCTAATGATGTAAGTTTTCATTACAATAATGTCTCAGAGATTACATTTCTGGGAAGTATTCTGACAAGTAAAACTAAGATTAACAAGATAAAGGGTCCCAAAGAAAATAAAGCCTTAGAAAAAATATAAAAATGATACTACATACATATATATATGTAAAGAAACAGACAAATTATAGATAGTGTTTATTGTTTACTTCTAAAGCAAACCAGTGTTCAGCATTTAGTACTTTTTCAAATATATTATTCAGGAACCTACTGCAGTCATAATCTGCAACAGCAGATTCTCCCACACATTTTCAATTTGACTGAATTAGATCAGCTCTGATTTGGAATTCATCTTTTGCAAGTTATTGTTAAAATTTCATAATTCCTAGCAAAATGCCTTTTTTTTTTTTTTCCAGATTGGATGACTGCTTAAGGATGTGTCTTGGGGCAGGTGGAAGGGAATGAGAGGTATATATAGGAAGAGAGGGAAGCAGTTCTCTCTCTCTCTACTTCTGAAACAAGCATTTCACTAAACAATACAACACACAGTGCTGATGTTTACTAAACCATTCTGTTTTGTTTTTTATTTAACCATTCTGTTTTATTATTTTTAGCTGGTTGCAATCTGAATTGATTTCATGACCTCTTAAAGGTTACAACTTGCAATATGAAAGCCAGTCTCCCATAGACCTCTAGCCACTGGGTTGGTGAATGCAGCTGACTAGCAGTTGTTGTTTTTTGTGTGTAAGGGTTATGGAGAAACACCTCTGTAAAAAATACTTTTTTGTTTTGTTTTTCAAGTTTATATATCTATTGAGAGAGAGAGAGAGAGAGAGAGAGAGAGAGAGAGAGAGAATCCCAAGCAGGATCCACACTGTCAGCACAGAGCCCAACACAGGGCTCTATCTCACAAACCGTGAGATCATGACCTAATCCAAAGTCAAGAGTCAGACACTTGACCAACTGAGCCACCCAGATGCCCCCAAAAATATTATGTTTCTAAAAACTATTGATAAAACTGAGGCATTAGGGGTATTTCTTACATTTCCTCCTCTGTTAAACCTAGGAGTCTTGAGAGGATAGAGATTATTCATTTATCATTGTGTCACCTACACCTAACACAGTGCTTTGCTCATAGTGAATGTTCAATAAATAATGAGTGAATGAATGGTTTGATGAATGTTAGTATAGCACTGTTGTTAGAATCCATTTTTCTGAAGTACCGGAAGGTATTTCTAAGACCATTCTTATTTATAATGAATTTGGGGGAGAAATAATCTTATAAAGGATAAAGATTATTTTATTCATGCACTTTTCTATGGGTTTTACCCAGTATTCTCATTGATTTATAACTTGGCGACTATTTATTTTACTTTAATTATCAGTTGGCAAAGCCTGCCAAAACACTGGCTTTATATTTTTATCTCTTTTTATTTATTTATTTTTTTAATGTTTATTTATTTTTGAGAGAGAGACAGAGCACAAGCAGGGGAGGGGCAGAGAGAGAGGGAGACACAGAATCCAGAGTTGGCTCCAGGCTCTGAGCTGTCAGCACAGCCCAACGCAGGGCTCGAACTCACAAACTGTGAGATCATGACCTGAGCCGAAGTCGGACGCTTAACCGACTGAGCCACCCAGGTGCCCCTTTTATGTCTTTTTAAAGCAGTCATTGACCTACAGTTTTGTATTATCATTAATTTTACATATAATTTTATATAATTCTGTATTATTCGATTATTTAAAGTAAAGAAATAGCCACTGTGAAAGCTTAGTATATAATGGATTTCTAAGAGCAGCTGATCTGTTTTGTGCATTCGTGGTCAAACTCAAATGTTCATATATTGGTTTTTCCTAAAGAATCTTTAATATAATAGCCTTCCATAGGTCCAGTAATCAAGCTTTTTTTTTTTTTTTTTTTTTTTTTTTTTTTTTGGCTTTTCAGAAACAATAATAAGTTTATTTATAGAAGCCACTCAGGCAAATCCATAGTAAAAGAGAATTCTCCACCATGGAGTCCAGAGGTGTTGGGTATTTCTGGGGATCTCTCCTCTGTTATGAAGAGAGAATTTTAAATTACATCTCTCAATTTAATAGTATTTTCTAAATCTTAAAATAATACTTTACGAAATATCCCATCTTCCACATTTTGATTATCTCCTGCAATATCCATTTCTGCAGTTTTGCCTTCTGTGGTTTTTGTTGAAGGAGTTGGAATACAAACAAATAGTATCAGCTGTGCTGTGAGAATAGTCATTTAACAACGTCATTACCGATACTCTCTTTTGACTGTGGAATTAGTGTCATCAGCCACCAAAGTCTTAATGAATTACATCTCAGTATAATAAATTCTATGAAAGCTCCAGATTATTTCACTGTCTAATAATTTAGTTATAACGAATTAATAAGTCTCTAGAAAACATATTTCCAACTGACAAGAATGAAGAAGAAATAATACTAAAAGATGAATTTTCTTCTGTTGATCCAATCAGGGACACTAAAAATCATCCTGTAATTATCATCATTATTCCCATGTTATTCTTTCTTTATCCCCCAAAGGAATAAGTTTGGAGGGTGGGAGATAATGTTTAAGTTATTTGAGTGGGAAATTTTGATGAAAATAATTGAAGGAAAATAAGATAGAATAGATTAAGGAAAATTAAATTGTAACTTCTGCTTGTTAAAACTGTAACTAAATCTTTATCTTCTCCTTTTTCCACATCAAAGAAAGCACACAATCATGTACATTTGTTGAGATGAACTTTGTGTCATTAAAGGAAATAGGTTGTGTTAAAAACTGTTTAATTATAGATAATTCAGAGTAATTAGGCCAGCGGATCTTTATTTCTATGCACCATTTAATACAAAGTTCTCATAATTCTTATAGCAGTAATGATATTTTTCAAACACTGTGTTCTAGGCATTCTGCTAAGCACTGTGAATTTATTATCTTATCTAATCCTTCCAACAATGTTTTGAGGGAGCCCTAGAAAGAATAATTAATTGCCTAAGATCTGAAACTAGTAAAGTGTCAAAGCCAGCATTGAAACCCAAATCTTTCTGGCTACAACCCATATTCTTAACTATAATTTTCTGTTGCTTTTAAGGAAATACTACATTACTTATGCTGTATTGGAAAGCAAGTGTAATACCACTCCATAATTTAATCTTTGCTAGTTAGTAAACTTTCTAAATAATTGGAATTTAAGCATTAAAACATTTCCTTTGTCATTAGAAATGTCTCTTTTTAAGTGAATTCGTTATCAACATAGTGATTCTTTCAACAAATCACCATTAAAGAATGTAGAATTTTTTTGTTCTTACACAAAATAACTCCAATTTCCATGCCTTTTTAAATCTTTTTTAATAATTGTTTAAGTCCTTCCTTTCTATATAAAGGCATTTTCTGATACTGCCCCAGGTGGCACTTCATATGTCTCATCTTGGTTTGTTGCTTTGAATTTATGACTGTTCAAGAAGCCAGAAATCTTGTTACAACCTTGGTAAGCATAGATGAAGTAAGCTCTGATGGAAAACTGAAGGGTGAGTGTATCGTTTTCACACCCAGTTTTCTAAGCTGCAAGCCTTTTGCCCGTTGCTGCAGTTGCCAAATAAATGACCTCCAGGTAAGAATAGCATCTGTTGCATTTTTTTAGTTCTAACAAGCAAATGCTATTCTTATTCCTGTAACTATTTCTAAGTTTTAAATTTGTTGTTTATTCAGTTCATGCAGTAAAGTGGTTCGTAATTTTCAGTTACAAACAACTGAGTTATGTACCTTAGAAATAAATGGAGCTTCCTCAGTTATCTCAGTTGAGCTACTTTCTCCTCATATTTAAATCACTAAAGGAAAAAATTCGAAAGGCATTTTTGTGTCAACATTTTTGTCTTAACTGTTAATCTTTTTAATTCTGCCTTTGCAATTTTTTTCTTCCACTATTAGGTTTTAACTAAAGAATTTTATAGTCTCCAAGGCTCTTCTGAAAAACGCATTACTGAACTTCAAGCACGGAACTCTGAGTATCAGGCAAGGCTCGACATTTATGAGAGATTGGAAAAAGAGCTTGATGAAATAATAATGCAAACTGCAGAAAGTAAGTCGCCCACCACCTCACACACACAGCTTTTTTTCTGGCAGCACAAGGAACCTGGTATTGTTTCTAAAAACACTAATATATTTCTTTAAAATCCAATTGGTAACTTTTGAAAAATATGTATTTTATATTTTAATAATTAGTTGATCTCAATTTCAGTAGTTGGCATTTAAAAAATAGGTTGACTATATGGGTGGCTCAGTCAGTGTCTGACTTCGGCTTAGGTCATGATCTTGCAGTTCCTGGGTTGAGCCCCATGTCGGACTCTGTGCTGACAGCTCAGAGCCTGGATCCTGCTTCAGATTCTGTGTCTCGTGTTCTGGCGTTCTCTCTCTCTCTCTCTCTCTCCCTCTCTCTAAAAAATAAATAAACATTAAAAAACCATTTTTTTTAAATAGGTTAACTACAGTAGATTTTATCTTTTCATTTATTTAGTTCCCTCATTGAACAATTAAATGTTTACATGTGCCAGGATATGGGTCCATGGAGTTCATGTGATAATTCTTGCTAGTCTAGACCCCTGGAAGAAATAAGCATATTAAAGATAATTAAAGTGGTGAGATATGTGCTGTTAGCAAGAAGTAGTCATTTTGCAGTGGAAATACAGGAGCGGTCATAAGTTAATTCTACCTTTAAGGTGAGGAGTACAATACCTAAGAGGGGAGATGACTGACACTTTAAGTCTTGAAAAATAGAAATTTATTGAATGTACTGTGTTGTAATCCTTGACCTTTAATTTATATTTGTTTCCTCTTGTTATGCTAGCTTCCTTTGTTATCCTGGACTTAAAGGAAATATTTTATTTTATTTTTTATTTTTATTTTTTTAAGTAGGCTTCCATGCCCAACATGGGGCTCGATTGAGGTCGTGACCCCGAGATCAAGAGTTGCATGCTCTACTGACTAAGCCAGCCAGTGTAAGGGAATATTTTAAATTAACCTTTCACTACTGACTGAGGTATTTGCTACAGCACATTATTTTTGTTCAAAAGTCAGAAATGTCAGGGGCATTCTTATAAAAGTGGACTTAAACTTCAATTGAAGCTGAGGTTGAATTTGAATCTGTTTCGGGCACATTTTCTTGTAAAGGCTATGTTTGTTATATTTGTAGGCCAATTGAAGGAAAACTTACTTCGGGGCGCCTGGGTGGCTCAGTTGGTTGGGCATCCGACTTCGACTCAATTCATGAAATCACCTTTCATGGGTTCGAGCCCTGCGTCAAGCTCTGTGCTGACAGCTCAGAGCCCGGAGCCTGTTTCAGAATCTGTGTCTCCCTCTCCCTATGCCCCTCCGCCACTCACACTCTGTCTCTCTTTCTCAAAAATAAATAAACTTTTTTTTTAATTTAAAAATAAAAAAGGAAAACATTTCATTCCTATCATTATCTTTTTTCCACTTTTAGGGTCAGTATCTGATAACTGCAACAGTTTTCAAATTTGTCCTCAGTTTCTTTGCTGGAGTCAGAGTAATCTTTAGAAAATAGATTTGATTGTAGCATACACCTGCTTTAATACCTCTGTGTCATCATCTTTAGACAGCATAAAGTCATATTCCTTAGCATGACTTTATTTATACACTCTCTTTATAGTTTATGCCTTTCCATTTCCTGTCATTGCATATTATTTGAAGTTTCCATATACTCCTATCTTCATAACTTTGCATATGTCCCTCTGTCTAAACAAATCAGGAGTAGAGCAGAACTTCCTCAGTCTGATAAAGGATATCTACAAAAAATCTACAGCTAATATCATACCTAATGATGAAATATTAAATGCCTTCCTGTTAAGAGATAGTACAAGGCAGGATTTCTATTTTTATAACTTACATTAAACATTGTAATGCCATTTAAAATATTTTTATATTCCATTTATATGGAAATTAAGGGGCCTTTTAAAAGGCCCACTTTTAGGGGCGCCTGGGTGGCGCAGTTGGTTGAGCGTCCGACTTCAGCCAGGTCACGATCTCGCGGTCCGTGGGTTCGTGCCCCGCGTCGGGCTCTGGGCTGATGGCTCAGAGCCTGGAGCCTGTTTCCGATTCTGTGTCTCCCTCTCTGTCTCTTCCCCTCCCCTGTTCATGCTCTGTCTCTCTCTGTCCCAAAAATAAATAAACGTTGAAAAAATTAAAAAAAAAAAAAATTAAATAAATAAATAAATAAAAGGCCCACTTTTAATAATAACAGTACACACTTACTGGAATGACTGAAATTAGAAGACTGGCTATAGCAATGTTAGTGAGAATATAGAACAACTGCAATTTGTTATAAAACCAAACAACCTATCCAGTAATCCAGCAATTCTATGTTGATGTATTTTGCCCTAGAGAAAAGACAGCATATGCACACAAAAGGACTTATACTAGGATATTCACAGGAGCTATATTCATAATCATTAAAAACTGGCAACAGGCCTAGCAACTATCACAGGAAAATGGCTAAACAAACCATCACACATTTTATACTGTAGAATACTACTCCGCAATAAAAACAAACTACTGATTCCTCAACAACATGGATGATTCTGAAAAACTTTATGTTTAGTCTAAGAAACCTTTGATGACTAAATTTATATAAAATTCTAGAAGAGGGAAAACTATAGTGGGGAAAAAAAGTAGAACAATGTTTGCCTCTAAGGATGGTTGTCACCAAAAATTAACTGGGAAGAAAGATATTAGGGAACTTTCCAGGTTGTTGGAATGTTCTGTATCTTAATAGGGCTTGTGTTACACATGTGTGTATATTTCTCAGAACTCATTGAATGGTAGAATTAAGATTTGTACCTCTTACCATATGTAAATTTAATTTTTTTCACCATATGTAAATTTAATTTTTTTTACCATATGTAAATTTAATTTTTTTTAAAAAAAACTATAAATATTGAACTGTAGTTGATAATATACGTGTTGAATTGTTGAGATGAGGGGCAGATATCTGCAGCTTATTTGGAAATATATCAGAGGCACCTGGGTGGCTTAGTTAAGCAGCTGACTTCACCTCAGGTTCATGAGTTTGAGCCCCATGTCAGGCTCACTGCTGTCAGCACAAAGCCCTCTTCAGATCCTCTGTCCCCCTCCCTCCCCCCGCCACCCACTCCCTCTCTCAGAAAAATAAATAAACATTAAAATTTTTTTTTAAAAAATATCAAAAAAGTAAGATAGATTCATGGGTGTATACAGTGATGGACAGATATGTGATAAACTACATACAATGCAACATTTAATTTAGAATCCAGATGTTGAGTATATGGGTGAATGCTATAGACATCTTTCATCTCTTCCACATGTGCAAATATTTTCTTAGTAAAATCTTTAGAAAAAATACAAAAATAGAGGCACCTGGGTGACTCAGTCAGTTAAGCATCTCACTTTGACTCAGGTCATGATCTCATGGTTTGTGAGTTCGAGCCCCACATTGGGTTCTGTGCTGACAGCTCAGAGCCTGAGCCTGCTTTGAATTCTTTGTCTCCCTCTCTCTAACCCTACCCCCTACCTTCTCAATAATAAATAAACATTAAAAAAATTTTTTAATACAAAAATAAATTTTTTCTATGCTATCGTATAAACCATCTTCAAATCATCTTAGAATAAAATATATTTACTTATACTTGGAAGATCAAGAAAGTAAGTTCATGTCTATATGTTCACAATGGAAATTAGAATTAGAATACTCCTTGTTTCTTTTTTAAGTTTGTTTATTTACTTAGAGAACGTATGTGCTCTGTCATGGGAAGAGGAGCAGAGAGAATCCATGCTGACAGTGCAGAGCGTGTCCCAAGGCTTGAACTCACAAACTGGGAGTTCATGATCTGAGTCGAAATCAGGAGTCAGACACTTAACTGACTGCGCCACCCTGATGCCCCAGAAATTAAAATGTTCCTATCCTTATTTAAAGAATACTTGTTAATGAAAACTTCAAAGATATAGTACAAAACATTCTTTTTTAGTACTACAGTGGGTATGATTTTCAAAGGGTCACCATCTAATACAGAAAATTTCACCTGATATGAAGAGGGTTAGACTTCATTTGTTAAGATGTCACCATGTAAAATGACATAACCTATTCACACTTGAATTGCCTTTTATAATTAAGTATATTATTTGGATTTTTGAGGAGTTTAGTTTTCAAAGACTCATCCATTTGTTAAAAATAGTATTGACTAGAAACTAAATATATTCAAATATAAAAAGAAAACCAGATTTCTAGTTGTCAGATTCTAGAACCTGCTGTCCATTTCATCTTACTTGTAACCTCTGCTAGGCATTTGTCACATTTCTCAAGACTCTTCCCTTGCTTCTCGAATCACCTGTCTTTGATTGTTTCTTCTCCATTGCTTTTATTGTCTCTTCTTCTAGCTAACTCTACCGAATACTTCACAAGGGTTTTCCCATTATCCTCTTCAATTTTTACTTAACTTACCTACTCTCTGAATAATCCTAGCCCTTTCCACAATTTCATTTACTGTCTGTAGGCTAATGTTCCGTAGATCTGTAAAGAGTTCCTAGAGTCATTAAAAATTTAACATTTCTCGGGGCACCTGGGTGGCTCAGTCAGTTGAGCGTCCGACTTCAGCTCAGGTCATGATCTCACGGTCCGTGAGTTCGAGCCCCGCGTCAGGCTCTGTGCTGACAGCTCAGAGCCTGGAGCCTGTTTCGGATTCTGTGTCTCCCTCTCTCTCTGACCCTCCCCCGTTCATACTCTGTCTCTCTCTGTCTCAAAAATAAATAAACATTAAAAAAAATTTTTTTTTAATTTAACATTTCTCACATTTATTTTTTCTTCTCTCTGTAAAACTTATTAATTTTCTTGTATTCTTGATCTGTTAGTAAGGTTAAAGTCTAATTACCATCCAGCTTTTGTCAACCTCCATGTCTCCCTCATTCTCTCTAGTGCCTCCTCTCACCTCCACACCTATTCAGTTGTCTAGCATCTAACTTTTTTTATTCATCCTCTCTTGCTTTTCTGGACTGTTCTTCAACTGGATTATTACTATAACTTGTGAGGAGTTCTCTGCCATCCTTTTCCCCATTGTTAGAAATTTTTTCTATAATATCAGCATCAACAACAAAGATCTTTTGGTCATGTTACCTTTCTGAATTAATCTCTGTTAGTTTCTTGTTGACTGTGGAATAAAAATCCAAACTCCTTAGCCTAGCAAATAAAATTTCATTCCATTCACAATTGGAACTAAGCCTATCTTTCTACTACCGTTGTTCTCTAAGTGAACTCCAACCACTTACCTCATAATTACTAAAGTGTCACAGCTCTGTGCCTTTACACATGCACAGGCCCTCCTGTGCCTTTTCTATGAACGTTTGTCTCCCCACAGCCTCCTGATGCTTCTAGCTTGAGAAAAATGGTGGTACTCAGATATAGATGTTCGGTGCTCTGTACTTCTAAGACACATTCATATCTCCTTAGTACCATCTACCATTGTTTCTATAATTAAATCACCAATAGAATAGTTATCCTATGAGTTACTAATCCATTAGGTATTAAACTCAAATTTCAGATGTCCATCAATTTCTAACTGATGGGTTTTTGAGATATTAACTGAATTTACCCTCTTCCTTCTGAATTTTGAGACAAGAGTCAGGTAGGTGTCTAAATAACAGCACTAATAGAGCTGTTTTGCCATTCTGATAGAGCTGAATTGGAGAACTCATCTTGGACCTATGATAGCTGGTAACACTATTGGCAATGACCAATATCATCTCTTGCTTCTACATTTACCTGACAACTAATAACTGTATTTCTGAAAACTGACCCTGGTTCACCGTGAAAACTAGGGATAAAATTGAAGGACAACAAGAAAAATCTTATTAAAATTCTTACTATACTGTAAAAGGATCAGTCAACAAATATATGCATATTACAGTGATGGGCCTCCAAATAGCTTGTAAAATATGTAGCTTTGTTTTAAGTCTGAAACATTTCTGAGAGGTTTCTCTTTTTAATGTTAAAATATGATTGTTAAAAAATGTTATAAAAATTGTTAAATGTCATTGACTGCTTTTATATGAGCTAGTAAACCTTTAGTTTTTATGAACTTTATTTTTTAATCCCAATTTACAGTAAAATTGCCATTGCATTTAAACTTTTTAACCATAATGTTAACCTGTCAGTTAAAATTCCTTCTGAAAAAGAGTGATGTGACAATGGCAGAATTTAAAAGTAAATGGTTTTGCTGTATTTTTTTGTAATAAAAAAAAGGCTATCAACACATTCTCAGGACTGCACATTTTCTTCTCAGAGTAGCCTACTTAAATACACAATTTCATTATTACAAGTTAAAATTAACTTGTTTGGGGGCGCCTGGGTGGCTCAGTCGGTTGAGCGTCCGACTTCGCTCAGGTCACGATCTCACGGTCCGTGAGTTCGAGCCCCGCATCAGGCTCTGTGCTGACAGCTCAGAGCCTGGAGCCTGCTTCAGATTCTGTGTCTCCCTCTCTCTCTGGTCCTCCCCCCATTCATGCTCTGTCTCTCTCTGTCTCAAAAATAAATAAATGTTAACAAAAAAAAAAAAAAAAATTTAAAAAAAAAAAAAAAAAAAATTAACTTGTTTGATAAAATACTGAACATCTTTCCTAATTAAAAGTAGTCATTTCTTAGGGCTCTTGGGTGACTCAGTCGGTTAAGCATCTGACTTCAACTCATGTCATGATCTTGCATGGTTCATAGGTTTGAGCCCTGTGTCGGGCTCTGTGCTGACAGCTCAGGGCCTGGAGCCTGCTTCACATTCTGTGTCTCCCTGTCTCTCTCTGCCTGTCCCCCACTTATGCTCTGTCTGTCTGTCTCTCTCTCTCAAATATAAATAAATATTTTAAAAAATAGTCATGTCTTTTATCAAGAAGAGAAATAATGAAATTGATGTTATTGTTACTTATTTATAATTACAAAACATACTTTCCATGCAAAAATCCTAGAATCATTCAGAATATCACAGCATCTGTATTATTATGCTTTATTTAAAAAAAAAAAAATTTTAAGTTTATTTAGTTTTAAGCAAGAGAGCAAGCAGGGTAGGGACAGAGAGAGAGGGGAGAGAATCCCAAGCAGGCTCTGCACCATTAACACAGAGGCCTATGCAGGGCTCAAACTCACAAACCATGAGATCGTGACCTGAGCCAAAACCAAGAGTTAGAGGCTTAACCGACTAAGCCACCCAGGCGCCCCTTAAATTATTATGCTTTGTAACAAGAAAATTTAACATGTCCTATGATGCAAGCCATTACACCTTTTAAAAATAAATGGAACAAATTTAAGCAACCATATACTTTAAGAAATATGCTTCTACTTACAAATGGACTGTTTGAGATTGTGCATTAGCCCTTTTTAATGTTCTTATGCTCCCTGATTCATTGGTATGACCTCTTTTATTTTCACTTTTGCTGTGCTTTTTAAGAAAAAAACCCACTTATTTTACATCATACACTTTAATATTTTTCAGTTGAAAATGAAGATGAAGCTGAAAGGGTTCTTTTTTCCTATGGCTATGGTGCTAATGTTCCCACAACAGCCAAAAGACGACTAAAGCAAAGGTAAAATCAATATATATTTGTTTTACTTATCTACTCAAGCTAAATGTAATTACATTATGCTTTTTGATAATGTGCAAAGTAAAGTTACTTTATTCTTAGTATGCATAAATATTAAATTGCTCACAAAATAAAGCACAGTAAGTTATAATCCTGCATTTCATGTATTTTTAAGTGAGTTTAATGATCAATAAACTAGAAGTGTACATTAGTATTTTCCTAGAATTAGATTCAGTGATAATGACACCATTGTGATTTTATTTTCACATTAATTTCAAGTGTGCTACAAATGCGTTTGTACCAACAGTTTTCAGATTAAAATTAAATAGGCTTCCTTTTTCTCTTGTTTTTTATTCACCTGTGTGCATTCCTTGACACATACTTGAGAAAGAGAAAGAGGGACGCAGAGAGAGAGATGAGATAGCACATTATATTATGATTAAAAGTAGGGGCATTAGGGAGGACACTTGTTGGGATGAGCACTGGGTGTTATATAGGGGATGAATCACTGGAATCTACTCCTGAAATATTCATAGCACTATATGCTAACTTGGATGTAGATTAAAAAAGAAAGAAAGAAAGTATAAAAGACTTTGTGAAGACCAAGAAAATTTGGGGGAGATCCACTAGTGATTTTGTGAGATTCTGTTTAAAGTATACTATGGGGCACCTGGGTGGCTCAGTCGGTTAAGTGTCCGACTTTGGCTCAGGTCATGATCTCACAGTCCGTGAATTCGAGCCTCGCATCAGGCTCTGTGCTGACAGCTAAGAGCCTGGAGCCTGCTTCAGATCTGTGTCTCCCTCTCTCTCTGCCCCTCCCCTGCTCACGCTCTATCTCTGTCTCTCAAAAATAAATAAATGTTAAAAAAAAAAAAATTTAAGTGCACTAAGAGAAAAATTGTACCTATATTAATCCGTTTTCCAGTTGACCTAGCTAAATTTTTTTTTATCTAACTTCTTTCTCTCACTTTAACTCATCCTCCTATGCAAAAACATCTGACTGTCCCATATGCTACCGTATCACATCTAAATACTACTGCCAGACTTCCAGGCCCTTCCACGGGGCCCCACCTCTCCAACCTTCCTTGCCTCTCTACCTAAAATCAGGGTAGTCTATCTCTATGCCTATAAACATCTATTTGCTCCATACCACATAATAGAGCGTTTCTCTTATCTCATTAGCTCTTGTTTCCCACATCATTTCCCCAGCCAAATGGAAGGTTCCTGAAGGTCAGCAATGATATCTTACTTTTGTTTATTCTCTGTCTCTACCTAGCATGGTATAAGATACCTAGTAAAATTGTCTGTTCATCTGAGTATTTGAGGATTCAAATCTGCTTGTTTATCTTTTTTTTTCAATGTTTTTATTTATTTTTGAAAGAGAAAGAGAATGCACACACGCAGGGGAGGGGTACAGAGAGAGAGAGAGAGAGAGAGAGGGACAGAGGATCAGAAGTGGGCTGACAGCAAAAAGCCCAAAACAGGGCTCAAACCCACAAACCATGAGATCATGACCTGAGCCAAAGTCAGACACTTAACCAACTGAGCCACCCAGGCACCCCAACTGCTTGTTTATCTTTTATTTTTATTTGAGTTGATTTAAGTGTTTAGAGACCTTACACACTATGTAAGAAAAACAATTCTTCTGAACTCTAATAGTTTTGTAGAAACTTTGAAGTGATGGCTAAGAGAATAAAATGTCTTTAACGCTATGATGTAAGATATAGGCCATTATATAACAAAACAAATGGGTGCTTTGAATGTATGTCTCTTACTGGTTAAACTAAATATCTGGAAGAATTTTAGACCAAGGATAGATGACTGTCAAGTATTATTTTATAGTTGGAATGGTTAATTCTGTCTGGTGAAGGTGCAAGTATTTCTAAATTATGTATTATTTGAAAAATGAGCTGTAGTCCCATCCCATTCCCCTTCTCTGCTCAGTCCCTCATGAGTCATTAAGGATGACCTAGGCTATTTTGTAATTTTCCCCATATAACTGTTTTTGAGCATTATATTGCCTAGGGGGGAATAGAAATACACTTTTGTGGGGAAGAGACTTCTTGGTCAGTGGTAAATGCTTGGTAAATACTAAAAATTGAAATTTGAAGGAAAAAGTCTATTCTCTTCTTTTTTAGCATATGAATCCTTCAAAAGAATCTTTGTCATAAGGAAAAAAGAATTTTGCTGTTGTAAGCTTTTTTCTTTAGCCCTAAATGCTGAGTTCCTCTAAAATTGAAAGCAATTATTGCTGTTACCTTACTTTTTTTTAAAGAATTTCCAAAAACAGATGTTGATTCCTTAATAATTAGAGTGGAGATTCAAAGAACCACAACTGATTCATATTCTGAATAATTTTAACTATCCAAATATTTCTGAAGATTTTATCACTGAGCTATCTGTGTGCCTTGAACAAGTGCCTAATGGGCATACTATTAATATCTCCTACCAGCTGGTGCCAGGCATTCGTCTCATGGTGAACCAGAGGGTTATTTTGAGGAAGTGCTTCTCAGGTCATCTAAACTGAGTGAAGGGAAAGTAAGTCTAGATATCCAGAGAGGACGTTTATGTATTCCTTCAACATCTTTTATTGAGTACCTACTATATGCATAAAATTGAGCAGTGGCAAAGAGGATCCCTCTTTTAGGGTCTGACACATATCCAAAGTTTGCAAAGTCTGTATTTCACTTTCAGTAGCTATTTGTAAAGAAGTCAATGGCTTCATTCTCTGTTTAACTGATTTAAGATGAAAGCAATGTAACCTTTGAGAGAGTCTATATTTAATTCTTCACATTTAAAATTAAAGCAATAGAAACTGAAGGTGCATTATAAAACAACTCAATCAGAACGGCAAATGAAATGTTCGCATAATAAAGTTTTCATTATACATTAGTCTACGCCAAGATACATGAAAATTTCAAAGGAACTTACTTTTCAACTACTATACACTATACCATTCATACTAAGTTCAATGTGAAATCTCATACATTCAACAGCCAGGTTTAGGTACTTTAGGTTAACACTTAATTGGAACAGATTTCTGATTATAAAAATATTATGTTTATTTTAGAAGATTGTTAGTAATCCTACCATCCAAAGGTAACCATTCAAAAATGTATAATAGATATACATATGTCTTCTTTCATATTTAGGGTATTAAACATGGGAAGTTTAATATTTTTTCTTACAACTCCATCTTGAACGTTTCTTGTATCACTGAATAGTCTTCAAAAAGATAATTTTTAATAGTTATCCAAACCTTTAATTGTTAGGCCTTCTGCTTTGAGTTTCATGTTGTTAATAAATTCAATAGTCACTGAAAATTTTCATTGGTTACCTGTTGCTACTCAAGGTATATTATGAAATTAAAGTGAGAAAATGGATGCAAATTTCACCACACAGTCCCTGGCACATAGTGGGTTATTTAGGAAATGTTAACTGGTTATGCCAGTTAATGTTTCTTAGAGTAAATTACATAGTTGATTTTAGAGGAAAAGCTAGTGTTCCAAAAGCTTTAGGTACAATTTAAGGTTTTATTTAAAATCATTTTGTTTGAGAATTGTAATGAGACTTTTTAAAATAATTAGTCGAGACACTCCCCTGGACATGAAACCAGTTTTGAGATTTTTTTGATATCTGTCAATCAATCTTAAGACATATACTATAATGCCAGTTTCCTATAAAAAAAGTAGCAAAATTAGCTTTTGTAGTTTGAAAAATAACTCCCAAAAACTGTCTTTTAAGCACATTGTAATTATCAAATAAGCTTACTCACAGGTTGACGTTTCAGTGGAGATATGAACGATAACTAAATATCACATTAAACTCTTTCTGGGACAAAGTTGCAGTAAGTTAAAAGGGCTTATACAATTAAGTAGATTAAAATGAAATGGGCTCTTCTTGACGTGACTAAACTTGAAAATCTGAAGTAATGTTTTTGTTTCGGTCATGATTGTTTTGAAAATAGCAAACAAGATTTTCTGGTTACATGTTTTGGTTATGCTCTTTAACCTGCATCTTAATTGGGGAACTGCCAGGCACTAGCGTGGTCTTAGTGTGCGCTTCTCTGTTTGCTTTGGCAGATCTGAATGAAGAGCCTTTTCTGAAGGTTTTTAAACCTTTCAAACTGCAAGATTTACTGCATACTCCAGACCTTTTGTTTTAGTTTCTGTCTAGTTTTATAAAGAGTGTTAAGTTGAAATTTTCACAGTACGCTGAACTTTATAATAAAGGAAAATATTAAAGCTGAGAAAACTTTTTTTTTCCTCTAGCAGACTTTTGTGTAAAATGAAAATTTTTCTCTCTTTCTTCTCACGTATGTGAGTTGTCATTTTTGTCCTTGGGGAAAGTTGTTCTTATTTGGGTTTGTTTTTGGAATAGTCCTTTAAAAAGTTACAGCCATTCTATTCGTGATCAACTTGAGAGTTTAAACCTATAGAAGAACCTAGAGAAAGTGTCATATGACTATAGATAATCAGCTTGAGACCATTATTTGGTTTTCAGTAATTACCAGTAGAGCAGGCAGTATAGGTGCCAACGTGAAGAGTTCTGAAGCTAGAGTCATTCTGGTACGTATGCCCCTTTTTTGGAACCTTTTTTTTTTTTTTTTTTTTTTTATGTCATACTAATAGAGATAAATCTCTGACCTCCTAAAATTGAAAAAGATCAAGGAGCCAAATGCTATTTCAGGCAAGTAACTAATTAGCAAGTAACTAAATAAATACAGATATTTATTTAGAGTTTTGGTGATACTAAGAAAACCATGCCAAGATTGAAGGAATTGAGGCAGAACATCAATCCTCCATTGTGCTTTGACATCTCATACACAGATGAAGATCTACCTTGTCCGTATCATCTGGGCTCTACTACTATGAAATTACGTAATAATCGGAAGTGCTACTTCCATTGACAGATCTAAGAGAATAAGTTTTATTTGGAGTCAAGAAGTGATGAGGGAGCTGAAAGATGACCTTGGTGGGATTATTCCCTGGCGGGAATAATTTTACCAGTAACAGGTGAAATTTTCGTTTAATATTTATTTCTTTTTAATTTTTTTAAATGTTTACTTATTTGTTAGAGAGACAGAGACAGAGTGTGAGCGGGGGAGAGACAGAGATAGAGAAGGAGACACAGAATCTGAAGCAGGCTCCAGGCTCCGAGCTGTCAGCACAGACCCCAACGCAGAGCTCAAACTCACAAACCACGAGATCATGACCTGAGCCGAAGTCGGTCACTTAACCGACTGAGCCACCCAGGCGCCCCATTTCATTTAATACTTAAATGCAAAACTATAGTCTTGTAGCATTCATTTTTAGTTGATGTTGAACTTAATCTTGGTACAGGTAGAATTCACAGTCACATGGCAGTTAATATAATTACAAAGAAGTATTGTTAAGTTGTACCTACTTTAGTGTCTCAACAGATAGCCTGTAAAAGCAAAGCTTTCTTGAGTTTAGTACATTCTGTACAAAATAAATAAATAACTAGCCTTTAGCAGGAGTCATTTTTCCCGACTGTATCCATAGTTACTTTTCATAAAGAACTTGGGAAGGACTTGTTTGCATTCTATGTGCATTGTGCTTAAGGAGATATAAACTCAGCCACATAGAGGAGAAATTCTTCATTTGTCTTGCTTTGAATTATAGTTAAAGTGAATTTCTTTCTTCCCACTTCTAACACCCCGGGTTTCTACACAGAATCTACCTGTGACACCCAAAACTAGTGAAAAAATTGAATCAGTTATCAAAAATCTCCCCAACAAATAAGAGTCCTCGACCAGATGGCTTCCCTGGGGAATTCTACCAGACATTGAAAGCAGAGTTAATACCTATCCTTCTCAAGCTGTTCCCAAAAATAGGAACAGAAGGAAAACTTCCAGACTCATTCTATGAAGCCAGCATTACCTTGATTCCCAAACCAGACAGAGACCCCACTAAAAAGGAGAATTTTAGACCAATATCCCTGACGAACATGAATGCAAAAATTCTCAACAAGATACTAGCAAATCAAATTCAACAGCATATAAAAAGAATTATTCACCATGATCAAGTGGGATTCATTCCTGGACTGCAGGGCTGGTTTAATATTTGCAAATCAATTAGTGTGATACATCACATTAATAAAAGGAAGGATAAGAACCATATGATCCTGTCAATTGATGTAGAAAAAGCATTTGACAAAATACAGCATACTTTCTAAAAACCCTCAAGAAAGTCAGGATAGAAGGAACATACTTGAACATCATAAAAGCCATATATGAAAAGTCCACAGCTAGTATCATCCTCAATGGGGAAAAACTGAGAGCTTTCCCGCTGAGATTGGGAACACGACAGGGATGTTCACTCTCACCACTGCTGTTTAACATAGTGATGGAAGTCCTAGCATCAGCAATCAGATGACAAAATGAAATAAAAGGCATCAAATTTGGCAAAGAAGAAGTCAATCTTCCACTTTTTGCAGACTATATGATACTCTACATGGAAAAGCCAAAAGACTGCTAGAACTGATACATGAATTCTGCAAAATCTCAGGGTACAAAATCAATGTACAGAAGTCAGTTCCATTTTTATACACCAACAATGAAGCAGCAGAAAGAGAATTAAAGAAACTGATCCCATTTACAGTTGCACGAAGAACCATAAAATACCTAGGAGTAAACCTAACCAAAGATGTAAAAGATCTGTATGCGGAAAATTATAGAAAGGTTATGAAGGAAATTGAAGAAGACACAAGAAATGGAAAAACACTCCATGCTCATGGATTAGAAGAATAAATATTGTTAAAATGTCAATACTACCGAAAGCAATCTACACATTCAATGCAATCCCAATTAAAATTGTACCAGCATTCTTCTCAAAGCTAGAACAAACAGGGGCGCCTGGGTGGTGCAGTCGGTTAAGCGTCCGACTTCAGCCAGGTCACGATCTCGCGGTCTGTGAGTTTGAGCCCCACGTCGGGCTCTGGGCTGATGGCTCAGAGCCTGGAGCCTGTTTCCGATTCTGTGTCTCCCTCTCTCTCTGCCCCTCCCCCGTTCATGCTCTGTCTCTCTCTGTCCCAAAAATAAATAAACGTTGAAAAGAAAAAAAAGCTAGAACAAACAATCCTAAAATTTTAATGGAAACACAAAAGACCCCAAATAGCCAAAGTAATAATTAAGAAGACCAAAACGCGAGGCATCACAATCCCAGACTTTAGCCTCTACTAAAAGGTGTAATCATCAACACATTATGGTATTGGCATAAAAACGGACACATAGACCAATGGAATAGAATAGAGAACCCAGAATTGGACCCACAAATGAATGGCTAACTAGTCTTTGACAAAACAAGAAAGAGCATCCAGTGGGAAAAAAGACAGTCTCTTTAGCAAATGGTGCTTGGAGAACTGAACAGCAACATGCAGAAGAATGAGACTAGACCACTTTCTTACACCATACACAAAAATAAACTCGAAATGGATGAAAGACCTAAATGTGAGACAGGAAACCATCAAAAACCTAGAGGAAAAAGCAGGCAACAACCTCTTTAACCTCAGCTACAGCAATTTCTTGCTCAACACATCTCTAAAGGCAAGGGAATTAAAACCAAAAATGAACTATTGGGGCCTCATCAAGATTAAAGGCTTCTGCACTGCAAAGGAAACAATCAACAAAACTAAAAGGCAACCAACAGAATGGGAAAAGATATTTGGAAATGACATATCAGATAAAAGGCTAGTATGCAAAATCTATAAAGAACTTACCAAACTCCACACCTGAAAAACAATCCAGTGAAGAAATGGGCAGAAGACATGAATAGACACTTTTCCAAAGAAGACATCCAGATGGCCAACAGACACGTGAAAAGATGCTCAACATCACTCATCCTCAGAGAAATACAAATCAAACCCACACTGAGATACCACCTCACACCAGCCAGAGTGGCTAAAATGAACAAATCAGGAAACTACAGATGCTGGCAAGGATGTGGAGAAACGGGAACCCTCTTGCACTGTTGGTGGGAATGCAAACTGGTGCAGCCGCTCTGGAAAACAATGTGGAGACCCTACGACCCAGCAATACCACTACTAGGAATTTACCCAAAGGATACAGGAGTGCTAATGCATCGGGGTACATGTACCCCAATGATTATAGCAGTGCTTTCAACAATAGCCAAATTTTGGAAAGAGCCTAAATGTCCACCAACTGATGAATGGGTAAAGAAGATTTGGTTTATATATACAATAGAATAGTACTTGACAATGAGAAAGAATGAAATCATGCCATTTACAGCAATGTAGATGGAACTGGAAGGTATTCTGAGTGAAGTAAGTCAGTCAGAGGATAGATATCGTATGTTTTCACTCATATGTGGAACTTGAGAAACTTAAGACCATTGGGGAAGGGAAGGAGGAAAAAAATAGTACAAACAGAGGGGGAGGGAGGCAAACCACAAAAGACTCTTAAATACAGAGAACAAACTGAGGGTGGATGGCTGGCGGGGGGGGGGGGGCGGTGCACAGGTGTGAAGAGGGGAAAATGGGCAATGGACATTGAGGAGGGCACTTGTTGGGATGAGTACTGGGTGTTGTATATAAGCCAATTTGAGGGGTACTTGGGTGGCTCAGTCAGTTAAGAGTGACTCAGATCATGATCTCACGGTTTGTAAGTTCAATCCCCACATCGGGCTCTGTGCTGAAAGCTCAGAGCCTGGAACCTGCTTCAGATTCTGTGTCTTCCTCTCTCTCTGCCCCTCCCCTGCTCACGCTCTGTCCCTCTCTGTCTCCCAATAATAAATAAATGTTAAAAAAAATTATAAGCCAATTTGACAATAAATTATATTTTTAAAAAAAGAATCTACCTGTGACACTAAATCATTCACTACAATATGCCACATTTAAAGATGTAGGAGGTTGAAGTATAAAAAAAAAAAAAAAGAAAAAAAGAAATGAACTGGCATCTGTAATATTTGCCTTCCCTTATCAACTTTATGTATGTTTTTATTACTAGTTTAATGCTCAGTTGCTGAGCACTAGTCATACTTTAATATTGAAGCTCTGCAACCTAAGAATATGGTTTCTTGCAGTGTGTTCATGTAAACAAAATGCATTTACAGCAAAATTGATTAAGAAGGATTTATTCAGTGCTGCTTTCGTTAGTATACACCACAGGGGATAAGACCTTGTCTTCATGTAAGTAGCATCTTTTGGGAAAGAAAAGATTAACACATGTCAAAGAATATTAAGAAACATCCAAAAATGTATAATTTAGAGCTGTATTGTACGCTAGACTATGTCAGTCAGAGGAATAGAGATCAGTGAAGACTAGCATGATCAGAAATGGAGGAAGTAGAACTTGCAAGGAGCCTTTAAGAAAAAATTGGATCTGTCAAGCAGTGAAATAGTCTGCCGTCTCTAGACGGGGAACCAACAGACGTATAGTGCAAGGAATATATAAAACATGTTTATGGGACAGTAAGTGGAGTAGACATTAATGGAAAATAAGGTTGGTTCAGTTGACATTACAAAAGGCCTTCATATTTTTATTTTTTTATTTATATTTTTTAATGTTTTTTAATATTTAATTTTGAGAGAGAGAGAGAGAGCACTAGTGGGGTAGGGCAGAGAAAGAGGGAGACAGAATCGGAAGCAGGCTCCAGCCTCGGCGCTGTCAGCACAGAGCCCGATGTGGATCTTGAACCCACAAACCACGAGATCGTGACCTGAGCCATGTACTAGGGCATAAAGAAACAGGAGGTCTTATAAAGTTCAGTCATTCAACAGTTTATTACTGAACACCTACTTCCTTTGTACCAAATATTATTCAAGGTATTTTGAATACATTAGAGAACAAAATAAATAAAAATTCTAGTCCTTGGAGAACTTTTCATTGTAGTTCATGAGAACTTAAATTTATACCAATCTTTCAAGAGAAATGTCTGAAAATCCGTAATGCACATGTGTTTTGACACAGTCATTATGCTTTCTGAGGAAATGGCAGTACAAGGTGTGCAAAGATAAACTTATGTAATTATTTAGAATTTTCTATAGCACATAGCACTGCTGTGACTGCTATAATTGGATTGTGTTTTTACTGTTGAGTTATAAGAGTTCTTTATTTTTCTAGATACGAGTCCCTTATCAGATAGGTATTTTGGAATGTTCTCTTCCATTTCATGGGTTATCTTTTCATTTTTTTAATGGTGTCTTTTGAAGCACAAAACTTTTTAATTATGATGCAGTCCACTTTATCTAATTTTTCTTTTGTTGCTTGTGCTTTTGGTGCCATATCTGAGAATCCTTTATCTAAAGTCAGGAAGATTTACTCCTGTGTTGAAGACGTACTCCTGTGTTTTCTTCTAAGCATTTATATTTTAGTGTTTACATTTAGGTCTTTGACATACTTCAAGTTAATTTTTTTATGTCATGTAAGGTAAGGGCTGTGTACTATTTTAAATATGGCTACTAAAAATTTCTAAATTACATGTGGACTTGCATTATGTTTCTATTGGACAAAACTGACCTAGACCAACAGTCTCCAAACTTTTTGATATGACTCCCTATTGGGGGAAAAAAATTGAACATTCACCCACCAATATATGTACATGTATTTATCTCTCAATTATATACATGACTATCCTATGAATAACATGTATGTTAAAATACAAAACTACATAGAAAATTAACATTTAAAGACACTTAATAGTAAAATAAATATAAATAAAATTTCCCACACTTCAGTGGATTGTTTTGTACGTAATTGCTTTTGGAGACCACCAGTCTGTGATCTTAACTTGATAATTGATTGGCTCAAATGTTCTTCCTTCTCCACCGTATTGATAGAGAACTCTCTCAAGTGCAGATCTGATCATGTTATGCCTACCGACTTAAGGATAAAATCCAAACTCAGCTTGTCATTTAAGGTCTTTCATATGTCCCTGCCTCTGTCTCTCTAGCTTCAGCCTTCACCACGAGCCATACATTTTATCAATCCACAGCATATCTCCCTGCACATCATCCTTTACCTATGCTTTTCTCTCTACCCAGAATGCTATTTCTCTGCTTCCTCTCCAGATTACTATTAGTCTTCATTCCTCAGTGTGCCCTTTCTTATCATTTAGCACACTGTGGTAACTTATTTGTCCGTCTTCCTCAGGAGACTATCAGATCCTCCAGGGAGAAACTGTGTATTCCTGGTACCTATATAGGTTATGGGCTTTTAATAAATTTTTTTTTTAATGTTCATGAATATTTTGGTGAATGAGCTAGTAAACACATTTCTTCTAATTCAACCTGCTTTTCTACAGACATTGATATTTATGATCAAGAAAAAAATTCTAATTTTTGAATCATTTTTGTTTCATTGTAAATATGATAATGATCAAAAATTTTATTTCTCGTTTTTTCTGCATGTCCTAGATTTCACAATATTTTTGTTTGTGTTTTTTGTTTTTGTTTTGTTTCTGTAACATCCATAATCCATGGGCTAAATGTGTCATTTAGGGCAATCTAAGAACCTTAATACTTAGTACCATTTCTGAAATGTCTGTGAAGAAATGTGTTCTGCTGTCTTTACAATGACTTAGACGTAAATGTTTTAAATGTGATCAGTGCATCAATTGGAGACCAGTTATACCACCATGTCTTCTACATTATAAATATTATGTATCATAAGTGATACCAACATTCATAGTAAAAGTCACAGTCATTCTTGTCAGCATCAGTTCTTAGAAAGTTTTTCTCAATAAAATAGTTCTTTTTTTTTTTTTAAATATTTATTTACTTGAGAGAGAGAGAGAGAGAGAGTGTCCTGGGGGCCAAGTGGGCCTAGGGGTTGGAGTAACCTGTGCCCATAGATACACTCCTTAGTTACCGGAGTGGGGCTTTCAAATCCATTTGTTCCTTCCTTGGCTGGAGTCTTTATAGGGGGTGGCAAGGGCTAAATGCAGGGCCACACAATTTCCTTGTGGAACCTTATTTCTTTCCCCAATGGTTCTTTTCTCAGGGGGCCTGTCGAGGGCAGTTCCCCAACAGACAATTCCCCAGCTACTTTTATTAAGGCCAAATTACATAAAAGCAGGAGTACAAGAAGCTTCACTGTCGGTGGGCCGCCCTGCAGTCCCAATCCGTCCACCCCCCCGGGCCCTGCCTTCAGGCTGGTTGGATAGCTCAGCTTCCGGCAAGAGAGCGTGAGCTGGGGAGAGCAGAGAGAGAGGGAGAGAGAGAATCCCAAGCAGGCTCCGCACTCAGTGCAGAACTCAGTGCAGGGCTCGATCCCACAAACCGTGAGATCAAGACCAGAGCCCAAATCAAGAGTCAGCTGCTTAACCGACTGAGCCACCCACGTACCCCTCAATAAAATAGTTCTATATGCTAGTAATCAGAACAGTATAGAACACATTAGGAGCATTTTGAGGCCTCGTAAGATAGCTCCCTTCTATTTAAAGTTGATTTTCCTCAGTCAGAATCCCCAACCAAAATCAGGGCAATTTTTAGTAGAAGGAGGTAGCCCTGGTATTAGGGCTTAGGCACCAGCATGTCAAGAATTTCTCGAATTCACTGTTTCATATCATGTGATATTTTGCACTGATAAATGGTATCACACCATATCTGCGTAAGAGCATTATTCAATTCCCAAACAAACCAAAAAGCACCCAAACCAAATGAGCTACTTGCTGTTATTAAACGTGATGTCTTCAAGTCATTATCGTCTTCAGAATGTTGGTAATGGGTGACCTTTGCATCTGATTATTTTTTCGCATCCTTTTTTCTTTCATTGAATGTCATCCGCAACTGTTTTCTGTGTAGTAGCCTTTGATTGTGTTATTGTTCTATTCTGAGCATGGCACAAACATGGTCTGTACCTTCAACATCCATTTACTGAGAAATTAACTGTGTACAAAAAGACCCTCATCTTTCTGTGGGAGACTTATTCCTAACATTTATGAAGGATGAGGAAGAAAATGAAAATATGAGTGAAGATGACTCCAAGGATTTTTATTACCTTAGTAAAAAACAGAGTTAATGATATAAAATACTGATGTTTATGTATTAAAGCTGTAAACATAACATAAAATTAGCATTAAGACTTATTTGTAGAGATCTTATTTTAGGGTCAAATTTGAGAGAACTTGGCATATTTTAGATTGGGAGATAGAAAATGGGGTAGCCATAAACCGTAAACACCTGTAAAATCTGTAAAGGAAGAAAATAGATTAGTGGTTCCCTAGGGCTGGCAGGAGGCTGGGGAGCAATGCTAACAGGGAAATATTTCTTTTGTAATCAAAATATTCTAAAATTGGGTTACAGTGTTAGTTGTATAACTCTAAACATACTAAAAACCATTGAATTGAACACTTTAAATGGATGGACTTTATAATATGTAAATTACATAGCAATAAAATTATATGTCAGTAAAGCTGTATTTTATTTAAAAAAAAAAAAAAAAAGATTGTCAGGGCACCTGGGTGGCTCAGTCAGTTAGGCATCCAACTTCGGCTCGGGTCATGATCTCATGGTTCGTGAGTTTGAGTCCCGCATCAGGCTCTGTGCTGACAGCTCGGAGCCTAGAGCCTGCTTCAGATTCTGTGTCTCCCTCTCTGTCTGCCCCTCCCCAGTTCACACTCTATCTCTCTCTCTCAAAAATAAATAAATGTTAAAAAAAAATTTTAAATGATTGTCAAAAAATAAGGACTGTGTATTTTCTGCCTCTAACTTTAGCTGATTAAGACAAAATCTTATGCCAGTTGGAAAGATAGAAATTTAGAAATGAGCATATCTAAACAAACTCCCCAGTTTGCTGTATAAACTTTTATCAGAACTCATCTTTTTCATTTGGAATAATAACAAGGCCTTAGAAATGGATGTATAGGATGATGTTTAGCATTATTTTCAGAATTTTTTGTCTGCATTCCTTTATCCAAGATTAGGAAATATTTAAAAATATAATGGAATTGTTCCTGTTCCACATATAAATAAAATAATTTTCTTTAAAATGAAAATATTTTAGGGACGCCTGGGTGGCTCAGTCGGTTGAGCGTCCGACTTTGGCTCAGGTCATGATCTCACAGTTCGTGAGTTTGAGCCCTGTGTTGGGTTCTGTGCTGACAGCTCGGAGCCTGGAGCCTCCTTCGGGTTCTGTGTCTCCCTCTCTGTCTGCCCCTCCCCTGCTCATGCTCTGTCTCTCTGTCTCAAAAATTAATGAAAATATTTTATGCCATGTCATTATATAACGTCTTGGCCTCTCAGATTCCATAGCTTTTGCAATTCAGTAGATTAATTCATATAGAATATGAAAATATGATAAATAAGAAATTATTAATTTTTAGAATCACAGACAGGGTCTTTGGAGCAACATGTCTTCTCAACAGTATTAGCAGTTCTTTAAAGAATTCTACCACTTTTTTTTCCCCCTAGTTGTTAGGAGGAATGATTTTATAACTGAACTTTTTTTTTAATTGTGTCTTAAAAATGGAATTGGGGTATTTCATGTTTAATGTGATGTTAAATACTAAAGGTTACACTCTGTACAGTAAGCTGTGATCATGTGATAGTCAAAGGGTGATCTTTTACTACTGAGACATTCCCCATTTTTCATGCATCTTTTTCATCTCTACTTTCAATAGAAACTCTATTCAGTTGTTTTTTGTATTATAAAATGCATTAGGTTGTGTGAGGGAAACACTGAAGCTTTTCAAAGTGCAGGCTTATTATTGTTTCAACTAATTGCCTGATTTGTTTGTAAATGGGAAATTTTTATAAAAATGGAGAAAGCTGTAAATTGCTGTCTGTGGGCTTTTCAAGCAAGTATAATGTAACTCTACTTTTATAGCAAGGGCTAGAAGCCATTACTGCAGTAATCAATGTATCACAGTTATATTATTATGGAGATTTTAATGTTACTTTCAAAATTCTGTGCTGTTTGGATATTGGTCTTCCACTGTTGACACCTGATAATATTTGACTCCATATTTTTTCTGTAAATATTTAAGAATTACTAGGAAATGGTAAGTCAATTTTTAAGCACACAAACACATTTTTAATATCTTAGATAACATTCCTCTTTTTTAAGCATTAATTTTCTTACTTCATTCCGTTAGTGTCCACTTGGCAAGAAGAGTGCTTCAGTTAGAAAAACAAAACTCACTGGTTTTAAAAGACCTGGAACATCAAAAGGACCAAGTAACACAGCTTTCACAAGAGGTAAATAACTTAAACAAAAGAAACATATATAAAGAATCACAGTGTTCATTTTAATTCTCTGTTACTCCTTTGTCTGTCTTCTGAGCAGTTTTCAAATAAGCTGTTTGCTAGTACAAAATGATGTTACAACGTACAAAACTAACCTACTGTTAAAGCCTTATAAAACATCGTGCAGTGTATGGTAAAACTAAGATCAAAAAAGAGATTAAATGCCCAGACTAAATATAAATGCAGACTAGACAGGCGGAGCTTTGATTTCTGAGAGTATCAACTGGCAAAACGGGTTTGGCGATTTTAGGTGGCATTTTGAGTTTTTTAATAAAACCTCATCTTAAAAATTTTTTCTTAAATTTTAATTCCAGTGTGGTTAACATGTACTGTTATCTTAGTTTCAAGTGTACAGTATAGTGATTCAACACTTCCATACGTTACTCAGTGCTCATCAAAATAAGTATACTCTTAATCCCCTTCACCTATTCCCCCATCCTCCCCCACCACCCCCCCCCCACCCACTTCCCCTCTGGTAGCCATCTGTTTAAAACCTCATCTTTTAAAGAGATGAAAAATTGTCTTAAACACACACTTAACTTGGTATACTCTTAAGCTCTCAAATTCTTTGGTACATGATAGTTCCCAAAGTATCTTTTAAAACTCAGGCTCATATTTCTTATTTTCCTTAGCCTTATGTCATCTAAAAAAGATACATATTTGTACATGGTATTTTTTTAAATTTTTTTTTTCAACGTTTATTTATTTTTGGGACAGAGAGAGACACAGCATGAACGGGGGAGGGGCAGAGAGAGAGGGAGACACAGAATCGGAAACAGGCTCCAGGCTCTGAGCCATCAGCCCAGAGTCTGACGCGGGGCTCGAACTCCCGGACCGCGAGATCGTGACCTGGCTAAAGCCGGACGCTTAACCGACTGCGCCACCCAGGCGCCCCTGTACACGGTATTTTTAATCCTTTTACTTAACATCTAATTACATTTTTCTGTACTTCTGAAATTCAAGTAATAAAATAAGTATAACCAAAGATGTCACCTCATTAGTATTCCTTTTATTTCCTGAGTTTCAGCATAACAAGTTTTTTATGTTAATAATTTAAAACTTCGATCTTATAATAAAGGGATTTTTAGAGGCGTATATTAAAGACTATCAATACATATCATGTATTCTTTGTTTTCTGAAGGACCTGTTCATATTTACCTTTATAGTACCCTCTATTAAAATACTTTTAATAATGTGACATTAGGAGGATTTCTGTGCTCAAATTCCAAAAGACCAGAAATAACTTCCTACTATGGGACCCGACATAGAGTTACACTTGGGAGGGAAGAGTGTCGTGCCACAGCCAGCTCTGCCGGCAGGAGTGCGAGGCACAGCCAGATTTGGAGCATTTCTCGTGTCTGTGGAATAAATATTCCTACCGCGACTAACTTTGAGCTGCCAACATCACGTCACTGCACACAGAATAAAGGTACTCAGTAGCACACTGTTGCATATTGTCCCCACCATACAGATACAATAGACTTGGATAAACTGAAGAGCATAGATAATAGTAAAATAATTAAAAATCCATGACTTTGAAAATTTGTTCCCTTGGGGCGCCTGGGTGGCGCAGTCGGTTAAGCGTCCGACTTCAGCCAGGTCACGATCTCGCGGTCCGTGGGTTCGAGCCCCGCGTCGGGCTCTGGGCTGATGGCTCAGAGCCTGGAGCCTGTTTCCGATTCTGTGTCTCCCTCTCTCTCTGCTCCTCCCCCGTTCATGCTTTGTCTCTCTCTGTCCCAAAAATAAATAAAAAACGTTGAAAAAAAAAAAAAAAGAAAAGAAAATTTGTTCCCTTTTTTAAATAAAATTGATTTTACTGGGGCGCCTGGGTAGCTCACTTGGTTGAGCGTCGGGCTTCAGCGCAGGTCATGATCTCATGGTTCTTGAGTTCCAGCCCCACATCAGACTCTGTGCTGACAGCTTAGAGCCTGGAGCCTGCTTCTGATTCTGTGTGTCCCTCTGCTCCTCCCCCGCTCGTGCTCTGTCTCTCTCTCTCCTTCAAAAATAAATAAAAACATGAAAAAAAAAATTTTTTTTAATAAAATTGATTTTATTGGGGCACCTGGGTGGCTCAGTTGGTTGAGCATCAAACTTCAGCTCAGGTTGTGATCTCATGATTCATGAGTTCAAGCCCCACATCGGGCTCACTGCTGTTGGCATGGAGCCTGCTTTGGAACCTCAGTCTCCCCCTGTCTGCCTCTCCCCTACTCACACTGTCTGTCTGTCTCAAAAATAAATAAACATTTAAGAAAAACATGTCTTGATTTTAAAAATAAAATAAAATTGATTTTATTGTAAATTTAAAGTTTTTAATATTAGATGTATTCAGCTCACAAAATTCCTGAAAATTTACTAGTCAGCTGTCAGAAACTACTGTAAACCAGCACCACTACACCATGAAAGGATAAATAAATGATTACAGAAGCCAATGAGATGTTAAAGAAATTTCTGTTTGCTAATACATTATACATCACTCATGTTTGTTTTAATTTCAGAATAACCTATCAAACA
Source organism: Felis catus (assembly GCF_018350175.1). Lineage (NCBI taxonomy): Eukaryota > Metazoa > Chordata > Mammalia > Carnivora > Felidae > Felis > Felis catus. The sequence continues at coordinate 47,633,407 of NC_058368.1, forward strand.
TTTCTAAAAAAAATTAAACTTGTCCATACTTGTATAGGTACATATATGCACGTCATAATATTACCTTAAAAAAAATAAATAAAACTACCTTCCTGAACACTTCAGTTCATTGAAATAGGAATTGTTTTTTAAGTTTATTTATTTTGAGAGAGGGAGAGGGAGATAGAGAATCCCAAGCAGGCTCTGCGCTGTCAGCACAGTGCCCAACGTGGGCAATCTCGCAAACTGAGATCATGACCTGAGCCAAAATCAAGAGTCAGACACTTTTTTTTTTTAATGTTTATTTGTTTTTGAGACAGAGGGAGACAGAGTGCGAGTGGGGGAGGGTCAGAGAGAGGGAGACACAGAATCTGAAACAGGCTCCCGGCTCTGAGCTGTCAGCACAGAGCCCAGTGCGGGGCTCGAACCCACAAACTGTGAGATCATGACCTGAGCCGAAGTCAGGCACTCAACGGACTGAGCCACCCAGGCGCCCCCATTTAAGGTAAGTTGTTGGCTTATATTGAGAAAAAGATTTAAATACTGAAATACATGTGATAGAAAATGCTATGATACCTAGAATTTGCTTTTAAATACCCTGTAAAAAGTGGGGGAAGGGCTCATAAATCAAAGGAAGGAGAATCTCAAAATCTCAATCATGTTTGGAGCTGGGGGAAGATTATATGTGGATCTATTATTCAATTCTGTACTTTTATGTACGTTTGAAAATTTTTCATAAGACATTAGGAGAAAGAATCAGTAACCGTATCTTAAAAATTTTATGGCTACCATAGTATATAACTTTTCCCTTAAGATTGAAACTAAAGTATTATAATTTGAAATATTCTGTCGATTTAACTGGTTTTTGCCTCACAAAAATTATACTGCTTAAATTGAAAATATATAAACTAATTAGCTGAAAGATGATAGTATTAGTACAGTCAGTATAACAACTGACTATTCATGATACGTGGTGAAAAAAATAGAGAAGGAAATTCTCTCAGGATCTATATTCTTTTAAACAGTTTAAATATTAAAACTAGCTTGGAATTTTGAGGATAATACACAGATAAAACAAATAACTAAAGCTAGAATTACCATTGTTAAATATGTTATTGAGAATATGTCTGAGATTAAACATAAATGAATTGCCAACATGAGAATGCTAAAAAATAGTCAAAATGAAAACAAATATTCCTTTTATAGTGGCTTTATTGAGGTATAGTTGACAAACACTAAGCTGCACATACTTAAAGTGTACAATATAATAACTTTTGACACATGTATACCTGTGGAATCACCAAAATGTGGATAATGAACACATACATCACCCCAGATGTTTCCTTGTGCCCCTTAGGAATCTCTCCCAAAATTCCCTATCCCCAAGATGGTCCTCAGGCAACCACTGACTTGCATTCTGTCACCATAGATTGACCATGTTTTTGATATTTTATATAAATACAGTCATAAAATATGTGTATATATTATATACACACACATTTTTTTGGTCTGACTTGTTTCACTCTGCCTAATCGTTTCAAGATTCACCCATAGCCCTTTTCATTGCTGAGGAACATTCCATTTATGGGTATACCACAGTTGTGCATTCATTCACCTGTTGATGGGCATTCAGGTAGTTTGCTGTTTTCGCCTGTGACAAACAATGCATATATGGATATCCATGTACAGTCTTTCTATGAACGTATGCTTTTGTTTCTTTTGGGTAAAGACCTGGGAGTGGATTAGGTGGATCATGTGGCTAGGGGTCTGCTTAATGTTTTAAGAAACTGCCAAACTGGTTTACAAATATTTGTACCATTTTACATTTCCACGAGCTGCATGCGAAAGTACTTATTCTTCTACATCCTTGCAAAGACTTGATACAGTCCGTGTTTTTAATTTTAGCAATTCCGATGGGTGTGCCATGGTCTCTCATTATGGTTTTAATTTGCATTTTCCCTAATGACTCACAACAGTGACCATCTTTTCAGATGCTCTTTGCCCTCTGCTCTCACTGGGAGAAGGGTCTTCAAATGTTTTGCCCATTTTATCACATTGTTTTCTTATTATTGAGTTTTGAGTATTATTTATTGATTTTAGATACAATTCCCTTATCAAATATGTGATTTGCAAATATTTTCTCCCACTCTGTGGCTTGTTTTTCCATCTCTTAAACATGTTTAAAGAGCAGCTTTTGTCAAATCCAGTTCATCAGTTCGTGCTTTTATGGACTTTGTTTTTAGTGTTATGTCTAAAATATCTTTGCCTAACCCAAGGTCACAGGGTTTTTGTCATGGTGTTTCGTAGTTTTAAGTCTGTAATCCATTTTTAGTTTATTTTTGTATTGTTTGCAAAGTATAGATTGAAATTCACTTATTTGCACATTGAAATCAAATTGTTCTCACATCATTTGCTGAAAAGACCTTGTTGGAAATTAGTCATAAATGTGTGAGTTTGTTTCTAGACTCTCTGTTTCCAGTTATCTAATTTGCCTGTCTTTATGCCCAGACCACACTCTCTTGATTTCTGAAGCTTTATAATGTCTTGAAATTAGATAGCATTGGTCCTCTAATTCTGTTCATTTCAGAGATTTTCAGTTATTCTGTATCCTTTGCATTTCCATATGAATTCTGTAATCATTTCTACAAAGATAAAAAGAAAAAGCTGGGTTTGATTTTGATTGGGATTGCATTGAATCTACAGATCAAGTGGGGAAAATTGACATCTTAATAATATTGAAATTCTATCCTATTAATTGGCCATATCCTGCTATTTTTATTCTTTAGTGTAAAAGTTTCACATCTTTTGACTAGTCTTTTTTTTTTTAAGTTGTTTTATTTTTTTTTTTTTTGAGAGAGAGAAAGAACAAGTGAGGGAGGGCAGAGAAAAGGTGAGAGAGTGAATACCAAGTAGGCTCCACACTTCAGCACAGAACCTGATGCAGGGTTCAAACTCATGAACCATGAGACCGGGCGCCCCTTGACTAATCTTAATGTTGTATTATGTTTTTCCATTCTTCTACTTTTAACTTCTTTATGTCTTTATAATTGTCTTATAGGCATCATATGTAGATGGATCTTAGTTTTTTTTTATCCATTCTAACAAAATAGGACTTTAATTGAAGTTTTTAGAATATTTACATTTGATGTGTCTCTTGATAAGTCTGTCATCTTGCTATTTGTTTTTTATTCATCCCATCTATTCTTTCTTCCCTTGTCCTTTTATTTTTCCCTGCCTTCTTTTGGATTAGCTGAATATTTTTGTCATTTTATATGATCTCATTATTGGTTTATTGGCTTGAACTCTATTATTACAGTACTTTCTTTATAGTATATATCTTTAACATCATCTCATTTCATTTACTACATCATGTATAGTTTAAAAGCCTTAAAATAGTATAGTTCCATTTGTCCCCCCGCCCAGCTTTTGTGCTCCTGTTGTCATATATTTTACTTATACATGTAGAAACTGCACACAACATTGCTATTATTTTTCTTTAAGCAATTGACAATTTTTTGAAGAGCTATAATATGAGGAAAAGATACTATATTTAACCAAATAGTTACCATACCTAGTGTTCTTTATTCCCTTGTGTAGATCCAAATTTCCATTTGGTATTATATTGCTTCTGGTTGATGTACTTCTTTTCACAGTACCTACAGAACAAGTCTGCTGGTAATGAAGTCTTTCTGCTTCTGTATGTTGCAGAAAGTTATTTCACCTCTTTTTGTTGTTTCTTGTTTTTATATGTCTTACTATTTTTAACAGAATTTAAGATTAAAATGTATTTCTGACAGTTATGTTTACTAAGGCAAAAAACCCCGGAAGTATACATTTAAGGGTTCACTCTTTTATGACAATAAAATTCACACATAAAAACTGTACAATTCAGTGGCTTTTGGTGTGTTTACAGCATTGCACTATCACCGCTATCTAGTTACAGAACATTTTCATTACCCAGACAGAAATCCTGTACCCATTAAGCAGTCACTCCCTATTCTCCCCTCCCCCCGAACCCTGGCAACCACTCTGTGCTTTCTGTCTATGGATTTGCCTGTTCTACACCCTTCTATAAATGGAATCGTGCAATATGTGGCTTTTTTTTTATCTGGCTGCTTTCATTTAGCATAATGTTTTCAAGATTCATTCATGTTGTATCATCTATCAGTACTTAATTCCTTTTTATGACTAAATAATATCCCATTGTACAGATGCATCATATGTTGTTTATGCATTCATCCATTGATGAACATCTGGGTTATTTCCACCTTTTGACTATTGTGAATAGTGTTGCTATAAATACTCAACTACAAGCATTATATTTGTCTACCTGTTTTAAATCTGTGGAGTAAACACCTAGGAGTGGAATTGCTGAGTTCATTTTTGTTTTACAAAGATAATTTTCCCAGGGTAAAAAAGTCCAGATTGGTTCTTTTTTCCTCTGTCTCTTTTTCAGTACTTGAAAGATGTTGCTCCACTCTCTTCTGGTTTGCATTGTTTCTGCCAAGAAATATGCTGTCTTTATCTTTGTGTCTCTCTAGGTAATGTGTCTAATGTCTCTAGAATTTTTTAAGATTTTCTTTTTTTCACTAGCCTTAAGCAATTTACGATGTGGTTGTTGTGATTTTCTTTATGTTTCCTCTGCTTGGATGTCTTCTATATGTGTGATCATCAGATTTGGAAGTGTTTCAGTCGTATGTCTTCATATATTTTTCTACCTTACCCTCTGTTTCCTTCGGACACTCCATTAGACATGTATTTATACCACTTGAAGTTGTCCTACAACAGAACAGATGCTCTTCTCTTCATTGTTTTCTGTTGTTTTCTGCCTTTCCTTTTGCATAATTTCTCTTAGTATGTCAAGTCCACTAGTCATTTCTTCAGTGTAAAATCTGCTGTTAATCTATTCTAGTGTTTTACGTCTCAGACATTGCAGTTTTCATTTCTAGTTCTCTTTTGTATCTTCCAGGTCTACTTAACCTTTTCAGACTTTATTTTCTTCAGTATAGGAAATACAGTTTCAATCACTATTTTGATATTCTTGTCTACTGGTTCTATTATGGTGGCTGCCACTTCTTGGTTAGTTTCAGTTACATTGATCTGTCTCATATGTGTCATATTATCCTGTGTTTTTGCATGCTTACTAATTTTTCACTGGATGACAAATGTGAATGTTACCTTACTGCTAAATATATTTGGATTCCTGTAAGTGTGTGTTAGCTTTGTTCCCCAACATGGTTAAGTTTCTTGGGAAAGATTTGGCCCTTTTAAGTCTTGTTTTTAAGCTTTTATAAGCAAAGAAACATTAATGCTCAGGCTACTTTTTTTGTCCCCTCCACTACTGAGACCAAAGTCTTTTGAATAATCTACCCCACGTCCTATGAATTAATAAGTTTCCTACTTTGGATAGTGGGAATAAGTAAATTCCTGGCCCATATGGTCTTCAGAAATTGTTCTTTCTAATCTTTTCAGTGGTTCTATCTCAGTCTCTGGTATTTTCTTTACACACATGCACTATTCAATGCCCAGGTGCATACTCAAGGGTGAATGTGTGTACATTTTCAGAGTTCTGTCTTTGTACAGCTCTCTTTTCTTCAGCACTCTGCCATAGGAACTGTAGCCAACTTGGTGTCTACATCTAGCAGCAGATCCTTAACTTAGGGAGTTTGGCAGGCTCTGCTTTGATTCCCTCTTCCTTAACTACTGCCTGGAAACTCTTTCCGTAGAGTAAACTGGGGCAACTGTAGGGTTACACTCAACTTGTTTGTTTCCTATATCTCAGGGTTCACTCTTCTTCATTGTTTGATGTACAGTGTCTTCAGACTGTTGTTCCATTAGTTTGTTCAGTGTAAAAGAGAAAAAATTATTGGCCTTTTTTGTATATATGTATATCACCTAATTTTCAAGAAACCACCAACTGGGTTAAATAAGAATGGAGTGTTCATAGGCAGTAATCTCCTTGATATCAGTCTTGGTGTTGTTTTTCTGGATCCTACTCCAAGAGAAAAAATAAACAAATGGGACTACATCAAGCAAAAAGCTTCTGCACAGCAAAGAAAACCATCAACAAAATGGAAAGGCAGCCTACTGAATGAGAGAAAATATTTAGAAATCGTATATCCAATAAGAGGTTAATATCCAAAATATATAAAGAATTCCTACAACTCAACACCAAAGAAAATCCAATTAAAAAAAATGGGCAAAGGAAAAAAAAATAGGGGAGCCTGGGTGGCTCAGTTGGTTAAACAGCCAACTCTTGATTCAGCTTAGGTCATCATCTCACAGTTCATGAGTTCAAGCCCCACATTGGGTTCAGGCTCACAGTGGAGAGCCTGCTTCAGATCCTCTGTCTTCCTCTTTTTCCACCCCTCCCCCCCTCAAAAATAAATAAGCGTTTTTTTTTTTTTAAAATAAGCAGAGGATATGAATAGACACTTTTCCAAAGAAGACATACAGCTAGCCAATTGGCACATGAAAAGATGCTCAACATCACAAATCATCAGGGAAATGCAAATAGAAACCACAATGAGATATCACCTCACACCTGTCAGAATGGCTAGAATCAAAAAGACAAGAAATAACAAGTGTTGGCAGGGTGTGGAAAAAAGGAAACCCTCATTCACTGTTGGTAGGAGTGTAAATTGGTACAGCCACTATGGAAAACAGTATGGAGGTTCTTCAAAGTATTAAAAATAGAACCACCATATGATCCAGCAATTCTACGTCTGGATATTTATTCAGAATATTCTGAATTCATGAAAACACTAATTCGAAAAGAGGTACAATATTCATTGTAGCATTATTTACAATAGCCAAGATACAGAAACAACCTAAGCATTGATCAACGGACGAATGGATAAAGATGTGGTCTATATACAATGGGATACAATTCAGCCATAAAGAAGAATGAAATCTTGCCATTTGCAACAACATTGATGGAACTAGAGGGTATTATGCTAAGTGAATAAGTCAGACAGAGAAAGACAAATACTATATGATCTCATTTATATGTGGAATCTAAAAAACAAAACAAATGAACAAACAAAACTCTTGGATATGGAAAAGAGTGTTGGTTGGTAGTGGGAGGGAGTCAGGAGATACAGACTGCTAGTTACAAAAAGAATAGGTCATGGCGATGTGGTGTGCAACGTGGTGACTAGAGTCAGTGCTGTTGTCATGCATATTTGAAGGTTGCCAAGAGAGTGATTCTTGAAAATCCTCGTCACACACACAGAAAATTTTTAATTAAAAAAATTTTTGTAACTTTTTATGGTAACAGATGGTGACTAGACTTATTGTGATGATCATTTCACAGTGTGTGCAAGCGTCAAATCCTTACATTGTACACCTAAAACTAACATAATACTGTATGTCAATATATCTCAATTTTTAAAAGAGAAGAAGGGGAAAAAAGGAGTGTCGATGTGGGGAAGAAGATCTAAGCTAAATCATAAAGCATGCCACATTACCATCAGACTTGTTAAGCCTCAGCTCTCTTGACTCTTGGCATTTGCTCTTACTTAATCTTTTTAGTCATTTAGTAAATATTTATCAGACTCCCACTATACTCCACCACAGATAACAAAAGAGTACATGTACATGTACATGTACTTAACATGTACAGTCTTGTTCACAAAAGCCTTGTCTTCTAGAATAAGCACTTAGAGATTCATCTGTTATAACTAACTTATTTTAGAAAAGTTGTCTAGAAAATGGAATATGCACAATCTCAAGTGACCAAATGCCAAGGTTCAGTTACCTGGATTTCTTTACATAGAAGCCATTGAGTGAAATCCAGGTAATTTGTTACAAAGCTTTAGATTGCTACATTTAAGAGAGATTTTTAAGATGCCTGGGTAGAATAAAGTAGAACTCTGTGTACTAACTTTAAAAGGTGTTCATAATGTATATTAATAAATTTTTTCCAAAAAGGAAAATTGCAGAATAATTTGTATTGTATTTCTCTGCTTGGCCTTTGAGTGTGTGTGTGTGTGTGTGTGTGTGTGTGTGTGTGTGTGTCTAGGGTGTGAAATTGTGTTTCTAAGCGTAGAGAAAAAGGAAGAGCTCACATAATATACACCTGTCATGCCAAGGGCACACAAATACAACTAGTCCTGCTGTATGAATATTAAAACATTTTATCAGAGTAAACTTACAGGGAAAGAATTCACAGAGCATATACCATCCCCAAGTTCTCTTCTCACAGAAAAGTGTGTTTAGACCTGGTGTGGGTAGTCTGGATGCACCACAGAAAGTGACCTGATAGAGGGGCTCCACACCAGAACATTGTACACACCTAAAGAGAAGGTTAGGGAACGTCTAATTGCCTAAGTAACAATGGGAGTGGAGCTTTGGGGGGTTATTATCTCTTTTAGCCTATTCTAGTAGAATAGGAAATGAGCCTCCAGGACCATCCATATTTGTCTCTCAAACATTAAACTGTGCTTACCTCTGAGATTGGGAGTTGAGAAGTACGGAATGACCAATTTATACCTTATGCATTTTGAATTGCTTGAATTTATTCTAACTCACATGGAATTTTTTAAGGCATAGATTTGGTGATCAACAATATCTGAATCATAGCAGGTATAAAGTAAATATTGATGCATTAGATAGATCATTCACATACCTTATCTACCAAACTTACGTAGATTTCTAAAGATGAAAATAAGAGGCAAAATTCTACTTTTTATTTTTTTTCAACGTTTATTTATTTTTGGGACAGAGAGAGACAGAGCATGAACAGGGGAGGGCCAGAGAGAGAGGGAGACACAGAATCGGAAACAGGCTCCAGGCTCCGAGCCATCAGCCCAGAGCCTGACGCGGGGCTGGAACTCACGGACCGCGAGATCGTGACCTGGCTGAAGTCGGATGCTTAACCGACTGCGCCACCCAGGCGCCCCAAAATTCTACTTTTTAAAATACATCTATATGGTATTGGCACAAAAACAGACACATAGACCAATGGAATAGAATAGAAACCCCAGAACTAGACCCACAAACGTATGGCCAACTCATCTTTGACAAAGCAGGAAAGAACATCCAATGGAAAAAAGACAGCCTCTTTAACAAATGGTGCTGGGAGAACTGGACAGCAACATGCAGAAGGTTGAAACTAGACCACTTTCTCACACCATTCACAAAAATAAACTCAAAATGGATAAAGGACCTAAATGTGAGACAGGAAACCATCAAAACCTTAGAGGAGAAAGCAGGAAAAGACCTCTCTGACCTCAGCCGTAGCAATCTCTTACTCGACACATCCCCAATGGCAAGGGAATTAAAAGCAAAAGTGAATTACTGGGACCTTATGAAGATAAAAAGCTTCTGCACAGCAAAGGAAACAACCAACAAAACTAAAAGGCAACCAACGGAATGGGAAAAGATATTCGCAAATGACATATCGGACAAAGGGCTAGTATCCAAAATCTATAAAGAGCTCACCAAACTCCACACCCGAAAAACAAATAACCCAGTGAAGAAATGGGCAGAAAACATGAATAGACACTTCTCTAAAGAAGACATCCGGATAGCCAACAGGCACATGAAAAGATGTTCAGCGTCGCTCCTTATCAGGGAAATACAAATCAAAACCACACTCAGGTATCACCTCACGCCAGTCAGAGTGGCCAAAATGAACACATCAGGAGACTATAGATGCTGGAGAGGATGTGGAGAAACGGGAACCCTCTTGCACTGTTGGTGGGAATGCAAATTGGTGCAGCCGCTCTGGAAAGCAGTGTGGAGGTTCCTCATAAAATTAAAAATAGACCTACCCTGTGACCCAGCAATAGCACTGCTAGGAATTTATCCAAGGGATACAGGAGTACTGATGCATAGGGCCACTTGTACCCCAATGTTCATAGCAGCACTCTCAACAATAGCCAAATTATGGAAAGAGCCTAAATGTCCATCAACTGATGAATGGATAAAGAAATTGTGGTTTATATACACAATGGAATATTACGTGGCAATGAGAAAAAATGAAATATGGCCTTTTGTAGCAACGTGGATGGAACTGGAGAGTGTGATGCTAAGTGAAATAAGCCATACAGAGAAAGACAGATACCATATGGTTTCACTCTTGTGTGGACCCTGAGAAACTTAACAGGAACCCATGGGGGAGGGGAAGGAAAGAAAAAAAACAGGTTAGAGTGGGAGAGAGCCAAAGCATAAGAGACTTAAAAACTGAGAACAAACTGAGGGTTGATGGGGGGTGGGAGGGAGGAGAGGGTGGGTGATAGGTATTGAGGAGGGCACCTTTTGGGATGAGCACTGGGTGTTGTATGGAAACCAATTTGTCAATAAATTTCATATAAAAAAAAAAAACCATCTATAAACAGTATTTATAAACAGATTATATTCCAGCAATATTCTTTGTACCCAAAATTTTGTTGCCAAGGAAATATATATGGATACCCATATATATATATATATATATATATATATATATGCTTTAATATATGCATAGAGATATTTGGAATGGTAAAAACCGAAAGAAATCATTCATCATTGATGATAATCACAGTAGAGGGCCACTCAAATTCTAAATGGATGAAAGCGATCTTTTCAGTGTACGTTCCCTCTTTTTAGCTTAAATTACTTACTATGTGCATGTGGTATTCCCTTCTCCACTCCCTTTCTTCCTCATCTCCTTTCTTCCATTTCATTATCAAGAGCAAGTATTTAGAAGACTATGAAATTGTTCTAGAATATCAGACAAAGGAAAAATTCAGAAGCCTCTAAAAAACATAACATACGCATTTGAAAGTTTTAGGACTGATAAAAGGCAACAGAAATGGTGTCTAATACATGCTCAGGCAAGGAAAAAAGATGTGACAGGAGTTTCTGTTTGATGGAGTCCTTGAAATACTTGCCCGTATGTTCTCTATACCAGCGATATTGGGATATATGATTTCTACAAACATAGTATAAGTATCTAAATGAGTAAAACATGTGCTTTTGTCCTTTGAACCACCTAACAACTGCTGAGAGTGTTCTCTCAGCACCCCCAGTGTACCCAGTGTCTAGGAAGGAGTCTGTAGCACACAGGTCCTACAACTCCACCTTCGTATTCTAAAGTGGGAGACGCACCTGCCAGCCACACCACCAAATCCCTTTAAACTTCAAAGCCAATCTTCCCTTCCGTATCTCTAAGCCTTTGTTGATGTGAGGAAAAAATGCACTATTTTATGTACCACCAAGGAGTAAGAGCAGGAGATACTTCCAATGAAACTGCAATACAATGCTTTATTATCATTCTAATGTTTTTTTTTTAATTTTAAGCACACATTCTTTTAGACTTTGAGCAGTGTCTCTTATCATATATTACATACAGTTTCTATCCTTTTCTTCTTCTAACATAAACTTTGTGCTGAATGTGCCAAATCACATCGGAATCATATTGGAGACATTTTAAATGGCAGTTAAACTCAGCCTATGACAGATTAGCCATACTCAGAACTCAACTGAATTCAAAGTATAAATAGCTAAGATCAAATTTGCATGTGCAGACTTGATGAACAGCGATTGTAAGAGGCTTCCACTTTCATAGAAAAGATGAAAAATAGTATGATTTATGGGTTCCCTTTGCCTCCCAAAGTGTTTTCCTGAAAGTTTGTTGATACCTAAAAATTCTTTTAATAAAGAACAGTGCTTTTATTTCACCATTAGAAATACAAGGCTTAGGGACGCCTGGGTGGCTCAGTCGGTCAAGCATCTGACTTCAGCTCAGGTCATGATCTCACGGCTAGTGGGTTTGAGCCCCGTGTGGGGCTCTGTGCTGACAGCTCAGAACCCGGAGCCTGCTTTGGATTCTGTGTCTCCCCCTCTGTCTCTGCCCCTCCCCCAATCGTGCTGCTCTTCCTCCTCCTCCTCCTCCTCCTCCTCCTCCTCCTCTCTCTCTCTCTCTCTCTCTCAAAAATAAGTAAGCATTTTTTAAAAATTATAAATACAAGGCTTAAAACATAAATACACTGCCTGAATTTTTTTTTAATTTAGCAAGTAAAGTTTATCAGTCCATCAAAATTCTTTCTTCTACCCAGAACTGTCCTCCATACTATGGATCGTGATTTCATTTTAAAAGGTCCCTTGCCTACCAGACAGTGTCCATATTCTTTAGCATGGCAAAGAAAGCCAGTTTGATCCTAACCTACTTCTCGTCCTCATCTTCTACCTCCCCTCTCCCCAGTCCTCACTTGCAACCCCTCCTACCCCAAGTAACATGTCTCTTGCTCCTGCTGCCACCACTGTTACCTTCCTACTTCTCAGTCTCCATTGTTTACTTTTTTCTGATTGTTCCATAAATGTGGACAGCCCAGACATCTGTCTTGGCACTGTTCTCTGTGTTTCATGGCTTCAGCTACCAGCTACAATATCTCTTCATTGTAGCCTTTTTTAATAAGTTAGGGATTTATGCAGTCAGCATAGATATTACCAAAATTGAAAGAATGCAAAAGGAGTGTTCAGCAAGTAACAGGTTCTCCCTGTTCTTTTCATACCACCTTCTGAACATCTCTACTCAATCTCCTGTTTTAGTGCTACTGACTTGGTACAACCTCTTATCTATCATCTGAATTAAATTAGGAACCATCCTAATGGTTGGAACCATCCAATAGATTGGCATTATCTCTGTTTAGTCCTCTACCCTGTTGGCCAAAATGCTCTTTCTAAATAAAAATCTGTTTTTGTTTCTCCCACAGTTAGTCTTGTCTCTGTTCACTAAGAATAACAATATATAAGACTTCCCATTGTGCTACCCCTGCCTACATACCCAGTTTCATCGTATATTATGCCACACATGCACGCATGCACACACACAGCCATGCTTCTGTATACAATTACTTGTGTTTCTCCCCACTTTTGTAACTTCTTGTGCTTTACTTGAATTCTCCAAGCACTCTGCGCTATTTCATGTCTCTGTGCTCTTTGCCCAGTGTACCCATGTCTGCATCGCAGGTGCTTGTCTTTCAGTATCAAGTGTCACCTACTCTATTAAGCCTTTTTTGAACTCCAGGCAAAAATGACTTATGTCTCCCCATGATACCATATATACCAAGATATATTTAGATAGAGATGTTGTTGACATAACTGTCTGTGTGCTTCTTAAGAGGAAGGATTCTTTTTTATTGGTCCGAGCTGCTTAGCAGCACAGTGCCTGTTTCTAGTAAGTAGTAAGTAGATCTTTGTTGAAGGAATAACTTCTGGTTTTGATGGGTCAAAGTAAATAAGAGAAGTGGGGGATGCTAGAATGAACCTGAAGCAGATTAGAGGTACCAACCAAGAGGCACAGAGGATGAGGGAGAAATCAGACCTGCTAATTAGAAAGAAAACTTTAGTTTCTTTTTAAGTGTCAGAGACTCAATCATATGCTTTATGTCACATATGGAACCAGAGCAGCATAAATACCAGCTCCACCCACCACCATCATGAAAAAAAATATTTTAGTTACATGGAATCGGTAGTATCATCAACTTTTATTGAAAACACTAGAGTTTTTTCTCGGGAGCCTGGGTGGCTCAGTCAGTTAAGCTTCCGACTCTTGGTTTGGGCTCAGGTCACCATCTCGCTGTTCGTGGGTTTGAGCCCTGACTCAGGCTCCACGCTGATGGTGCGGAGCCTGGCTGGGATTCTTTCTCTCCCTCTCTCTCTGCCCCTCCCCGGCTATCTATCTGGCTATCTCTCTCTCTCTCTCTTTCTCTCTCTCTCTCTCTCTCTCTCTCTCTCCCTCTGTCTGCCCCCCCCAAAATAAATAAACTAAACTTTTTTTAAAAAATCACTCAATAAATGCAGATGGGCTTTTTAATTCTGTTTCATTTATTTTTCTGCTAATGGCAATAGTATTGGTAAAATCAGTATTTTTATTAATAAACGGCATTTTAAAGAAATAGTAATTTCCCAATTGGAATAAATAATGCTTGTTTTGCTTATGTGGAAATACTCAGAATGAACCATCCAAATGAATTTTAACACAACATGGTAAGATTTTGTAATGACAATATAAATAATTTTGTGACATAATGGTGGTAAAACTGCAATTCTGGAGAGTAACCACCTGCTCTTCCCAAATGTAAAAGTACATTTAATTGCATACAAACTAATCATCTTTTTTAATATATTTTTAGTTTATTTTTGAGAGAGAGAGAGAGAGAGAGAGAGAGAGAGACACACACACACACACACACACACACACACACACACACACACACTGTGAGTGGGGGAGGGGCAGAGAGAGAGGGAGACACAGAATCCAAAGCAGTTCCAGGCTCTGAGCTGTCCGCACAGAGCTTGACATGGGACTAGAACTCACGGACTGTGAGATCATGACCTGAGCTGAAGTTGGACACTTAACCAACTGACCCACCGAGGCACCCTACAAACCAATCATCTTAAGAAAAGCATGGAAAACTGGGTATTTTAAGGCTAATAAAAACTTCAATTTAACCAGAATCATTATATTTAAATCAGAGTACATGAATTACTGATAAAATTCACCTAATTTGTTGAATCTGTATAGAAAAGTGAAAGGTAAGCAATATGTAATAAGGTAATGAAGATACACATTTAATAGCAATGAAAATAGTCTCTTAAATTTTTTGAATAAGTATTTCATTAAAATCAAAATAATTATATGTATATATAATTAATAAATAAATAAATAAATAAATAAATAAATAAATAAATAAATAAATAAAATAATGGCTAGGTATTTTGAGTGCTTACTTTAATACCAGTCATACTATCTCATGAAACCACAGGAATATTGCTTGGGCTAACTAGTATGTTCAGAGTATGAGGTAAACTCAGGGGAGTTTACCAGCTTCCCAGGCTTCCTGAGGCCTCAAAGAAGCCCTTTTGTGTGAGTGCAGGCTTCCATTAGATTGGAAGGTATGGGGCGCCTGGGTGGCGCAGTCAGTTAAGCGTCCGACTTCAGCCAGGTCACGATCTCGCGGTCTGTGAGTTCGAGCCCCGCGTCAGACTCTGGGCTGATGGCTCGGAGCCTGGAGCCTGTTTCTGATTCTGTGTCTCCCTCTCTCTCTGCCCCTCCCCCGTTCATGCTCTGTCTCTCTCTGTCCCAAAAATAAATAAAAAACGTTGAAGAAAAAAAAAAATTAGATTGGAAGGTGTATCAGAGAAGAATCAAAGGAGAAGAATGACCAAGATGCAAAGTCTACTCAATCTGCTCTTAGGTTTTTCATGGATTCGCCGTCGCCACAGTTAGCATATCAAGTGCTGTAATATATGATACCTCTGCCCTTAAGATCTGAAATTTTCACCAGGTGATAAATCCCACAGAACACTGTCCACAAAATTGACCTGAGACTGATTTGGATTTTGACTGCTCTGAATGCAAATTTTGTCCTTTATGGGGCGCCTGGGGGCTCAGTAGGTTAAGTATCAGACTTCAGCTCAGGTCCTGATTTCACCGTTTGTGAGTTCAAGCCCCACGTCGGGCTCTGTGCTGACAGCTCAGAGCCTGGAGCCTGCTTCAGATTCTGTGTCTCCCACTCTCTGCCCCTCCCCTGCTCTCTCTCTCTCTCTCTCAAAAATAAACATTAAAAAAATTTTAATAAATTAGCCTTTTCATTTTAATAATGATGAACATATATTTATCTACCCTATGAATGACTAATTTATTTTACGGACAAAGCATTTCCCTTTCATTTTCTAACAGCTCTGTGTCTAACCTTGCCAAGTGCTTAAACCAAGAAGTCTTTGTTATGGCTCATTCTGGAAAAAACTCAATTACATGGATTCAGGATAATATAGTAAAATTTGTTCTGTAAACATGCTTTTTATAGGTTCACACACCAGCTCATGTGAGTGGGTGTGTGTACCGAATTCCAGCCACCACTGAAGTAAGGGACAAAGTGATTTACCTATAAATTGTGTCCTGTTTACACATCAAACAAATTGTTTAAACTTTTTACCTTACTGATGTGCCTTGATAACTCATGAATGACTACATTTTTCTCATTTAAGAGCTGTTACAACTCAACACTGCAGCGCCCTCCCCTCTGCCATCAGGATTGTCATACAGTTGAACCACATTAAAATGAATTTCTCAGAGGGAGCTTTAAGGGGGCAAGAAATTTAAAACACTTGAACTTGAAAATTCCATTCTCTGACTCTAATCTCCTGTCCTTCCAGCTCTCCCAGTCCTTTCATTCTCACTAAATCTGTGCTTTATTTGCACTCAATACATGTTCCACACTCATAAACTCTGTATTTTCCAATCTGTCAGGCCCTTCTTGGCTTCACTTTTCTTTCTACCCAGCCATGACCTTACCAGCCATCTGAGCACTACATTCACTAGCACCTAGATTGCTTTGTCACTAATTCATCCATCAGGCTTTTCTTGACATCCCTACCTTTCACATAGCACCTTACAGGGCAACGATAGTTACCCTGTAAATACTTAATGGAAGGAAAGAGAGAGGGAGAGAAAACTCTTTGGTTTTATGGTAATATGCTGAAAATTTCTTGTGGAAATGTGTTACTGCTTGAAAGCATTACAAATTCATGTTGTTGAACATCGACCAGAACCTCATTCCTACTGCCCACTGTTTTTATTTTTCTGCATCTGTCCTGTTTCCCATTATCTTCATTGCAGATCACTTCCACTCAAAACCATCAGTTCCATCATCTCTATCTTCCTTATTAGGTCATCTAAATTTCTTTCTCTTAAGTCTCTTTCACCCAAGGATTTTTGTAGTATCTTCACTTTCTCTCTTTTTCCCCCTTTTGGTTTCTCTTCAAAAAAATGAGAGGGAATGAGAATGTGTGTGTGTGTACACACAGAGGTAACTTTCAAAAATTAACCCCTCTCTTTATACCTTATTCCTTCCGTCCGCCCTGATCCTCTGTTCGCTCTGCCCTCTGTTAGTGATCGCCAGTGACTTCCTAATTGACAGTGTCCTCTTCTCAGTCTCCTGACCTATGGCATGACATTATAGATTTTATAGATAAGCTAGAAATTCTGTTCTCTCTTTGCTTGACAACACCATTCCTCTCCCATGTCTTCATCTTCTTCCAACCCTATAGCACAGCTGTCCCTCACATATCTGCCCTTTGTCCTATTCTTACATGTCACTAGTGATTCTCAAATGCTAGTGAATGTAAGAATCACCAAACATTCTTGTTTAAAGTGTAGGTTTCTAGGGGCACCTGGCTCAGATGATTAAGCATCTAACTCTTGATTTCATTTCAGGTCATGATGTGATTCATGAGATAGAGCCCTACATCGGGCTCTGTGCTGACAGCTTAGAGCCTGCCGGGGATTCTCATTCTCTCTCTCTCTCTTCCTCCCTCCATCCCTCCAAAATAAATAAGCATTTAAAAAAATAAAATAAAATGTGGGTTTCTAGATCCTGCCCTCAGAGATTGTGATTAAGTAGGTCTGGAATGAAACCCATGAATCTGCATTTTTAACAAGCTCATCTTGTGACTCTAATAAAAGTGATGCATGGCCACACTTTGAAAAATAATACTTCACAGCCCTATCTATTCTGTGACTTATAAGTAGATAGTCCCTTGCATCCATCACTGATTGCTCTGAAATATTTAATGTCCTACTCATGAATTTCATCTTATTATCTGTTCTTTCTCCTTTTATCTCATTAATATCTCCTTGTTACCATACTTTGACAATCTCGGGACCAGAGCAGGGCTGATAATCAACTAGCACTTGCTTTTGGTGATTAAAACAACAAAATATTTGCAAGAAGGCTGCACACAGCTGTTGTCCCAAGGCCCTGAGTGTCATTCCTGTCTGTACTGGCACCTCTCCGAGATCCCTGCGACCTCCTCACCATCCACCAACAGAGATACCATACCTGGCACCTGCCCCAGTGCAAAGCTGGCGTCTTAAATGGTTGAATTTTATCAGTTAAATATCACTCCTGTTAAAGATGAGATAATTAACCATGTGAGACACAGGATAAGAAGCTGGTTTTAATGGGAAGGATAGCAAAGTCAGGATATAAGATGATGTGCAGTCCTGTTAAACCTGCTAAAATAGTTGGATGGAATAGCCTGCAGCAAGTCCAAGATGACCAGAGCGGTGCTTTCCAAATTTGACCAATTATCAGAAATTTTGATTCAGTGGGACTGGGGTGGGCCCCGGAAATCCGTTTTTGAACATTTTCCCCAGTGATTCTGATGATTTAACTAGATTTGAGAACTGCTTTAGATTGAGAACACAGAGAATTAGTACTAAAGTATTGCCCCTTATTGGACCTCAAATAGGCATTTTACATTCCTTGGCACCATCAAAAAGATAAGATAGGATATATGGAATTTTCCTCACAAACTACCACCAGTAGTAGAAAGTATCATTTGTATATATTTTAAATAGAAATCAATTCAGTATTAAATTCTATTCAACAGAATGCATTTTGTCTCTGGCAGGAAGGAGCTCCATTTCTAGAAGTTTCTTTGAAAATAAACTCCATAAGAAAAAAAATCCCACGTTTAGGAAAAACACAACAAAATGTGATCACCTTTATATATGTAATTTTAAGAGAAAATATATAATTTTAGATTATCTAAGAACAAGTTAAGATTTGAATTAAAACATGTAATTATGTTTTAATCAGCCGTTGCTTGTCTCTGAATCATGTGTACAGTTTATTGAAACAAAGGAGGAATAACAATTCTGTGGGCACCTGGGTGGCTCAGTCGGTTGAGCATCCAACTTTTGATTTTGGCTCAGGTCATGATCTCACAGTTCATGGCATCGAGCCCCATGTTGGGCTCTGTGCTGACAGTCCAGAATCTTCTTGGGATTCTCTGTCTCCCTCTCTCTGCCTATCTCTCTCTCTCTCTCTCAAAAAAAAAAAAAAAAATATATATATATATATATGTAATTATGTTTTAATCAGGTGTTGCTTTTCTCTGAATCATATGTACAATTTATTGAAACAAAGGAGGAATAACAATTCTGTAAAATGTTGTGTCATGGGTTTAGTCCTGAGTCATTTATTACGTATATGATTCTTGAGTCACTAATTACTAAGGCTTTCCTATAAGGAAAAGATTGCTAACAATAGACAAAGTGATTGTGAAACTTCTAATACTAATTATTATGGTTACAGAAAGACTTTTTAAAATCACATTGGAGGAATTAAATTCTGTCAAATTACATTTATTTCAAAAATAGGTATTAGCATCACTTCATCGACAAACGTGTATTTTTCGTGAGGAATTAAAATACATTTTGGGATTTAGAATCTTAAAAGTTTATAAAGAAATATGTTCTTAAAACTGACAGCACTATAGTTATTTTTATTATCCAGAGAGGGAGTAGTTTCTAGGTTGTATATTAAAGATACCTTTTAAAAGTAAGGCATTGGGGCCCTTAATTTTGTTTACAGTACTGAAACCTAACATATGTAATTTCTGTGATGAAAAAAAAAATGGAACTAAAATAATTAAGACTAATGACTGCTGTTATTCTTTCATGCAGTTGAATTTAGATCCAATAAGTTTCAAAAATAGCACATTCTAGACTACAGCTAACTGCGATTTGTAAATGCCCTTAATGCTTCCCTCACGTTGCACCCCAGCCCCCCACCCTGCCCCCCTGCCCCACCCCACCCCACCCCGATTGTTCTGCACTTTGAAACACAAAGCAACTTGTCAGTTCAGTTTATTCAGTTAAGGTCAGTTCCGTGAAAACAAAGTCAAGGCAATTGTTTGATTTAATTGACTAGTGAAACTGGTTATACAGGTAAGAAGAACTCAGTTTTATTTTTGTCCAGTTGCGTATTTGAATGTTCATAAAGTAACTTAGTAGAGTAATAAGATTCCAGTGACATTGTAATAAATTTAAAAGAATGGTTACCAAAGCAAGGAAAAAGGACACTAAAACCCAAACTATAGAAAATATTCATGGTATTTTTTTCTTTATGGCATTGCTTCTTTGTAATGAATCATGTTCAAAAAATGAAGTCTTTTTTTTCACTGTTCGTTTCCTTATCTTTGAGGAATTTCTTTTCCTGGGCTAATGTAACCAAAAGGAAAATTTTTAATATAATTTACTCAAATCATTTAAATAACTTTTACAAAGTAGTCCTCAATCTGCAAACAGATATTCTACAGCAGCTAGCTGGTCAACCACCTTTTGGCTTCACTCTCCTCCTTACCCACCTAGACCTCAAGGCTGTTCACTTTAACAATGATTGTTTCTGCCTTTGATTCTTCTGCCTTCCTCTGTACCTTCCATTATATCCATTCTGCTGTTCTCTAAACTTTCAGCTTCTGGGCTGCTAGTCACTCATTTCTTTTATGTGGGTACTAAAATAAATGATATGTTTAGATCTTAAAATATATATCTATAAATCTTGTAGGGGCACCTGGGTGACTCAGTCGGTTAAGCATCTGACTTCGGGTCAGGTCATGATCTCACGGTTCGTGGGTTTGAGCCCTGCATCGGGCTCTGTGCTGACAGCTCAGAGCCTGGAACCTGCTTTGGATTCTGTGTCTCCCTCTCTCCGTGTCCCTCCCCTGCTCACGCTCTGTCTCTCTGTCTCTCAAAAATAAATAAAATGTTAAAAAAAAAATAAATCTTGTAAATGTAACTCACTTGAGAAAAAAAGTCATTTCTTGTCCCAGAAAAAGAGCACATCTTTAGCCTCCATTGAACTTGTTAGGAACTATGAAGGAAAGAGGAAAAAATACTGAAACATATACAAGGCTAGAATTTTATTGGCAAAGAATATTTTAAGGTCATAAAGTAGGAATTTTGTGGCAATTTTGTTCTGTGTAATAAAGTACTCCCTTCCCCACCCCTCATTCTTATAATAGGTGTTTACCACTTCTGTAGTGATTTGTTCAGTTTTTGCATATCCAACTTTAGAATACCTTTTCTGAGAAATCATTAGGTACCAAAGTAGGGGCCTACGGATACTGACAGTGCTGTGTGTGACCTACATCTTACATCTGCTTAGGAAAAAAGAGCAAATGCAATAAACAACAACAACAACAAAAACCAAGGTTGGTTGGATATATAAGTTAATAAAATCCTTAAGAAAAGAATCTTGGTCTTATGTATCAAGAGCATTACGTTGTCCTTAAACTTAGTGCAACTTCTGTTATGAAAAAACTTCACAAAGAAAACATTAATTAAAGAAAAAAGTAATTTTGAAGTCTGTTGCAACATTATTTATGATGCAATTGATAAATTGATAACATCCTAAAGGTTTATTACTATAAGCAATGTAATTATGGTATATTGGCTTCCTAGACAGTTTTGTAGCCATTAAAATCGTAAATTAAGTTACTCTGAGAGCTTGAAAAATAATAAAGGTAAAGTGAAAAGGTCTAATATAAGATTGTACATAATGTACTAAGAAAAAGCAATCCAAAAGGAAATTACAAAAACAAATCCACTTATGATAGCATCAAAAAATAAAATCTAAGCTTAGGAATAAATCTAATCAAACAGGAGAAGGATTTGTACACTGAAAACTACACAACTTTGCTAAAGAAACTTTAAAAGACCTAATAAATGGAGAGACATCTCATGTTTATAGATTAGAAGACTTAATATTGCTAAGATCACAGTACTGCCCAAAACAACTTATAGATTCAGTATAATCCCTATCAAAATCCCAACAGCATTTTTTGAAGAAATAGAAAAACCCATCCTAAAATTCCTATGCAATTTTAAGGGACCCTGAATGGCCAAAACAATCTTGAAAAGGAAAATCAAAGTTGGAAGACACACTTCCAAGTTTTAAAATGTACCACAAAGCTACAGTAGTCAAAACAGTGTTGTACTAGCATAAGGATAGATAGATAAGACTAATGGAATGAAATAGAGAGTCTGGAAATAAACCCTTCATATATGGTCAAAAGGTTTTCAGTAAGATTGCTAAGACCATTCAATGGTCTTTTCAACAAATGGTGCTGGTAAAACATTGGATATCTGCATGTCAAACATTGAAATAGAATCCTTATCCTACTGTCTACAAAAATTAATTCAAACTGGATCAAAGACATAAATTTCAGAGCTAAGAATGTAACACTATAGAAGAAAACATAGAAAATTTTCATGATCTTGGGCTTGGCAGTTGTTTCTTAAAAAATGATGGGGCGCCTGGGTGGCGCAGTCGGTTAAGCGTCCGACTTCAGCCAGGTCACGATCTCGCGGTCCGTGAGTTCGAGCCCCGCGTCAGGCTCTGGGCTGATGGCTTAGAGCCCGGAGCCTGTTTCCGATTCTGTGTCTCCCTCTCTCTCTGCCCCTCCCCCATTCATGCTCTGTCTCTCTCTGTCCCAAAAATAAACGTTGAAAAAAAAAATTGAAAAAAAATAAAATAAAATAAAATAAATAAATAAATAAATAAATAAATAGATAAATAAAAATGATACCAATTTAGGATTCTCTGTCTCCCTCTTTCTCTGCCCCTCCCCTGCCGCTCTCTATCTGTCTCTCAAAATAAATGTTAAAAAATAAAACGATACCAAAAGTATAAGCAACAAAAGAAAAAACTAGGTAAGTTGGATATCATCAAAATTAAAGACTTTTGTGATCAAAGGACATAATCAAGAGAGTGAAAAGACAACCCACAGAATGGGAGAAAATACTTGCAAGTCATATGTCTAATATGGGTTTAATATCCAGAACATAACTCCCAGGGGCACGTGGGTAGATCAGTCCGTTAAACATCTGACTTCGGCTCAGGTCATGATCTCACAGTTTGTGAGTTTGAGCCCCACATCGGGCTCTGTGCTGACATCTCAGAGCCTGGAGCCTGCTTCAGACTCTCTGTCTCTCTCTCTCTCTCTCTCTCTCTCTCTCTCTCTCTCTCTCTCTCTGCCCCTCCCTGGCTTGTGCTCTGTCTCTCTCGCTCTCGCTCTCACTCTCGCTCTCTCACAAAAATAAACATTTTAAAAATTAAAAAAAAAACAAACTCCCATAACTCCACAACAAAAAAGCGGACAACTAATTGAAATTATGGAAAAATGACTTGAATAGACATTTGTCCAAAGATACACAGTGACCGATAGGCACATGAAATAATAGTGTTGGTGAGGATGTGGAGAAAGTAGAACCAAGTGCATTGTTAATAGGAATGTAAAATGATGCAGCCGCTGTGCAAAACAGTTGCCTGTTCCTCAAAAAGTTAACTATAGAAAAAAATTTTTTTTAACTTTTTAAAAAGTTAAATATAGAATTACCATATGACCTAGCAATTTCACTCCACTTCTAGCAGATATTCAAAGGAATTGAAAATGGGGACTCAAGCAGATATTTATATACCACTGTTTGTAGCAACATTAATTAAAATAGCCAAAAAAGTGAAAACAACCCAAGTATTCATCAACAGATGAATAAATAAATAAGATGTACTATAAACACACAATGGAATATTATTTAGCCATAGAAAGGAATGAAGTTCTGATACATTGTACAGCATGGGTGAACCTTGAAAACATTACATTAAGTGGAATAAGCAGACACAAAATGACAAATATTATATGATTCCCCTTATAGATCTAGAATAGGCAAATTCATAGAGACAGATAGTAGAGGTTTCTAATGGCTGGGGGGTTGCAGAGAGTGTTTTTGTTTAATGGATACAGAGTTTCCATTGGGATTGATAAAAACGTTCCAGGAATAGAGATTAGTGATGGTTATACAACATTATGAATATATGTAATGCCACTGAATTGTGTGCTATACAATGGTTAAGCTGGTGACTTTTATATTCTTTATATTGTAACTGTAATTTTTTTTTTTTTTAGAGAGTGAGAGTGGGGATAGGGTAGAGAGAGAGAGAATCTTTGTTTTTTTTAACTTTTGTTAACATTTATTTATTTTTGAGAGATAGAGCACGAGCCAGGGAGGGGCAGAGAGAGGGAGAGAGAATCCAAAGCAGTCTCCAGGCTCTGAGCTGTCAGCACTGAGCCGAGTGCAGGGCTCCAGTCCACAAACCGTGAGGTCATGACCTGAGGTCACGAAGTCAGATGCTTAACTGACTGAGCCACCCAGGCACCCCGAGAAAGAGAATCTTAAGCTCCACACTGAGGAGGTCTATCCCACAACCCTGGGATCATGATCTGAGCCAAAATCAAGAGTGGTACACTCAACCAACTGAGCCAGACAGGTGCCCCTACAATTTTTGTTAAAAAAAAAACTTCATTATACCTAGTGATTTAGTTTCATAAATTATCAGTTTTAGAAATGAAGATGTAGAAAAATGCTAAATTGCAATGTCATATTATTTTTAATAGAAATAAAGCTCAAATAAAAGGTTTTTATTTTTAGCTAATGGATGTTTATTAAAAGGAGATAAATTTTGTCACATATCTTCTCAAACCAACAAATGGCAAAAACATTTAGGTGACCCGTCCCTGAAACTGGTAATAATTCATATTTTATTTAACATTTTTCTTTGTGTTTACATATTATTGTTATTATTATAAAGAATAGTTCTATTGATTAATAATTTTGAAAACCTTCAAAGTTACATAGGAAAAGCTCTTCTGAGTAACTCATGCAAGGGTACAGGCATACTGTACCTGTGCTAGAATAATAATCTTCAGTTTCTTATAAAATGTTGTAGATTTTCATGAAATCTGTTTTTCTTTAGCTTGACAGGGCCAATTCTCTGTTAAACCAGACTCAGCAACCTTACAGATATCTCATTGAATCAGTGCGTCAGAGAGACTCTAAGATTGATTCGCTGAAAGAGCATGTTACACAACTTGAGAAAGATGTCAGGTAAAATCATCTGTTCATTTTTTTTTTTTAATTATAAAGGCAACGTAAACATAATAGTGCTATCCATGAACTAAGGTTGTAAATTGGGAAGAAGAAATAATGAATATGGTTTTAAATAATGGTTTAAATAATATGGTAAATAATGAACATGGTTTTAAATGTAATTTATCTTAGAGAAACTTAGGTCACGTCACGTTAGGTGCTCACATTCCACCTTGTGATCAGAAGTCTTAGCCTGGACCTAACAGTGCTATGCTTACTAACAGCACTCCCCCCACCCTAGGAAGCAAAAAGCTATCCTGTCCTTGTTCCCCTACAATTCTTTAGTGGGATGGGGTTTAACCAAAGTGAGGGAGAACATAACCAGATGCCATTTGTGGAGACAAAATAATTTTTTAAACAGATAAAATATACACATTTGCTTAGATTCTGTTGACTTTGCCAAGGAATTTTTTAGGGTTTTCTTCCCCTGACTCTTTACATGAAGTAACCCATGAATCACCTAAATATAAATAAACCCCTTTCACTTCCTTAAATTTAAATTGTGTTCTTACATGACACCTTATCCAAAGGACTTGCTCCACTTAATAGCCATTCACATTCTTTAACTGTTCATCTATACAATCATTTTAGTCTTTTTAAATTGGAGTAAAAGAGTGATGTTATATAGAAAGAAAGATTTTAACTCATGGATGGTTGATTAGTTGGCTTAGTTATTGGATTTTAAGGTTGTTAGAATAATTTAGATAAATTATTAGCCAATTCATAAATATAGAAGCAAAGAATTAGGTGGGAATAGAAATTGTTAAATTAAGGAATTGGAAAACAATAAGGAGAATATATTAAATTCAGATTTCCTAAGGTATATAATCAAAGTATAAAGCTACTGGTAATTAACTCTAAAGTATGGGAGGGTATTCTTTTTGATGGGTCAGAATAACCACCTTCTCTTGTTTCTATCCCACCAAAATAATTGGTCCAAAACTTTATTCCTGATGTTTTTAATCTTAAGATGATAGGTTAAAATAATTTTAAATCACATTTATGCTTTAAAATGTCAATATAAGTAAGAATTTATTTTTGGATTGATTTTGAAGTTAATTACATTTAGAATATGTATAGCCAGTATTCATTAAATTTACTGAATAATAAATAAACCAAATTAAGAAACTGTTAAATAATTCAATCAATTAAACAGTTGTTCTATAAATAGCTACTAGGGGCAATAGAAATTATGTCTTATCACTCACTGGGTACTTGGTTATCTTAGGGAAATTGAGGGAAGAACTTTTTCTTCCTATATTATATACTTCTGGTATATTTGAAATTTTGTGTAGAATCTTTTTTTTTACCTTTTTAATCTTGGAGTGAAAACATAAAAGTCCTGTGGAAAAATTACCTTTCACAGTTACCTTCGAAGAAGTTTATTTGAATATTTATTTAACTAAGAATTAAGAGAGCTGAAAATCTTTAATACAGATTAATTAATAATATTAATTATTAAATAGTTAGCTGTAGGAGGAAACTATAAAGATGAACAAATTCAGCCCTAGAGAAATTAAGTAACTTGTTATCTAAGAACATACTGTTTGGTCGTAGGGCCAAAATTTGAATCCAGATCTGTCTGCTTTCCAATTCTATACTCTTAACCATTATGTTATACTGCCTCCCTATGTTCTATTCTGAATAAGGGGTAATTTTTCGTTAACTAATGTAATTAAGGAAGAGAAGCCAAAAAAAAAAAGTGTAAAAGAATAGTTAAATTTGGAGCTTTAATGAATTGACAGTTGTTGAAGCTAGGTGATGGATGCATGTGGGTTTGTTATATTTTCTCTCTTTCAAAATATTCCACATAAACTTGTTTTTAAAAAACAGAGTTTAAAAGGGAATACAGGCTCTACAGATAGGTTGCCTGGGTTCATATCTAGCTCAGTACTCAGCTTTGAATTAGAACAAGTCAGTTAAACTCTCGAAACCTCCACTCTCCAATAGAACTCTCTGTAATGGTAAATATATTCCATATCTGCACTGTCCAGTATGGTAGCCACTACCCACATGAAGAACTAAATTTTTAATTTTAATTAAATTACTTTTCATCTTAATTACCACGTATGGCCAGCTAATGGCTATGTTATTGGACAGTACAGCCAGTTTTCTCATTTGTGAACTGAGAGTAGTACTCTAGCACTAGCAGTACCTAATTCATATAGTCATTTTGAGGATTAAATGATATAATCTCGGTGATATATATAGGACTGTGCCTACACATTATGAATGCTATATAACTGTTTGCTCTTTTGAGTATTGGTCTGACATGTAACAAATTTTCATGTTGAGAATTACCTTAAAAATAAGAAGTAACATTTCTCAAAATATCTTGAATTTTGACAAAAATTAGGACTCCCTTAATGTGAGAAGTAAGTGAGATGATTCATTTTCAGGAATACCGAATAAAAGCTGTGCTGTCTAGTTAACAATAGGTTTACAACCTATTGGAAATATGTACAAACCCTCCCCCCCCCACCTCCCCCCCCCCCCCACACACACACACAGTCGAGTCCCAAACCCTTAGACACTTCACTTCCTGGTTCTTCTTCCCCTCTCCATTTCATGGGCTTATTTTTCACCAGCTTTGCAATGAGCATGTGCCAAAGAACTGAAGTCTCTGCGTCACCTCAAGGAATGTACATTTGTTCCAGTCAGGCTACTTTTTGGCCTTACATGGGCATAAGCGACTTCTGGGTAAGGCTGTAACCTCTGTAGTACTCAGCCAATGAGGAATCAGGGGAGGAACTTCCTGCAAGGAGATAAATTGCCTGCTGTAACCCCTCTGAGTGGATCTGTCCATCAGACACCAGCTCTTGCAAGAATGTTGATTAAAGCCTCACTTCACTGTTCTCCTCGTCTCCACGTCTCTCCTATGATTGGGGCAATGGGCTTCTTTCTCACACTTAGTAACAGCAACAATAATCATAAAAACTATGCCAATTACGAAAATTGGCATAAAATATAAATATATAAAAATATTTTTGTGCTTAAATCTGAGTCCTTTAAAGCTGTTCCATAAATTTACTGTATATTTTGATAGATTCTGAACTAGTATTTCATAGGATATGAAACCTTGCTCTTAATTGAAGTAGCTATGCTACCTTGTAATGTGAAAAATTAAGGTGCTTTCAGTAGGTTAATTATGACCTTTGAGATGCTGTTAAATGTACCTTAATGACATGAATGAAATACCATAAAAATAGCCCGATCAACGAGTCAGATACAGCAGTCTATCTACCATCACTCCTACTCTGAGCTGATGACATTTCAGATGTAGTGGAATTATCCTGGGCTTTGAGCACACATCAGCCTGCTTTCTTTTGTCATAGTAAATGTGCCTGTAAAATACAGATCTTAGCGTGAACATCAAGGGTTAGAAGTGAAAATTAAATGAAATGACCTATATAAAGCTTCTGGCACATGAGGAAACTTGGTAAATATTACTTCCCTTCCTTTTGTCCTTCATTAATTTGAAATGTAAACATAAAATGACCCATTCAAAAAGATTACTGAGTGGTTGTTCTTGAAAATGCCTGTTCCTTTTTGCTGCATGTTGATTTTAATTGTAAGGAATATTTATATTAATTGATTATTTTTTTAATTGAAGTATAGTTGGCATGCCATATTATATTAGTTTTAGGTGTACAACATAGGGATTAGACATTTAGATACGTTACAAAATGCTCACCATGGTGTGGCTGCCACCTGTCACCATACAAACTTATTACAGTATTATTGACTATATTCCCTATGCCATACGTTTCATCCCCGTGACTTACTTATTTTATAGCTGGAAGTTTGTACCACCTAATCCCCTTCACCTATTTTATCCAAGTCCCGGCCCCCTCCCCTCTGGCAACCACCAGTTCTTACAACTATTTTCACCAGTTTTTATGAGTCTTTCTGTTTTGTTTTGTTTGTTCATTTGTTTTGTTTTATAGATTCCACATGTAAGTGAAATCATGCAGTATTTGTTTTTCTCTATCTGACTTACTTCATTTAGCATAATACCCTCTAGGTCTATCCATGTTATTGCAGATAGCAAGATTTCATTCTTTTTTATAACAGACTAATATTCCCATGTGTGTGCATGTGTGTATACACACTACGTCTTTATCCATTCATCTATCTGTAGGTTACCTTTTTGTGTTCTGTTGATGGTTTCCTTTGTAGTTTCAAAGCTTTTTAGTTTGATATAGTCCCAATTGTTTATATCTGCTTTTGTTGCCCTTGCCTAAGGAGACAGATCCAAAAAAATAATTGCTAAGACCAATGTCCAAGGGTTTATTGCATATGCTTTCTTTTAGGAGTTTTATGGTTTCAGTTAAATGATTACCTTTTAAATATTTCTCTATTCAGTAAAAGCTCTTTAAAGAACTGAGTAATTTTATCATTTTCTTAGAAAATAAAACAATACCACTATACCACACCCATGACTTGCAAATTTAGCTATACATATTCAATGTGTAGAAAGATTAAATATGTACTAAAATGAAATCATTATAAACACATTAAAAGCTAACATTTGAGATATCACTATTAACTACTTTAAATCCCCCTATCATTAAAGTAATAATCCCTTCTAAAAGTAGTACTGGTAAACTTTCTACCAAGCCACAAGAGACAGTCTGGGTTATATAGTTTGTTTGATCTATAGTTCACAACTGAACGAAGCATGGAAAGAGAATAATTAGCATAAATTTCCTTTCCCGGTTGTCAGTTCTCAGTTTATTCTTTACTAGTAGTTTAAGAAGAAAAAACTACTTAGCCTTGTAAAGCTAAGTCAGGGTATACTGATCCAGGAAGTTAAAGAAGAGTATATCAGGAATATGTTTTCATATAGCAGGTGACACAGAGCCATAAACATGAATTTCTGAGTAATAATTAACAGTGAATTAAACAATTATGGGTGTAATAAGCCATTCACGATAGATGTGCTTATAAGGAGATTTGTTTTGTAGTTGCTTTATGAGTCACGCATGGAAGCTTTGTATTTTTAAAGGTAAATTTCCACTGTTGTGAAATGTGTCTTAAGGAGACTAAACTTCGTTTGAGTAATTACATACATACTGGAAGAAAACAGAGTATAATAATCGTCATATTCAGTTTTAGAGACCCATGTGTTGAAGATGGCCTCCTTTGTGGTTTAAGAGTATATTATAGAGAAGGCTGAGACTTAGAAAATATATGCCCAAGTATTGTCTGAGGAGTCTGTACTGTTTGTCATAAACCCACATCTTGCAGATAGAACAGAGTTGCTCTGTAAACCAATTTATACACCTAGCTTTTATTCTGTATTATACAGTTACTTTTGCTATTTATTTTTTTTACTTTTTTTAATGTGTGTGTGTGTGTGTGTGTGTGTGTGTGAGAGAGAGAGAGAGAGAGAGAGAGAGAGCGCGTGCGCACGCGAGCAAGCACAAGTGGCGGAGGCAGAGAGAAACACAGAATCCAAAGCAGGATTGGCTTTGAGCTGTCAGCACAGAGCCCAACACATGGTCCGAACTCACAAGCAGTGAGTTCAGGGCCTAAGCCGAAGTCAGATGCTCAACTAAGTGAGCCACCCAGGCTCCCCATTTTTGCTATTTAAATATGGAATATTTACTTTATTCTGGAAAACACTGAACACTACATATAAAGGATTTCTAATGAATTATCCAGTCAAAATCCTTTATCACCTCAACATTCCTCCATTCCTGTTGCACTGCATTTTAAGGGCCTGTTGGTATTTGAGAGTATGTATGTGTGTGTGCATATGTGTACTGTATGTGAGTGTATGTTTACATACGATGTGTATGTAACATGTATATGAACATTAACATGCGTGTGAACATTAATACATTTCTATTCCTCGAAAAATCCTAGTCCTATGTTACTGGATGTTTATTTTAATTTCGAAAAATGTTTTATCTTCTTCATGATGATTCTAGCTAAAGATAGATTTGAATTCAACAGTTACAGAAACATCTGATCTTTACCAGGCTTTGGAAGACTCTGGCAGAATCTGGCGTTCAGTTACATTATATTATTTAGTTCTTTTCAACTCCAAGGCTCAGTAAGATCTCTGATGCTTAATTCTGAAAGTCAAATCTGTTTTTCTGCTAAGTTGCTAACCTGTATGGCATTTAATTACTGTTTTTCTGTGATACTTGTTTTTCATCTAAAGTAGTAATACCATATACATTTATGTCAGGTTTTATGTGTTCAATTCTTTATATAATCATTTCACTAGATAATTCATATATCACTTTGACATACATGAGTATTATTTTCCACTTTTACAGATGTGAAAACTGAGGCTTAGTCATGTGGTGTGATTTATGCCACACACTTGTGTCAGTGGCACAGTTGGAAACAAAAGTCAGAATTGCATCTTGTGTTTTCTCTCAGAGGACAAACTGTGGTGCTTCCTTGGGGAAGTTCACGGTTACTAGGAAAAAAGAGAATGTGAGCTTTTTCCTCTTAAATCCTTGGAATTACCAGTTCTTCCAGAATACCTGCTACTATTCCCTGAATTTAAAAACAAAAACAAAAACTTCTGCCTAATTTAAAAATTGATGGCTTTCCATTTTGTTAAAGGATAACTTAAAACATGTTACCTGTTCAGCAAAATAATCCTCACTAGTTTTACCTTCACAGATTTTGTTTTGACATTTATGGAATTACGGTATTTTAATTCACTGTTGCTTTTCTTATTCTCGTTGTAGTGCTGAGTAGATTCATTCCAGGGGCTTTCAAAGAGTATTTCATTTAACGGTTCTAATTAGTTTTTATATGTTGAATAATAAAACTCCAGACAATATAAATCATGCCTCAAATATTTATCTTTTAAAATATTAATATATTCTTCTATTTAGGCTTTTTTCACCCTTTCGTATCAGAAAACAGGTCCTATCTAAGGGAAATTCACAAGGCAAACTTAGAAGTTAAAGATTGAACTAAGAATATAGAGACAAAAATTTTTTTCCCAAGTTTACCACATACTGAATATCTGATTCATTTATCTAATTCAATTATATACCTGGTAATTTAGTGTGCAGTAAATTATAAAATGTTACTTTTAGTTTTAAGGTTAAATTTTTTTTTTCAACGTTTATTTATTTTTGGGACAGAGAGAGACAGAGCATGAACGGGGGAGGGGCAGAGAGAGAGAGAAGGAGACACAGAATCGGAAACAGGCTCCAGGCTCTGAGCCATCAGCCCAGAGCCTGACGCGGGGGCTCGAACTCCCGGACCGCGAGATCGTGACCTGGCTGAAGTCGGACGCTTAACCGACTGCACCACCCAGGCGCCCCAAGGTTAAATTTTTAATTTGACTTCTAGTATCTTGAGTTTTACTATTTTGCCCATACATACTTTACCTTTTATATAAATCCCACTTCATCTTTTTACATTTCAGGATTAAATAGTCACCTTTAAAACACAAATTTTATACCCCTACTAGGCAGGAAAGATTCTCAGAAAACATCTCATTTGCACTGTCAAATGATTATTAAAAGAAAAAGTCTTCTTAGAAAATAGCTAGCTGTTGGTTAAATCAAACATTATAGTGGATGGTCTGATAGATATCTTTATAGAGTATAAATTTAATTTCTCTTTAATTCAAGCCATCATATTTGTCTTTAGCCTTTTGCTTTTTTCTATTTATTAATTAGATTTACACCAATATGATGACTTTTTAAAACTTGGGTGTTTTTTTTTTCAGCAATTTGAATAAAGAAAAGTCAGCTTTACTACAGATGAAGAATCAAATGGCATTAGATTTAGAACAACTTCTAAATCATCGTGAGGTACTTTTTCTATGTTGTCATAATTTTTACTTTAGGCTTTTTCAAAGTCCGTGTTGTGTTACGATTACTGGATCCCAGTTGTCCGTGTGCATTAATGACTTCTCATGTTTGTGTCTCATTGTGATCTGGTCCTTTATATTGAATATGTGATACACTTTATTCATTGTGAATTAATTTATACTTTATTCTTGGGTTAATCCTTATTCCTGGAATACTCCTTGTTATTGACCCCTTATTGCCTTGTTCATATATCTGGAATTGAATTTCCACATTATTTAATAATTGTTTTATCTCTTTCTCACTAGACAGTATATTTCCTTAGCATACCTCTGTCTCATTCATCATTGTATTGCCCATATACTGTATGTATGTCTAGTGTGTAATATTTGTGTTGAACTTTAGAGTCCATAAAGGATTTTTTGTTGTTATTCCTCACCAAAAATCCTTTAGAGCTAATAAAATTTCCTCATTTTATAAAAGGACAAATGAATGTCTAGTGGCTTGCCCAAAGGAGAAATGAGTTTTGAGTGGCTTGCCCAAAGCCAGTTAGTAACTAAGAGATAACCCCATTTTTCTTTCTTGTTTTTTTGAGTCAGACTTATTGAAGTACAGTATACCCACAGTAAAATTCATGCCCTGTTTAAGCATACATTTCTATGATTTTTGACTGACACAGCCAGTTTCATAACCATTACCATAATCAATAAAGAAAATAGTTTTATCACTTCAGGAAATTCCTTCATGCCCTTTTTGTGTCGACCCTTCTCCCCAGCTCCAGTCCTAGCAACCCCTTATCTATTTTCTGTCCCTATAGTTTTACCTTTTCCAACAAAAGATTTTACATTTCCCCAGAATGTTGAATAAATGAATTATCAGTCTTTTCAGGTTGGACTTTTTTCACTTACCATAAAAAAGATACACCGAGGGGGCGCCTGGGTGGCTTAATCAGTTGAGCTTTGGCTCAGGTCATGATCTCATGGGTCGTGAGTCTGGGCCCTGCGTTGTCAGGCTCTGTGCCGACAGCTTGGAGCCTGGAGCCCGCTTCAGATTCTGTGTCTCCCTTGCTCTTTGCCCCTCCCCCACTCATTCTCCCTCTCTCTCTCCCTTTCTCTCTCAAAAATTTAAAAAGGGATATACCTATGTTGCTGCAAATATTAGTCATTTATTCCTTTTTGTTGCTGAGGAATATTCTATTGTATGGATATACCAGAGTTTGTTACTCCATTCACCAGTTGATGATCATTTGACTTGTTTCCATTTGGAGGCGTCTTGTAAATAATACAGCTGCTGTAAATGATTGTGTACGTGTTTTGGTGTGAATGTCAGTTTCCTTTTCTCTTGGTAGATACCCCAGGAGCAGGATTTATGGGTCCTATGGAAAGTATATGTTTAACTTTATAAGAGACTGCCAAACTATTTTCCACAGTGACTGCACCTTTTGCATTCCCGTCAGCAATGAATGCGTGTTCCAGTTGTTCCGCATCCTCGCCAACAGTTGGTATTATGAAGCCTAGTTTTTTAATCCAGTGCATTTTTTCCATTGAACTATCACTGCCTTGTCTTGGCCATGTTTTTGCCATTTTGTTATCCTAACAGAGAAAGAAATGCTCAAAACAGATCATTGGTTTATAAGTATCCTGAAGACATTGTTTCCTAGTCTGGGAAAGCTATATCAGGTATTTGGGAAGAAATTATTGGAAAGATATTATTGAGAGAGATGAAGTGGGGAATATTACTGGAAGCAGTTCAGAAGTGCATATCCTAGAAGTGGTGTCAGGGGAATTGCAGGGTTGTCTCTCTGTCTTAGAAATGGCCTTTAGAGTAGGTTCTCTTAAAGGTGTATTTTATATGTTGGGTGAAAGGGATAAGGTGTCCCTGGACTAGATTTTAGAGATGACTTTTGTGTAGCTAACTAGATCTAACAACAGGTGATATAGATTAGGAAGAGCTTCTCTGAAGATACTTACTCTTTTTTTCTGGCTTTCAGGCCTCATCTACTACCACTTGTGTCCTAAGATTCTGCCTTCAAATAGTTGTTTCTTCACTGTGGAAGCCTGATTCATTCACTATGTGAATTTTCACAAATGTTTTCCAAAATTGACTATTTAGGAAATAGTTACTGCAGATGTCCATTCAGCGATACCGGCTACTTTTTTTCCATAAAGCTGCATAACAAGTATGTTTTTGGAATGGCGATTCTCATTTGTTTTTAGAAGATTATGCTACACTCTGAAAAAGATAGGAGCAACTTTATATATTTTATACATCATGCTTGGAATCACATTATTCATGAGTCCAAATAAAAACTCAAAGTTCTACTTAGTGGCTTGAGAATTGAGTAAGTTTAGAAGAAAATATGTTTAAACATAGAAATTAAATACTAGCAAAATGAAACTCCTACTATATGACACCAATGAAATGTGCGTGGATACATGTCTAATTATGAGTTAATTTTCATGCATTTGATGGGATCTTCATTTTGGCAATTACATTTTAATAATCCAACATTATAACTTTTCTTAATGCCAAACATCTAAAGAAAAGGAGCTTTATTTCTTTTCAAAGCAAAATAAAAATTGAAGCTTAATAAAATAAGCGATACAAATTTTTCATCTTTTTCTAAGAAACAGTTTAATGCCAACTTGCATAGAACATGCAGATACAAAAGCAAGTGTAAACTGCTTATATGGAAGGGAATGGCAGGTGACTCAGGGCAATGCTTGACCATTCACTTGAATATTTACCTGATGAAACAGAGAGTCTGCAGAATTGATTTATTCATTTTATGGCTCTGATGGGTCAAGTGCTTAGAATAGCCAATAGATAACAGTCAGATAAGAATACCTCTGATAAATGTAATATTTTGAAAGTGAAAATCAGGGCTGAGGGGGCTCCTGGGTGGCTCAGTCAGTTGAGTGTCCAACTTCAGCCCAGGTCATGATCTTACAGCTAGTGAGTTCGAGCCCCGCATCGGGCTCTGTGCTGACAGCTCAAAGCTGGAGCATGTTTCAGATTCTGTGTCTCCCTCTCTCTCTGCCCCTCCCCTGCTTATGCTCTGTCTCTTTCTTCCTCTGTCAAATAAATAAATATTTTTTTTTTAATAATAAAAAAAGAAAGAAAGAAAATCGGGACTGAGACTAAGGTGAGGCAAACAAACCACCTAGGGCACAAAATATAGGACGTGCCCACTCTGAGGATCATGCACAGTGCACCTGAGAGCTTGCCCCACCCTAGGCAGGACCCTGGGAAAATTGTCTAGTATGAGTCACTGCTTTAATCCCAGCTAAATTTTCTGTTTAAATCCACATGTGATCAAATGCACATTTTAAAGTTTTTCATTGCCTTTTTTGCACTGGACAATTTAACTTTTTAAGTGTCACTTAGTTCCAATAAGACTTTAGGTGGTCCTGAGGTGCCTGGGTGGCTCAGTGAGTTAAGCATCCGACTCTTGGTTTCAGCTCAGGTCATGATCTTATGGTTTGTGAGTTCAAGCCCTGCATTGGGCTCCATGCTGACAGTGCAGAGCCTGCTTAGGATTCTCTCGCTGTCTCCCTCACCCATTTTCTCTCTCTCCCTCTCTCTCTCTGTCTGTCTCTCTGTCTCTCTCTCTCTCTCCTTCTCTCAAAGTAAATAAATACACTTAATAAAATAAAAAGACTTTTTTTTAATTTTTTAATGTTTATTTTTATTTTATTTTATTTTTATTATTTTTTTAATGTTTATTTTTGAGACAGAGAGAGACAGAGCATGAACGGGAGAGGGTCAGAGAGAGAGGGAGACACAGAACCTGAAGCAGGCTCCAGGCTCTGAGCTGTCAGCACAGAGCCCGACGCAGGGCTCGAACTCACAGAACGTGAGATCATGACCTAAGCCAAAGTTGGACACTTAACCGACAGAGCCACCCAGGCGCCCCTAATGTTTATTTTTGAGGGCTAGAGAGACAAAGTGCAAACTAGGGAGAGCAGAGAGAGAGATAAAAATAGAATCTGAAACAGGCTCCAGGCTCTGAGCTGTCAGCACAGAGTCTGACATGGGGCTCAAACCCATGAACTGAGATCATGACCAGAGCTGAAGTCAGACATTCAACCAACTGAGCCACTCAGGTGCCCCAAAATAAAAAGACTTTAGATGGTCCTGTACTATGAAATGAGATCGCCCACTCCTTTACATAATTATCCAAGTATGCGTTAAATGAAAAAAGAAAACAGATGAGATAATTCTAGGTTGACAATTCTAAGACATTGGGGCATGACCATAGAGGGTTTTTATTTTCTATATTAATTAGTGTTAGATCAAAATTACTTGCTTAAAAGTAGCTAAGTTAAATATCACAGAGTTAAATATTATTGTCCCCACTTTTACAGACAAAACTGAGGCTGATAAGAGTTAAAAAAAACTAAACCATGATTATATACTTACTGTCAAAACTAAAAGAAAATCCTTTTTTTTTTTCCTGAAACAAAAGCTTATGATCTTTTTCCTTATTTCCATTTAGACAAAAACCTCATGATGAATTATTGCTTGCATTAGTTCCAGGAAATATTTTTGCCACTGTAGATGAAGTTATATTCTTTCTTTTTTGTCAGAAAGTGAAAACTATGTAATTTAATGTGTTTCCTTTTTGTCTTAGTTGCCAAAACTCTCAGAGCTGAATATCTTATCCAGGTGTTATAATCTTTTTTTCCTCTTTCACTTTTGATGCCTCAGAATAACTTTCTCTGTTTCTTTCAATAGGTTGTGATCTTTTTTACCCTTAAATGTCTTTACTTATATACTGAGACCTCTGAGGTGTAAAAATATAAAATAATTCAATCTTAAATAATGAGGTAAAAAGGAGGTCAAGGAAAAGATCAACTCCTAGGACCCCACTGTTGGATAGCATAGCAGGGCTTCAAGCTAAATAATTCAGTTTTGAGTAAAAGAAATGGATGACTTGGAATGTCTTCTTTCTTGTTGAGTGTACCTCTCAGGACTCTTTTTTTGTTTGTTTTTTAATTTATGTATTTATTTTGAGAGAGAGAGAGAGAACACGAGTCAGGGAGAGGCGTCAGAGAGAATCCCAAGCAGGCTCTGTACTGCCAGTGCAGAGCCGAATGTGAGGTTTGAACCCACAAACTGTGAGATCATGACCCACCCAGGCCCCTATCAGGAATCTTCTTTAATGGCTTTTTCATGTTTCGTCCATTTTTATCCACTCATCTTTGCCTCATTGAAACAAGATTTGCTGATTTGGAAATTCTAATTCTGTGCTTCTGTGGGTATATTTCATCATACGCCCTTAGAATATAAGTTTTCAAGAGTTGGAAAATCATATTTAACCAGCCAAATGTCTAATAGAATACTGAGCATAATTTTAAAAAGCTGATGTAAAAGGGGCACCTGGGTGGCTCGGTCGGTTAAGCGTCTGACCTCAGCTCAGGTCATGATCTCACGGTTCATGAGTTCGAGCCCTGCGTAGGGCTCTGTGCTGACAGCTCAGAGCCTGGAGCCTGCTTCGGATTCTGTGTCTCCCTCTCTGTCTGCCCCTCTTTTGCTCACGCCCTGTCTCTCTGTCTCTCAAAAATGAATAAACATTTAAAAAATAATAAAAAAAGCTGATGTAAAAGCTCTTTTTTAATTTCTTTTGCAGCTATATTAAGGGTAGTGGTAAGAGCTCCACTTAAGAAACTATTCCAGTATTTCAGTGAGTGATGGTGGTATCTTGAACTTGACTAGTGATGATGGTGTCGAGCAAAAATGGACTAATTTGAATTTTTTTAATGTTTATTTCTGAGAGAGAGAGAGAGAGAGAGAGAGAGAGAGAGAGAGAGAGAGAACGCACTCTTGTGAGTGAGTTGGGGAGGGGCAGAGAGAGAGGGAGGCCTAGAATCCAAAGTAGGCTCCAGGCTCTGAGCTGTCAGCACAGAGCCTGATGCAGGGCTCAAACCCATGAGCCATGAGATCATGATCTGAGCCAAAGTCGTACACTTAACTGACTAAGCCATGCAGGTGCCCCAAGAATGGACTAATTTGAAAGCTATTTAGAAAGCAGAATCATAGAGTGTGGTGATTGGATCCAGAAACTGTTGAAGAGAGGAGGAATGAGAATTGATGGCCTGGGTTTTGGCTTGTGGCCTGGGTTTATGGTGGTGCTACACAGCACATGGGAGGAATAGATTTGGAGAAGAAAATCACAAGGAAATACCTAAGTAGAGATAACCAGTAGAGAGTTAAAAATGTAGATTCTGGAGGGGCGTCTGGGTGGCTCAGTTGGTTAAGCTTCCAACTCTTAGTTTCAGCTCAGGTCGTGATCTAACAGTTTCTTGAGTTCGAGCCCCACACTGGGCTCTGTGCTCACAGCTACAAGCCTGGTTGGGATTCTCTCTCTCCCTCCCTCTGCCCTTCTCCTGGTCACGCTGTCTCTATCTTTCTCAAAAATAAATAAATAAGCTTAAAATATGTATTTTTTTTAAATGTAGGTTCTGGAGCCTAAGAAAGAGAACTCATCTAGAGGTAGAGATTTGGGGGTCACAGCATAAAGATAGTGCTTTACATGGAAGTCATTAAATGAACTGATAAATGAAGTACATAGAGTGAGAGCAGAAAAAGGCAGAGGCCATACTCTTGAAGAGTACCAACATTTAAAGGATGGGCAGAGGAAAAAGTACATACACAAATTAGAGTGCAGGGTGACCATAAAGATAGCAGGAACTTCAGAAGGAGAGTAGAATCTGGCCAGTGACATGGACTGTCGAGACAAGTCAGACAAAGATAAAAAAGCAACCATCGATTGAATTTACCAAGATGGTACAGCACTTTCAGTGGAGCTAAAAAGCAGACGACAGAGAATTGATGAGTGAGCGGAAGTTGAAAAGTGGGCTGTGGGAAAAATAGACAGCCCTTAAGATATTTAAATCAGAGAATATAGCATGATCAGGCAGGAGGCATGAAGTCGAGTGCTTTTACCTCCCACAGCTAGAGAGTATCCAGTTGTGTTGTTTTTTTTTTTTTTAATATAACTTAATGTCAAATTGGCTAACATACAGTGTATACAGTGTGCTCTTGGTTTTGGGGGTAGATTCCCATGATTCATCACTTGCATACAACACCCAGTGCTCATCCCAACAAGTGCCCTCCTCAATGCCCATCACCCATTTTCCCCTCTCCTCCGCCACCACCACCCCCCCCCCCCCCGCCCATCAACCCTCAGTTTGTTATCTGTATTTAAGAGTATTTTATGGTTTGCCTCCCTCCCTCTCTGTAACTATTTTTTCCCCCTTCTCTCATGGTCTTCTGTTAAGTTTCTCAAGTTCCACATATGAGTGAAAACATATGGTATCTTTCTCGGACTGACTTATTTCACTTAGCATACTACCCTCTAGTTCCATCCATGTTGCTGCAAATGGCATGATTTCATTCT
Organism: Felis catus; assembly: GCF_018350175.1. Classification (NCBI taxonomy): domain Eukaryota; kingdom Metazoa; phylum Chordata; class Mammalia; order Carnivora; family Felidae; genus Felis; species Felis catus. The sequence goes on from NC_058368.1 coordinate 47,673,350, forward strand.
TTCTCATTGCCAAGTAGTATTCCATTGTATATATAAACCACATCTTCTTTATCCATTCATCAGTTGATGGACTTTTAGGCTCTTTCCATAATTCGGCTATTGTTGAAAGTGCTTCTATAAACATTGGGGTACATGATCCCCTATGAATCATCACTCCTGTATCCTTTGGATAAATTCCTAGTAGTGCTTTTGCTGGGTCATAGGGTATTTCTATTTTTAATTTTTTGAGGAACTTCCACACTGCTTTCCAAAGGGCTGCACCAGTTTGCATTCCCATCAATAGTACAAGAGGGTTCCCATTTCTCCACATCCTCACCAGTATCTGTTGTTTCCTGAGTTGTTAATTTTAGCCACTGTGACCAGTGTGAGGTGGTATCTCAGTGTGGTTTTGATTTGTATTTCCCTGATGATGAGTGGCGTTGAGCATCTTTTCATGTGTCTGTTGGCCATCTGGATGTCTTCTTTGGAATAGTGTCTATTCATGTCTTCTGCCCATTTCTTCACTGGATTGTTTGTTTTTTAGGTGTTGAATTTGGTAAGTTCTTTATAGGTTTCGGATACTAGTCCTTTATCCGATATGTCATTTGCAAATATCTTTTCCCATTCTGTTGGTTGCCTTTTAGTTTTGTTGATTGTTTCCTTTGTAGTACAGAAGCTTTTTATCTTGATGAGGTCCCAATAGTTCATTTTTGCTTTTAATTCCCTTGCCTTTGGAGACATGTCGAGCAAGAAATTGCTGTGGCTGAGGTCAAAGAGGTTGTTGCCTGTTTTCTCCTCTAGGAATTTGATTGTTTCCTGTCTCACATTTAGGTCTTTCATCCATTTTGAGTTTATTTTTGTGTATGGTGTAAGAAAGTGGTCTAGTTTCATTCTTGTGCATGTTGCTATCCAGTTCTCCAAGCACCATTTGCTAAAGAGACTGTCTTTTTTTCCATTGGATGAGAGTATCCAGTTTAAATGGGAAGGAGGCACATAGATGTTGCAGATACAAATGAGAAAATAATCAGCTGAGCAAAGTGTTAGGGAAGGAGAAGATCAGAGCACAGTGATGGGATTTAACTTTAGACAGGAGGGCTATACCTTTTCCATTTTGAAGATAGAAATAAAGATTATGTTAAGATAAAAGTGAGTTTGTAGGTTTGGTGGTAAGAATTTAGGTAGTTCCTGTCTAATGGCTATACTATAATGGCAGGAGATGTGCTAATGTCACAGTTTTGAGGAAATAGAATTTTAAAATAGCCACACAGTAAATGAGTGATATATATTATGGAAACATCAAATAATTGCCAAGTTGAAACACCATGTGTTTCTAGTAGTACCACCATTCTATGTAATTTTCTCCAGTAGCATTCAGCATGCTAGGTGTCAACATGGGGAAGATGGACAGGTGGATTGGCCCAGAATTACATTCCACCTTCTCTTAGGTATGCATATTATACATGTTCAGATCTCTTGTTAAATTGTAAGGTTGGAATTACCTTTATATTCTTTATGTCACCTACATTTGGAATACTGTGGAAAAAGCCAAAAGTTAAACAGACAAGATGAGTTCATATCACAGCTTTGCTACTTGACAGCCATGGATTCTTGTGATGATAATTGAACCCCTCTAAACTTAGTTTCCTCGTGTGTGAAAGTAATATCTACTTTGCAGGACTATATGAGAATGAAATACTGTAGTAACATTCCTGGCATGTCACAGGCACATAACTCTATGAAGGTGGTTCCTTTTTCTTTTTCCCTTCTGTTTCAAAATTCAATTCATATGTTATGTATGCTTTGAAGTTCTCTGTAACTTGACAAAGAAAAACTTATCTTTTTTTTCTACCTCTTTCCAATAGTTTTTTAAATATTTCTATTAATGTTCACATCACTATATGTCATAATTATGCATGTGTCTTTCCCAGTAAAGTACTTCATTCTTCCTTGTATATTAGCCTTTTAGCACAGTATTTAGCACATAATAAGTACTCAGTTGAATGTTTGTTATGGCCCTTTACAGTCTTCCACTATAATTGCACTTGAAGCTGTCAAACAGAATAGTCAAATAGACAGCTTTAGAAACTAGCCTTTAATATATCCTCATCCCCTTCCCTCAGATAGTAAAATACACTCTGACAACTGATAACATTTTAACTGAAGAAGTACGGAAGGTCTCTTACACCCAAGAACAATTTCAGAGATTTTTCTGAAAGTAGCCACTAGGAAGTCCTATCTGAAAAGTTTGTCTAGGGGTGCCTGGGTGGCTCAGTCGGTTGAGCGTCTGACTCTTAATTTTGGCTAAGGTCACGATCCTAGGGTCATGGGATCGAGCCCCATGTCATGCTCCGTGCTAAGTGTGGAGCCTGCTTGGGATTCTCTCTCTCCCCCTCTGTGCCTCTCCCCCACCCGCATGCTCTCTGTCTCTCTAAAATAAAATTAAAAAAAAAAAAAAACTTTGAAAAGTTTGTCTACAGTAAAGCTATTCCTAAAACCCTGGATGCAGCAACCTCTATGGGTATCCAGCCTTTAAGGAATGGTATATGTTCATGGGCAGTATCTATTTCCAAGACTTAAGTAAGGTTCTTCTACCCCTTCGCTTAGTGCCTCTACCAATAATATCTTTCAGGGTGTACAGGCATTTCAGTTTGTATTTAACCAGAATTAACCAACCACTCCTTACTACGGTACATAGAATATGCAAAGCCCCATACTTGCCTAAATGTTGTAGTCCCATTAGCCCAGATAACTTACCCCTTACTGCAGTGTGTATCACCTAACAAAAAGAAAACAAACCTGCAGTTAGCCAGGTTTCTTAAAAGTGAAGTCACAGTATAATTATCATTCTTTTATGGTATGTTTATGTTCCCGGATTCTAACTCGTTATGTTCTTTGTGATTTCTCGGAAAGTTTCAGGGACATTTCAGCACCACAAGTGCCCCTTAGGCAATCCACTTCATAAAGGGTTCAAATAAATTACATATTTCTATATGTGTGTCATTCCTTTTGGTTCCTACTTCACTGTTTTGACATTTTCTTAAGAGTACCTTTTTTACATGTTTTTTTATATACTTCTGTAGTTACATTTTACATCATCCTAAAAAAAAAAAAACACCGAGTGCAGAAGTTAATTTTTCTTTAAATGAAAATGCAATTATTTCTCAGATTTATACATTTCTCATCTTAGTGGTACTCTTCCAGTTAAAATTTGATTTGCTGGGTTTAAGTGAGTATTTTAAAGAAAGACAATTATTATAGTGAAAACCTAAAGCACACATACAAAGGAAGTTATATTTTTTCTATAAAGTTTTAGAATGCTTATTTTTTTCATATAAGGGTATGTGAACTCAGGTCCAAGGAAATTCAGGGAGTAAAATATTGCAAAAAATACTCATTGATAATCTCGAATTTACATATACTTTTAAAAGTATGCCAGAACCAAACCTATTACATATCAGTAATAATAATATCTTGAATTTTTATAGCTTCTTTTTACCAAAATGTTTACAACATTTTCAGATTATGTTATACTAATATACATACGGATCAGTTATAGGTTGCTTTCAACCAAGTGTGTTTCGAAATATGAATCAAAGAAAGCAAACGTTTTAAATTATTCCTTCATATTGAGAGACCTGGTCTTTTGCTTGTGCCTTCTAGAATTCAAGAGCACTGGGGCACCTAGGTGGCTCAGTCAGTTAAGTGTCCAACTCTTGACTTCGGCTCAGGTCATAATCTCACATTTCATGAGTTCAAACCCCACATTGGGCTGTGCTGACAGCAAAGAGCCTGCTTGGGATGCTCTCTCTCCCTCTCTCTCTGCCCCTCCACAGCTCTCTCTCTCTCTTTCTAAAAATAAATAAATAAATAAACGTTAAAAAAAATTTTTTTTAATAGAATTCAAGAGCATTGAACTTTTTCCCAAAATAGGTGCTTTTCAGTTGATAATAAGAATGCTTAATATTTGTATATTACTTCAGAGTTTTTTATACTCATTTACTTTATTTAAGCCTCACAGGAACCCTATAATGGTCTTTTACCTATTTCACAGAAATAACAACTGAATCTCAGTTATCCATTTTGTAGAAAGTTAATAACTCTTCTCAGTTTTGAATTACATAAAAGACATGTGAATTTCTTTTAGATTGTACTCTGGTGGACCTCTGTGTTTATGTGGACTTGTACAGAACTCAGTAGAACTAGGTCAAATTATTTTGATTTTTGGGGTGCCTGAGTGGCTCAGTCAGTTGAGTGTCCACCTTTGGCTCAGGTCATGATCTCACGGTTCATGAGTTTGAGCCCCGTGTCGGGCTCTGTGCTGACAGCTCAGAGCCTGTAGCTTGCTTTGGATTCTGTGTCTCCCTCTCTCTCTGCCCCCCCCCACTCATACTCTGTCTGTCTCTCTCTCTCTCTCTCTCAAAAATAAATAAACATTAAATTTTTTTTAATTTATTTTGATTTTCATAAGTATTTTGGCTTTAATCTTTCATCATCTTTAAAATTACAAATATCTTTGTTGTATATTACAAGCAAAACTATGTCTTGTGTGAAGCAATATATCTCATCATAAAAATATTTTATCTGAAAAAAGAAAAATAAATAAAAATATTTTATCTGCGTATATATGTCCTTTTAACTTTTTTCACATCATATTTTCATATCTACTAGGTATCATATAGACCTGTTATTTTCTAGTTTTTTAAATATTTTAGAATGAAATATGTTTTATTTCCACTATATTTCAGAAGTTTGGCATATTTTCTTTTAAATAGTAAGTACATTTCTCTGACCTTTTTTTTAATCAGTAAGGGACAAGTAAATGACCTCCTACTATCATTTCTAACCCTGTGTTTTTATGACTTAGAACTGTAGCAGTTTGTAACAAACCACACAATTCTAGGACATGAGGAGATGCACAAAATGCAAAACTATAAGATAAGTCCCTGGAAATATGTGGTGACCAAGAGATTGTGAACAATGATGTGAGATAATTATGATCATAATCCTGTTAGGTACCATATTAGCACTATTTTGATGTAACTTAACAAGTCACTGATCACATATCAAGGAGCTAACACAAAGAAGACTAAGAATAAAACATTGAGAAAGTATAGGCACTGGAGTGAGCCACACTCGGGAAACCAGCCCTCAAAATAGAGCACAGTGTTTAGAGATTGAAGTCGATGATGGACATCAGCTAGAACATGCATAAAAACCTATCAGATTATACTAAGAGAGTAAAGGCCAGAAACTAGACAGCAACTAGATGAATACTGTTTCAGAGGGAAAGCTGGGCACCAAGAGAGCATGAATACCAGAAAGCAGAGCAGTTAGAAGTCCAAGATGTATAACCCAGCAATCAGACGAGATAAAGGTATGTACAAACCAATCAGCAGAATCAAAGTGCCCATACTTCTGTTGTAAGTTCAACAATGGCAGTGATTTCAACTCAGGGGCCTACTCTACTGTATTAACACTAGCTTCTTCTGCCTGACCTTAAGATTATATCCAAGTTCAGGAAAGAATGTACCAGGTGATTAGTTACATCCCTTAGGCTATGACAGCACAGTAGTCTCTCATTCAAGTAAATACTTGAGCTCTTGCTAAGCTTTCAGTCATAGATAAGGTATGGTTCCAAAAATGTGAATGTCGTCTTAAATACATTAGAATAAGAAGTAGATAAGCCTTACTCTACTCTTCGCTGGCCAAGACTTTTTTCTTTGTTCTGTTCTAGGCCCAAAACTTTTAAATACTAGAAGATAATCTGAGGAAAACAATCAGGATAGTGAAAGAATTCAAGAATTCTTTTTAGTCATAAAAGGGATGAATGAACTGGGGGTATTTACAGAAGAAATGATTCAGAGAGATGTAAGAAATTCAAAGTAAACATGTGAAAGAAGCAGTAATAGACTTGTTATACATGTCTCCAAAGGCTAGAATTAAAACCTAAGGATAGACCTCATAAGGAGACATGTTTTATTTGTTTTCCTTTGCTTTGTTGCTTTGTTGTTGTGTTGTTTTGTTTTGTATAGAGTCTGGGTTAAATAACTTGAAGATCACTTCCAAACCTGAAAGTGTGTGTATCGAAGGCTTTGATAGAAGATAGATGTTCTATTGTGTAAATAATGACAGCTTTGAACCCAGAAAGACCTGCACTCTAGGGAGACGTTAGCCTACAAATGGGAACAAGTATTTTGATGGGAAGACTGAGGGACTGGAAAAGAGGGGTTTGCAGTCGTAGATACTGCTACTGTTCTCTAACAGTTCTGCCATACAAAATCTGCTTTATCTGTTGTTTAGAGTGTAGTGGCATTGGCATTCAAGGTATATTTTAAATTCCTCAAAAATCACATATTAAAAATCTCTCCTGGGGTGCCTGGGTGGCTCAGTCGGTTAAGTATCTGAGTCTTCGGCTCAGGTCATGATCTCACAGTTCTTGAGCTTGAGCCCCGAGTTGGACTCTGTGCTGACAGCACGGAACCTACTTGGGATCCTCTCTCTCCCTCTCTCTTTGCCCCTCTCCTGCTCACATACACATTCTCTCTCTCCCAAAATAAAGAAATAAACTTTAAAAAAAAAAAGAATATTTAAAAAATATCTCCACTGAAGTATTTTCAAGTTGAAATGATTTGAGGTCTGAAATCTGCTTTGAAATGTTTCAAAAAAAACTGGTAAGGGAATAGATAAAACATTGTTGACAGAACAATCTGGCACTTCCTCAAACAACTAAACACAGAAATGTAGAAATACCATATGACCCAGCAATCCACCCCTAGGTATATACCTAGGAGAAATGAAAACAGGTCCACACAAAAACTTGTGCATGAATCTTTATAGCAACATTATTCACAGCAGTCAAAAAGTGGAAACAACCTGGGGCGCCTGGGTGGTTCAGTCGGTTAAGCAGCTGACTTCAGGTCATGATCTCATGGTCCGTGGGTTCGAGCCCCGCATCAGGCTCTGTGCTGACAGCTCAGAGCCTGGAGCCTGTTTCAGATTCTGTGTCTCCCTCTCTCTGACCCTCCCCCGTTCATGCTCTGTCTCTCTCTGTCTCAAAAATAAATAAATGTTAAAAAAAAATTTTTTTTTAAGTGGAAACAACCTAAATGTCCATCTGCTGATGAATGGATAAACAAAATACAGAATAATCAAATAGAGTTTTATTTGGCCATTAGAAGGAATTAAGTAGTGATATGTTACAACATGGATGACCCTTGAAAATGTTATGCTAAATGGAAGAAGCCAGTAACAAAAGATCACATATTTTATGATTCCATTCATATGAAATGTCTAGAACAGGAAAATCTACACAGGCAGAAAAAAGATTAGTGGTTACTTAAGGCTGAGAAGTTGAGAGTAAGGTGGGATAGCAGAGTGATTCCTAAAGGAGTCCAGGTTTCTTTTTGAAGTAAAAGTTTCATAATGGACTATAGTAATAGTGGGTAATCGTAATGTCTGCGAATATACTAAAAAACATTGGATTATATAGTTTAAATGGATGACTATATGGTGGTGAATTGTATCTCATTAAAGCTGTTTGACAAAACAAATCTGGCAAAATGTTTATCATTGGTATAGTTAGCCAATAGAAATTGAGAGCTTCATATGCTCTCGTCTTTGTATGTTTGAAAATTTCCATAATAAAATGTTTTTTAAATACCTTTCAGATGAAATTTAAATATCCAAAATATGTATGTACTTGGTTTAAAATAAGGTTGGTTTTTACCTTGTGTTTACTTCAAGTAGGAAAGATGCACAGAATTATCTGACTTAGTAGCCATGACACATTGTTATTCGTAGGTAAAAACACTTACATTTGACCTCTAGTGGAGCACATACTTTGCATTATACTTGTCAGAGCTATTTTCATCAAGAAATGCCATCTATGTGTCCCCTTGCCAACATCTTTGCAGAGTTTACAACTTTCAGCAATTTATTGGCATCAACTACGCAATTCTGTTAAGCAGCTGCTGTGTAGTTGAGCTGTTTTAATATACCACCACTCTCTGTGCATAGTTTCTACTAAATGGCCGAGATATACGATTCTGGATTTACGAGAGCAGTTTATCACGTTTGTAGAGATTATTTCTGCAGTAACAATCGTCATCGTCCTCATCATCATCATCTAGAAGTTTTATAAGAATGTCCTTGCCCTTAATTCTTCCATTTTGAACACTAATTATTTCACTTCAATGTGGTTTGTATTGTTTCATTTTATTTCAATAGTTTTACCCTAAGTCTCAATTATTCAGCCAGATGCAGTTCTGGAGTTGTTAATTTTAAAGAATGGTTCATTCATTCTGAAGTTACTGTAATTTTTTTATGTATTTGATATACTAGATTGTAACATAAATACTGTTCACTTTTTGGAACTCAGTATAAGAGTATATCAGAATTAATGAATATTATTATAAATCAGACCATGTTATAGATTAGTATTTAAAGGTGTCAAACTAGTGATTTAAGGGAAAGAGGACTGGGGCATGGCACTTTTACAGTATTTTAATTTTTCCATGAACAAGTAATAGCATTTTTAAAAACAGGAATTTTTTAAAACTATTTTGAGAAATGGCTTTCTAAATTAATGGAACATTTGCCCAGAAGAGGCTACACCTGCCAAAATAAGGGACTCTGGATTAGGGCACTCTACGTTTTGTCATTTTGGAGAAGAGCGCCTACTTTCTGCAAGAGGACCTTCAAGTGAAGCTTACTAAACAGTTTCTCTCATCCACATAGAGATTGTACTCAACTGTCTCATTCATATGAGTGAAACAAAAAAAACAAAAAGAAAACTTTTAATGTGGTTCTTTGTTCATAAGTTGGAACACACACCAAAGACTGTCAGAAACGGAAAGAAAATAATTAGCATAAGAGGGGAAAAAATTACAATAAACAGGGGCTCCTGGGTGGCTCAGTTGGTTAAGCGTCAGACTTCAGCCCAGGTCATGATCTCACGATTCATGGGTTTGGGCCCTGTGTTGGGCTCTGTGCTGACAGTCAGAACCTGGAGCCTTCTTTGAAATCTTTGTCTCCCTCTCTCTCTGTCCCTACCCTGCTTGCGCTCTGTCTCTCAAAAATAATATAAAACATTTATTTTAAAAATTTTAATAAAAAAAAATCACAATCAACAGAGAAACTGACCCTTTTCTCCAAAGAAAACAAAAACAAAATTCCATAGCAGAAAAGAACTTACAAAGTAGCTATAATTAGTTTTTTCAGAAAGATTTGAGAAAGTAGTATTTCCATAAAATAGGAAACAGTGAACAAAAAAAAAACAGTGATATTTTCAAAATTGCTAAATTAAAAGTCATGAAATTATTATGAGTAAGTAAAAATGCCAGGACAGGATGTGAGGAAAAGTCAACGAGCTCTCCTAAAATTTAGAAAAAGGAAAAAAGATGGAAACTAGCAGAGAAAAGTTAAACAACATACAATATTCCAGAGAAAGAAAATACCTACAAAGAAATAGGAATCAGCTTGGCATCATAGTTCTCAGAAACTCGACTGTATTTTTTTTTCAATTTTTTAAAATATTTATTATTTTTGCGAGAGAAAGGGAGCAAGTCAGGGAGGGACAGAGAGAGAGGGAGACACAGAATCCAGAGGGGCTCCAGGCTCTGAGCTGTCAGCACAGAGCCCAACACGGGGCCCGAACCCACGAACCGCAAGATTATGACCTGAGCTGAAGTTGGATGCTTAACTGACTGAGGCACCCAGGTGCCCCAGAAACTTGACTTGAGGAAACAAAGAAGTAATACCATGCAAGTCCTAAAGAAAAGTACAATATTTTCTTCCACAGTAACTTCTCAGAAAATTACCAGATTGTGTGCCATCAAATAACAAAGAGAGAGAGAAGTACAAGAAATACTGGAACTTGCCAAGATAAATAATAAAGAAATAAAGTCATAAAAAGAAATTTCAGGATAACAACTGTGCATCAGTCTTAAAAGCAGTCAGTACAAAATTGAGTCCAGTTAATAGCATTATTAAGAAACTAGATAATCTTAGGAAAGATGGAAAAAACGCATATATTGTTTCCATCAATGAGGAAAAAAAATAGAAGGCAGGAACTCTAGAAGAGGGAGGGAAATATCTGTAAAAAACGTCAGAGTCCAAACAGGACAAGTAAATGATATGATTTTGAGCAATAGATGCAGTATAAGAAAAAAGAATTCAGTTGAACATGATACTTGAAACATTCTCCTTTGAACATCAGAGGTTCCCTTCCTGTGGATCTAATCATACGCTCTGCTCTACAGTGAACAGTATTTGTAAATCATTACATAGTAGTACAAATAACCCTACTGACCAGTCAAAAAAGGACAGTTGTAGAGCAGAGAAAAGCAGAATCAAAAGCTAGAGAAATGAAATGCAAAAGTCAAGTCCAAACAATAAGAGCAGAATCTTAAATAGGAGATGGAGCCAGTGATCAGGAGCCAGGCAGGAACATGGTGAGAATCAAACCGGATCAGGAACAAACCAGAAGATCTCAAGGTGACTTCATCTCACCAAAGGATTCTGTTTTGTAGTGACAAGCAAGTTTTCTAGCTCGTGTACGTTATGTTGGTTTGTTTATTTTCGTTTTGTCAGTCTAAGAATTGGAATCTCACAACTATAACCATTTATTTGTAATAGTAACAACCAAATAAGGCATGACAATTTATGCCAAAAATGTAGGTGAAAAATATATTAAAATATTGCCATGGTTAGGAAGACTCAGTATTATATAAGTCCATTCTAAGTTTTTCTTGTAATTTAACATAATTCCACCCCTATTTCTATGAATATAGCCCTAAAAATACTTGAATCATTAAACATTATAACAGTGTGACATGGAGGCATGAATTGACAGACTATTGGTATAGAGTTTAAAACTCCAGAAATAAATCACATACTTATATGAAAATTTAGTATATGATAAAGATAAGCATCTGAAGTGGGTGAACATACAATGTTATTATAGAATAGCTATGGGGGAAAGATGTTGAATCCACACCCTTCACCATAAGCTAGGATAAACTTCAAACAGATTAGAGGTCTAAATGTTTGAAAAGGAAAAGAAAAACCATAAAACTATCTTGAGGAAAATGGGAGAAGAAAACACAGAGAAGGCTGTACAATGAGAGATTGATATATTCAGCTACATCAGAATCAGAAAGTTCTGCATAGCAAAAAAAAAATTTTTTTAAGTGTAAACATAGTCAAATAAAATATAAACAAGGGGGAAGAAAAACTGCCACTCATACTACAAAGGGCTCTAACATATAGAGAGCTCCTTGAAATGCAGAAGAAAATGACCAATCATCTGGGAGAAAAATGGGCCAAGGATATCAATAGAAAAGGAAATATCTTTAAATATAGGAGAAGCTGCTTAACCTCCCAACAGAAGAAATGCTAAATAAACACATTCACTTATCCGACTGGCAAATATCCAAAAAAGTAACACAAGCGTAGATATTATCAATTAGGAAACTGAAGTTCATTGAACAGAATGAACAGATTGCCTAAATTTACATAGTTAATAACAGAGTCAGGAATAGATGTGTCTTTGACTTCTAACCTAACTAAAATATTTCCAGTACATGTGCTTGCTTTTCTATGTGTTCAGTAGATGATGTTATTCTAGATCGTATGTGATGTTAAAGTGGAATTTTCTTTCCCCAAATTTACCATTGGTATAAAAGGGGGTGGATCATTTATGACCAAGCATAATAAAACTGAACAAAATTTTTCTACATGTTCTTTTGGTATCCATTGTAGCTATATCATCTTAATAGGATTTTTACAGAACTGTGTTGCTTAAAGAGTGTTCTTTATCTAGATTTCAGAAACCATGCTAACATTGTTTAATGCAATCAGATGAACAAAGGTAGACTATGACAGCACCATAAATTGAATGGTCCTTGTGTGGATAAAGCAACGACATATGATTTCCCTTCTGTCTCTTGACCAGCATCAGGAATGAGCTGCTTCCTGTAACTGCTCCTATACCCGCAGCAGAAGGAAGCCCAAGAGAAACCAAATTATGGCTCCTCTAGGGCACCTAGGAGCCAAAGCCCTCTGCCTAGTGTATCTGCAACTCCTTCCTGTTCTCCCTCCTCATCCTCGTTGCCCTCCCTGTCCCCTTCCCCAGCAAATATGAATGATCCTCTTTACTGTGTTAATCTGGAGACTAGTAGTAGGCTGTATTAAAGCTTATTTTTTCCTATTATTTTACCTTCATGCTATGATACAAAAGTTATGGCAAGTAAATTTAGGTTCTTTCAGATAGAAAGTTTTCCTTTGATAGGCTGAGAGTCTATCATCTCCCCTTTCCCTTCTACTTACCATGGAAAGTAGAACACGAGCTAAAATCTACCATAATACCAGACATGTTTAACATCAAATCAGTGATTAGGTACTTCACTCTAGGGAACATATAAATGAAATAATCTTGAAAGCAAAAAGAGCCCTCCAAAGGCTCAAATAATATTCTATCAGATTGGCAGTGTCTGAAGGTATACACATTTCATGTGCAGCGGCCAAGCCAACCCCAGTACTGCAGAAAGGAGAAAAAGGATTCTGGCACCATTTCTTCCAGCTCCTCTGTTGGCCCTAAGATTTATTAAGGCTCGGTGGCTTGAACTCAACAGCTATGTTTTAAAATACTCACTCAAGCTAGATGGTTCTAAATAGAACTAATGACAGCAAGGGGGGGGGAAAGGCCTGTAGGAACTTGCTCTGACACAGAGCTGATGTCTATAAACAGATTAGTAGAAGGGAGCAGAACATCTCTCTACCTCCATAACTCTTATGTCTTGGCATGAAAATGAAATAAAATAATAGGAAAAAATTATTTCCAGCACAGCCCACCATTATTCTACGGAAGTAAGGTAAAGAAAAGTTTAGTCTGTCCTCCAAATGCTTGTGTTTCATTGAATGAATTTAGTAATTAATCATAAATATCCACTAATTAGTGTTAGATGCTGAAGGTTTGAGTGTGGGGAGAAATAAAAGACAAAATAGACTTGGAAGAGGAAATGACTGAAAATTGTGATCTGTGCTCTTATTTAAGAGGTCCAGCATAATTAATTCATAGTTCAAGCAGCCACTGCTAAAGCCAACCCCAGTTTTCATTTGTAAAAGAAGAGGGAATGGTACAGTTTAAAAAATCCTGAAATTGTATGGAACTTAAGGTTTGAACTGGTGATTAGTAGGCAAGAAAAAAGTTTTGCATTCTTTTTCCTTTACCTTCTTCATATAAGGCATCAAAAGGAAATGGGATAATTGAAGAGGCAGAAGAGAAAAACTTAAGTACCTAACTCATCTACTCACCAAACAGGTATAGAAAAACTGCAGTGGAACATGGCAATGTAAGCGGTTCCCAAATTTGTCTGTTAGAATCACTTGGAGAGCTTTAGAAAATTCCAAAGCTGAGGCCATATCCCAGCCCAGTTACTCACAATCTCTGGGGGAGTGGGGCACAGGACTCAGTAGTTTTTGAAGTGCCACAGGTGATTCCAATATGCAGAAATATCAGGAACCCACTAGAGTATGGAATTACCGATTTATCACTTACTATACTAAAAATATTGATACTAATCGATTATTATGTGCATCATTGTACATGGGCATGTTATGTTTTAACATCAGTCATGATTAGTCTGCCTGCTAAAATCATTCTTGCCATTATGTTCTATCTTCATTTATCAACAGGAATTGGCGGCAATGAAACAGATTGTCACCAATATGCGCAGTAAGCGTTCTGAGGACCAGTTACTTCTTACTAAAACAGAAGCAAAAAATATGACAGAAGATCATAAATCAAAGATTTTAAATGTGCCTAGAGAACATGAAGACAATATATTTATACCCAAACCAACACTCTTTGTAAGTACAATCGAAATTTTAATATCTCTGATTTTCATAAATATATTTTAAATTTCTTGCCTCTTATTCATATTGGTTTTAAACTACTTTTAATCGTTTTATTAAAAGGCCTCGAGAGAGCTGTATTAATCCCACTTCTGAATGTATGTGTTACCTACCTTACAGCTGATAGTGGGGTTTTATATTTTTAGTTAATATATTAGACTTGCCCAGAAATTAGCCTTAATGTAGCATTTACCTCCTTCAGCCTCCAGGACTTCTAGGGGAATCAGGAAGACATTTTGTATAATTTTTTAATTTATTTAAGAATAAAAAGGAATGCAGAATATCACCTGCCCCCTCTTATTTGTAAATTAGTATATTTTGCTCTAAGAGGTTCTTCGTAAAGTATAAAACCAATCATATTAATATAAACTGAAATACATTATTAGGTAGAAATGTACAGGCACAGAAATCGTTCAGAGAACAAAAAATCAGAAAACTTTGGATTGATAATACAGAAAATACTGAAAATGGTGTTTTAACAAATAAAAATAAGAATAAAAAGACAACAGAATCAAACAGGATTAACATTATTAAATATTACACTTCAATATCGTTTCCCATCCTTTAATTTCTCAGAAGAAATGTGATTTTTACCATCGGAACAGAAACTAAAAACCAGACAGATTTCTGTATGATATTCTGATTTAGTGAGTCCCCAGAATTTCATTTTTTAAAACTTAAAACTAGATGATTGTAAGAATTAGTCAAGTGTAGGAGTTTCTGATCTAAGCTACTTCTGTATACATTCAGATAATGCTCAAGATCAATGAGATATGGTGATTACTTGGTGCAACATCCTTTTAAAAAAAAATGACAGTTACAATTTAGATAAAATAAGGGATAATAACTGTAAGGATTCATGTGGCAGTAATGGAGGCTGTGCTAACAGGAGAGAGAAAACAGGAAGCCTAGATTGACCAGCCAGGAAACGAGACAGCTATACGGATTTCCGGATTTCCGCAGCTGTGTCCTGGGATCTTTTCCTCTGGTAGCACACCAGCTTCTCTTTGTTTCTCTCCCAATTTCTGCTTACTCATAGTTTCCACTTCCTCATCAACTTGCACTTGGCCCCTTGTCTTGAGACATGTTTCCTTCTCAGATCTACTCTGTTATAACCTAGTTCTCTCTGTAAGTTCCAAAAACAAGAATCTGATTGGTGCAACTTATTTTTGTTGGGTAATACCCCTTTGTGGTGAGACTTGTTAAGGTTATTAGTCAGCCTATTGAATGGCCACTCGTACTAGTGAGCAGGGATCACATGGTACCAAATAAAGCTGCCTACAGCTATTTATTCCAAAGCACCGTGGCTCCGAAAGTGGGCTAAGATTATGGCAGACGATATGATATGTCTATTATATTATAATCTATAAGAAAAGAACAAACTGACTGCATAGATGTTGATGGGAAAAGTAAGGTCAGATGAAAACCACGAGGTACAGCCAAATAGTTAAAGCCTATCACGCCCTCTGATCTGCTTTTCTGACCCTTCTCTGTTCCAAGCAATGAACTATTCCTTCTAACCCTGATCTCCTATATTTCTCACTTTGGATGATAACTGATTCTGATATCTTGACTGTACCCAGTGTATAATTAACAGTAAAATTTCTCCAGTACCTCAAAATAAGGTTATGCAAGAGAACAAAATTAAGAAGATTCAAAATATAAAGTATTAATTGGGTGAGTTTTATTTCCTTCTTTTTCCCTATCTGTGTTTTCTAGGGGGGTTATGATAAACTTAATTTCTTTTATAATAAGGGAAAAATTGCCAGAAGTATAGCTCAGGGGCACCTGGCTGGCTCAGCCCATAGAGCATATAACTCTTGATCTCAGGGCCATGAGTTTAAAACAAAAACAAAAACAAGGTATGACCTCAGCTATACCCTAATGAAAACTGAAAGCTAATACTATAAACCAGTCACATCAAGGCCTTGTGCTAATGCAAAATTGTTCATGTGAATTGACTGGGTAACTGGGAGCAAACCATTTAAACACTCTGAGCTGGTTCTTGTCTGTAAAATTAGGGAGGAGATCATACAAGATGAAGTCTGGACATTTTTTTTTTAATGTTTATTTATTTTGAGAGAGAGAGAATGTGAACAGGGGAGAGGGGCAGAGAGAGAGGGAGAGAGAGAATTTTAACCAGGCTCCATACCCAGTGTGGAGCCTGACATGGGGCTCAAACTCACACACCGTGAGATCTTGACCTGAGCCAAAACCAGGAGTCAGACACTGAACCAACTAAGCCACTTGGGCACCCCTGGACATCTTGTATACCAACATGCTATGATTCCTTTTTGGCATTATAATTTTTACAGTTGCTATTTGAATATTTTTAATTTTCCATACCAATATTTTTCTTGTATCTTCTCTGATATTGTTAATAAGGAATTTATGATGCAAATATTTGAAAATAAGTTTTAATTATTTAATAATCTTAGTTTTATAGTAAAAATGGAAATGTTTCTTTCTTTTAATGTTTACTTATTTAATTTGATAGAGAATATGCACACACACACGGGAGGGGCAAAGAGGAAATCCCAGGCAGGCTCTGCGTGGAGCTGACGTGGGACTCGATCTCACATACTGTAAGATCATGACCTGAGCTGAAATCAAGAGTCGGATGCTTACCTGACTGAGCCACCCAAGCGGCCCATAAAATTGGAAACATTTCTTTTTTCTTTTTTAATTTTTTTTAATGTTTATTTATTTTTGACAGAGAGACACAGTGTGAGCGGGGGAGGGGCAGAGAGAGAGGGAGACACAGAATCTGAAGCAGGCTCCAGGCTCTAGGCTCTGAGCTGTCCACACAGAGCCCAAAGTGTGGCTCGAACTCATGAACCATGAGATCATGACCTGAGCCGAAGTAGGACACTTGACTGACTGAGCCATCCAGGTGTCCTCAAAAATGGAAACATTTCTAACTTGCTTCTAGATCCTTTGGCTGAAATTATTTGCTATTGGTATTTTTCCCTGATACCAGATTTAATGCTGGATAGATGGATGGATGTGTGTTCATACACGCATATTTTTGTATGAGGAAAACACACAAAACTACTTTTGCCTGGGCAATGGGGTGGAGGTACAGCTGTGATACAGAAGAGAAGGAAGAATAAGAGCTTGCAACATTTTTCTTTATATGCTATTATATTCAAATGAATGTTTTGCAGTGCTCACGTGATACATAAGAAGACAGCCCCAAAAGGTGCATTTTATGGACAAGTGCTGGCCATCGAAATCGCAGATATGGCAAAGTTGTTTTTCAGGCATTTGATGCACTAACAAAGACTAGACTGAACCACAGAATGTAAATGCTTTAAGGATAGTACACTTGATCTTAGCCAAAAGGCCGAGAAGCAATAAATGCTTTAAGGATAGGAGCTGTGTTTCCATTTCCTTGCACAGCTCATGAACAGAGCTGATACTCTCAAATATTTGCTCGTTGAGGACTTAAAAAAAAAAAAAAAAAAAAAAAAAACGGTTATGTGCCTTCCTGATTTACTTATCTTCTTTGCTGTTAAAACTCTACTGGGTGGGAAACTTCAGTGTTAAAACTAAAAGGACAGGGAGAGTGAAAGAGGCAGCTCCCAAGTCTGTGGTTAGTCCCCACACTGTGGTTAGTGCCACTTCTGCAACAGGCGGCACCATTTCAGTCCCTGTCATTCACAAACACCCCATTCATTCCCACTAATCATCTACTTTCTCTCTCAATGTAGCTTTTAGCTGTGCTACCCCTTTTCTCTAGCCTTACCTATCTCCTTTCTAGAAGAAAACTGGAGCTATTCTAATCCTCTTTGAAGCAACTTTCTTTTTTCCTTCCAGAGACGCACGGGACTACCTTTTGCTAGTTTTCTGCTACCGTCCTTTTCCAAACCAGCATCTTTACTCAGGATTCATATCATTGTCACTATTTTCTCAATAAAAATGCAGATATGAGCAATCCTGTTCTTAGTCTTTTCTCCACACAGATTGTAAGCATTGAAACAATAAAGAGCCTTAGGCTCTAGGGAGGGCAGGGAACATAATAAGAATGGGTAGCACCAGGGGCACCTGGGTGGCTCAGTCAGTTAAGCGTCCGACTTTGGCTCAGTTTATGATCTCACGGTTCATGAGTTTGAGTCCCACATCAGGCTCTGCACTGATAGTTTGGAACCTGACTGGGATTCTCTCTCCTTCTCTGTGCCCCTCCCCCACTCACTCTCTATTTCTCTCTTTCTGTCTCTCTCAAAATAAATAAATAACTTTAAAAAAAAATGGGTAGCACCAGTACATAGTGTATGAAGTTTCCAAATTATGAGTTTGTGGTAGGGTTCAGATCTTAACTTAGATCGGTTATCTAAATGGCTAGCAGCTGCTGAATGGTAAGGTAAGTTTATGTAATTTATACATAATGCTTATATGAGCCCATGACTCTCTCCATAGAAGTGATTTAGAAGGCTACACGTGGTCACCTGGAAGACAAAAAAAAATGTTCGAATAAGTACAATTCAGTTCAACAAGTTCATCCTGACTATATTCAAGAACCCATGCTTACCATTATAGAAGATTTGATCATTTTGATATAGATGAAATCGGGTGGACTACTTTAAAGTAAAGAAAATACTAAGTTCTATGGGAATTTAAAAAAAGAATAGATACTGTGATGTTGATGGGTTCCCGCAGAAAGTATTTGAGGTTGGCCTCGAAGAATGTCTAAGATTTTGACAGGTGACAGGTAGGGTTAGAGAGAAAAATTCCAAAGGCAGAAGAAGTACAGTATTGGCAAAGTATTTTCAAATTTGTGCTCCTTTCCATATTTAATATTAAGATGTCTAATACGTGTTTTTTTATACCTTGACTTTATTCCTTTCTTACTACATTCTTGTCCCTCACTTCAGTCACTTCATGATCCATTAACACTTTCCTTAGGACAAAGAGAAATAAAAGTAGATAGGATATACCTAGAGTAGTCAGAGTCATAGAGGCAGAAAGGGGAACGGTGGCTGCCAGGGACTGGGGGAAGTGAGGAGTTATTGTTTAATGGGGACAGAGTTTCAGTTACACAAGGTGAATGGATGGTGGTGATAGTCACACAACAACATGAATATACTTAATACTACTGACCTGTACGCTTAAAAATGATAACGATGTTATGTGTATTTTGCCACAGTTTAAAATTGTTTCTAGGTATATAGGTTTTAAAAACAATTTTTCTCCTCATTCATCAAAAGTGAGTTTAGCAGTTATTTATAAAATAGTAATTGAGTGAATGCAACATTTACATTTCAAAAAATATAACTTTTGGGATCATCTGACTGGCTCAGTCAATAGAGTGTGCGACCCTTGATGTCAGGGTCATGAGTTCAAACCCCACACTGGGCATGGAGCCTACGTAATCAAAAAAATTAAAAAGTAACTTTTTGATTCTAACATTGTGAATTCTAATGGCGGCTTCTTCCTGTTGTACTTTAGCTGGTAAGGTAATTTTGAAGTAAGGAATTTCTTTGTGAACATGGAAGGAGGGTGGTGAAGGTTGAACGATCTGGGGAATCTCTCATTTGGTTGGTAAGAAAGCCGGGTCCGCTGCCTAGATAGACTCACTTAAGTTGGGCCCTGCCTGTGAAGACTCTAAATATTTATTTCTGTGATTCCAAGATTATATCTTTTTTGGAAAACAAAGTAATGATATGTAATAGACATCATCTTTTTTTTTTTTTCCTTTAGAAAAGTGGCACTGGTTGAGCACTAATGGATTCTTAGTTTCTAGCTCTTTTTCTAGATTCCAGGAATAATCTACCAGGTGTATTATGCCTGCATTATCATCATTCTTTCTTATTTTAAATACTTTCTCAATATGTTGTAATCTCCAAGTAACATACTAATTTTTTTGAGATAGCATGAGCAGCAGAGGAGCAGAGAGAGAGAGACTCCCAAGCAGGTTCCACACTGTCTGTGCAGAGCACAGATGCAAGGCTTGAACTCACCAACCATGAGGTCATGACCTGAGCTGAAATCAAGAGTCAGACTTTTAATCTGCTTAATAGACTGAGCCACCCAAGCCCCCCAGAGTAATATACTGATGTTTTAGTTGACTGCTTCTCCGTGACAATAGGTGCCTATCTTATCAGTTATTTATCTCCAGAATCACATTGTAGTGGTAGATTACTCCTGATAAGTTTCCAGTTCATCCTGTCATTTGTGTGTAGCACAGCCCTCTGAGCTCTCCCTACATCTGGAGTACAGCTTACTTTAGCGTTTGTTAACACTCATAATCCAAAATTTCCATTGATTTGTATGGTTTCTTTATAAAATTGCAAATATAATTAGCCTAAACCAGCACATAAGAATTAAAGCTGTGTTCCATATACACATATAAAAAAGATTTCATGTAATGGAAACTGTGAGAGATCAAATATCTCGAAAGTCAGTTTATAAAGAGGAAAAGCCACTAATGCCTGGAAAGAGGTACATTTGATTATGGCAAATCTACTTCATTAGCACATCTGTTAAAAGGAGGTACTGATGGGGAGGGGATGGAAGGGACTTAGTCTGCAGTGGACCAGACAGATAAATGGAGTCAGGAAAAACTGTCTACTACTGAAATTCTTATATTGTCCTTTTTGGGTCTTAAGATTCCTTTTCAATATCAAGAGTTTTATTTACTTTCTTCCCATACACACATAGTAGTAATATTTTTTGTATCATTTGATTGAAAAAAACACAGGTGTACAAATTATCTACCCTTTGCTATAAGCTGTAGCTTAGTCTACAGAAGCCGCTTAGAGATTTTTTTTTTTTGTCAAGGAGCCACAGTTAAAAACAAAACAAAACAGTTCACATTGTGACTTAGTGACCGTCACACACTTTGTCAAAACAGAATTTGCCCCAGCTGTGGCACGTACTCTGACCTTTTCTATTCTAGTCTGTTGGGGTTTTTTTAAGTGGATTTTATTTTTGCATATCTGAATTCCTGCTGTAAAGCATTTAAAGCTAAATGAGGTTTTTAAAATATTTTTAATTTTTTAATTTTTCTCTTTCTTGAGAGTGAGAGGGGGCACAAGTGAGCAAGGGGCAGAGAAAGAGAGAATCCCAGAAGGGGCAGAAAGAGAGGAAGAGAGAGAGAGAAACGGGGCTCACCCAGTGTGGGACTTGAACTCACAAACTGTGAGATCATGCCCTGAGCCTAAGTCAGACGCTTAATCGACTGAGCCACCCCAGTGCTCCAACAATTGTATTTCTTATTACCAGTTAATAAACTAGCATTCTGATTCTTTTGGATTTAGTTGGCATCTGCCACATTTTTTTTTTTTGCTTTTGCTTTTAAAGATCTTATTTTTTTTAAAGTAATCTCTACACCCAACATGTGTCTTGAACTCTCAACCCTGACATCAGGAGTCACATGCTCTACCAACTGAACTCACCAGGTACCCCAGCCTCTGCCACTTTTTAAAATCTCTTAGCAGATAGCACCTGCCCTTCCCTATGATTTCCTGATTTGGCCATGGAAGCTTCTTTCACCTTTTTTTTTAAATATTGTGCATTGTATTCTTCTTTTTTTCTTTTGATTTTTTTATTTATTTATTTTTGAAAGAGAGAGCATGCAAGAGAGCTGGAGAGGGGCAGAGAAAGAGGGGGACAGAGGATCCGAAGTTGGCTATTTGAAGTTGGCTCTTTGCTGAGAGCAGAGAGCCCAATGTGGGCTCGAACTCGAGGACTGGAGATCATGACCGGAGCCAACATCAGATACTTAGATACTTAACCAACTGAGCCATCCAAGATCCCCTTATTCTTTTTTTTTTTTTTTTTTTTTTTAGTAGGCTCCATGGCCAACGTGGGGCTTGAACTCAAGACCCTGAGATCAAGAGTTACATGCCCTACCAACTGAGCCAGCCAGGAACCCCTCTTTCACCTTTAGTACTAAGGACTTTGAACTTTGTTTTAATGAAGGAAATACTGAAGTGTTTTAATACAGATTTACATTTTAGAAAGCTAAGGTTAGAAGGATTGTGGACAATTAATTGAACACAAGAGAGAGCCAAATCAGAATTAGGAGGTCATACAGGAATTAAGCTAGAAACAATGACGGCCCAGTGAGGTCAAGAAAGGAACAGAATAAGTTAAAAAGGTATTCAATAAAAGTTAAGTTTTAGCCTGTTTATAATGGGTGTAGTCAGTGAAAAGGAGAAATCTAGGATGAAGAAGAATCAAATATTTCTGGTTTCAATGATTGAGCAAAGTATGATACTGTTCACCAAGACAGAGACGATGGAGGGATGGGGGAGTTCATTTTGACAGACTGAATTTTAGTCACCTGTAGGAACCATCCTGTGAAAGTATCTATAGCTCATTAGAGCCACAGTGTAAAACGGGGGTGGAGGAGGGTCCACCGATTTATTTGGTGGTCATTGAACCTGGCCAATGGCATAGATAAGGTCAAGAGGAGTTGATCATTGATGTCACTTCCAACATTGTGTACATCTGCTATGGAACATAAAACAATATAAAAAAGATAAAATCATAAGCTATCATACTAATCTATGTGCCTACACATATGTATACATATATGTATCTATATTTAGGAATATGGTCCTTCTTACTTTGAAGCAGATCTAAGTGGGAAAGAAGTACACTGTATACTTATTGTAATATTGTATAAAATAGGATGTTTTGATCGGAATCAGTGCCTTATGTATACAGGGTTCTGAGTGCTTTATTCTGTAATGGTCAACCTCCCTTGCTTTTTTGTTACTACTCTGTACAGCCAGACGCTTTTTAGTGAAACAATTGAGCAGTAAAGCTTAAGAAGTACTCTGGCAAATACTTTGCAATTCAGAAGCTCAAAGTACAGTGATTTGGCCCCACTAATCCTTCAGTAAATATCCATTGAGTGGATAAATATCCATATATAGATGCATAAGACAAACGAAAAGAGCCATGTCCTTGATTTTTTGTAATTCTCTTTGAAAATAAAATCAATTCATAAATACTTACCTATGTGTGTGTTATGTACAAGCCTTGAGCCAGAAAACACAGATGTGTGTTTTTTCTACAGACCTACCAGATGAGAAATTATTTCTGAACCTTTGCCTTTGAGTATCCTTCCGAATTAAGAAAAGCAATTATTTCCTGCAATTTTACACACAAAGCCCCAGTATATATAGGTACTTGGTTCTCTGAATGGCCTCTCTTATTTTCCTTATAAGCATTTTACTTGATTTTTGTTTTTTTGTTTTTAACAGACCAAAAAAGAAGCACCTGAGTGGTCTAAGAAACAAAAGATGAAGACCTAGTGTTTTGGATGGATTTGCTGTATCATTATTTACTCCTGAAGTTCTTTCTCTGATGAGCAAAAAGTTTATCTTAATCATGGACTTGACATTTTTTTTTTAAATAACCAAAGCTTATTTTAACCAAATGTTAAATTAAGAGATTTCAGCCTAAGAATCAAAATGTATAACGTGCAGACAGTAGTCCACTTTGTATTTGGTTTTATCTATTGTGTTACAAAATAAATATCATATACTCTTATGATTTACATTTTGGAGCTTTTTTCTAAGTATATAAATACTAGGCTTAAATGTCGTAACACAAATACCAAGACACATTACGTTTTTAAAATTAAGAATCATTTGTGAAATCTATTAGAAGACACTTCAAATGCCCAGTGACGGTGGTCAAATATCATGTAGGCGAATATGAATTGCCGACTATTTCTTTGGGCTCTGTTTTTCCTTATAATATGATCATTAATCAATAAAGTCTAGTAGAAAATCTGTTACTCCGTTGGTCATAAAGAATTTGGTAGAAAGTCTCTTGGTACATTGGTCTAAACAGTGCTGATTCAGATGCAGTATGGACCCAATTTCTAGTCAGTGAGTAAAAAAAATGAATAATACTTTCTCTTTTTCTTGATACAAAATATGTCCCATTTCTCATTCAAGAGATAAAACGTAAAGAAGGGGAAGGAGGGAAATAGAGAAAGAAAAGAAAAATATGTTTTTATAAATCAGGTTTTCTCAACCAGTGTTGAACATAGTGGCTGGATAATTCTTCGTTCCTGGTGGAGTTGGTGGGGGCAGTTCTCTGCATTGTGAGATGTTCAGCAGCATCTCTGGCCTCCGCCACTAGATGACAGTAGCACCACCACCCCCAGTTGTGTTAAGCAGAACCGTCTCTGTCCTCGGGGGTAGCAAAGTCCCTCCCTATTTCCTAGTGAGGAACCAGTGATACGGAAGTTGATTTCTGTAGATGTGAAACACAAGTACCATCTGTTCAATGTGTTCTTTGAAATCACAATAGTGCAGACTGTTAGGTGAGTGAGAGAACAGAAAAAGCCTTTGATGATAGTATATACTTACAAATCTATCATCGACCTGAAGACCCTAATCTCATCTCCCCTCTTTGTTTCATTTAGTTAAACATCTTCTAATATACTACTTTCTGCAACAAAGGTTTGTGAATATGACCTTTCTTAGGCGTGCATGTAAAATCCAGAGTACTTACATGATTCATTAAAACTAAATTCGTAGACATAATTTGTTTCCTTCTAAAATGATAGAAAATGTCTTATGTTCAATTCTAATTATTAATCTAAAAGCATTTTATAATTTATTTTAGTCAATCCATTATTATATGATATTTTAATATAAAGGGATACTGATTGATTACCCAAGTTAAAGTAATGATGCGATGGCACAAAAACAGACACTCAGATCAATGGAACCGAATAGAAAACTGAGAAATGGGCCCACAAACGAATGGCCAGCTAATCTTTGACAAAGCAGGAAAGAATATCCAATGGAATAAGGACAGTCTCTTCAGCAAGTGATGCTGGCAAGACTGGACAGTGACATGCAGAAGAATGAGCTTGGACCACTTTCTTACACCAGTCACAAAAATAAACTCAAAATGGATGAAAGACTTCAATTTTTTCTAAATATATATAATATTTATATTATTATAAATATATATAAATATACATATATATATATATATACATATATATATATGACAGGAAGCCATCAAAATCTTCGAGGAGAAAGCAGACAAAAACCTCTTTGATCTTGCCCGCAGCAACTTCTTACTCAACACACCTCTGGAGTCAAGAAAAACAGGAGTAAAAATGAACTGTTGGGACCTCATCAAAATAAAAAGCTTCTGCACAGCGAAGGAAACAATCAGCAAACTGAAAGGCAACTGGCAGAATGGGAGAAGGTATTTGCAAACGACATATCAGATAAAGGGTTAGTATCCAAAATCTAAAGAACTTCTCAAACTCACCACCCAAAAAATAAATATTCCAGTGAAGAAATGGGCAAAAGACATGAATAGACCCTTCTCCAAAGAAGACATCCAGATGGCCAGCCAACACATGAAAAAATGCTCAACATCATTCATCATCAGGGAAATACAAATCAAAACCACAATGAGATATCACCTCACACCTGTCAGAATGTCTAACAGTAACAATTCAGGCAGCAACAGGTGTTGGCAAGGATGCCGAGAAAGAGGATCTCTTGTACTGCTGGTGGGAATGCAAATTGGTGCAGCCACTCTGGAAAACAGAATGGAGGTTCCTCAGAAAATTAAAAAAAGAACTACCCTACAACCCAGCAATTGCACTACTAGGTATTTATCCAAGGGATACAGGTGTGCTGTTTTGAAGGGACACATGCACCCCAATATTTATTACAGCACTATCAACAATAGCCAAAGTATGGAAAGAGCCCAAATGTCCATCGATGGATGAATGGATAAAGAAGATGTATATATATACAATGGAGTATTACTCAGCAATCAAAAAGAATGAAATCTTGCCATTTTCAACTACGTGGATGGAACTAGAGGGTATTATGTCAAGCGAAATTAGTCAGAGAAAGACCAATATCATATGACTTCACTCATATGAGGACTTTAAGAGACAAAACAGATGAACATAAGGGAATGGAAGCAAAAATAAAAATGGAGGGGGACAAAACATAAGAGACTCTTAAATATGGAAAACAAACAAAGGGTTACGGGGAGGGCCTGTGGGAGAGGGGATGGGCTAAATGGGTAAGGGGCATTAAGGAATCTACTCCTGAAATCATTGTTGCACTATACGATAGCTAACTTGAATGTAAATTTAAAAAATAAATTAAGTAAATAAGTAAATAATAAAATCAAAGCTGTATAGGAAAAAATAAATGGTTAAAAATGTTTTAAAAAATAAACAAATAATAAAGTAGTGATGTGAACAAGGGCACAGAAGTAGGAAAATTAGGAGCTCATTTAAGAAATAGAAACTGCAGTGATGAAGAAATTGAGGAAGTCTTTCTGTCTCCAGATCCTTAATATTCTTCCCTCTTTCTTTCCTTTCATTACTAGATATAATTCCTTGGGGAAGAAAAGTTCCTAGTATCATTTCTTACCATAATATCTATTAATAAATCTCAGGGTTAGAATGTTTTGTTTTTTATTGAATTATATTTGACATACTATAATTTTTAGTTTCAGATGCACAACATAGGGAGTTGATATTTTTATACATTATGAAATGACCACCACAATAGGTCTAGTTACCCTATGTCACCAAAGTTATTACAATGTTATTGACTATATTCCTTAGTTGTACATTATATCCCCATGACTTATATTATTGTATAACTAGAAGATTGTACCTCTTAATCCCTATTACCTATTTCACCCATTCCTTAACTTCCTGCTTGATTGTGATATGAAAGCTTCTTGGAAGACCTTTGTGGATTTCTAATTCAGATGCCACTCCTATCAGAAAGTCTTATCTGTTCTGCCATAATAATCTGTATTAAATTCTCTGTACTTTATCTATCTTTAATTCTGCCTACCATGTTTTATAATAATTGCTTATGCTTGTCCATTTCCTTGAAGGCAAGAATTATTTCTTAGGCTTTTTTGGTCCTCAGTAATTTAGCACTATGCCTTGAACTTAAGTAGGAAATGTTTATTTGATGAATTTGAGCAGAGATGAGATACAGTGATGTAAATTTTTATTTTACTAATGTCTTAAAAACTAGAGGTTTTTTTTTTTTTTAGTATTATGAAATCTATTGTAGCTCATTTCTTAATGTCACTACAACCCTTGCCTTTTCTCCAAATTTCCAGACCTTCACTTCTTCACTTTTTCCTCCTTACCATTTCTTTATTATTATTATTATTATTATTATTATTATTATGGTAAAAAACACATAACAAAATTTTTAATGTACAGTTTTTTTAATGTACATTTAATTTTTAAATGTACAGTTCAGTAGTATTGACTCTATTCACATAGTTGTACAGCAAACCTCCAGACTTTCTCATCTCTCAAATCTGAAATACTCATTAAACAGCCTCTCATTTCCCCTTCTTC
Source organism: Felis catus (assembly GCF_018350175.1). Classification (NCBI taxonomy): domain Eukaryota; kingdom Metazoa; phylum Chordata; class Mammalia; order Carnivora; family Felidae; genus Felis; species Felis catus. The sequence goes on from NC_058368.1 coordinate 47,700,588, forward strand.
CCTCCCCAGCAACCCACCATACTTCTGTTTCTATGAATTTGACTACTTTAGATTTCATATAAGTGGAATCATACAGTATTTGTCTTTTTATGACTGGCTTATTACACGCAGCAAAATGTCCTCAAGGTTCATCCACATTGTAGCATATGTCAAAATTTCCTTATTTATTGCTGAATAATATTCTACTGTTTGTATATAACACATTTTTTTTAATCCATTTATCCCTTGATGGACATCTGGGTTGCTTTCACCTCTTGACTATTACAAATCTCCTTATTTCCTAACTTTATCATAATCCTTTCCTGGCTTTGGCATTTTCTTATTAAAACGTAAATAAAACAAAATTAGCATAATATTCTTTTTTTTCCTGGTAAATGTTTTATGAAACGTTGCCCAAATGTAAGAGTAATGGCTACCATTATCAAGCTCATTCTGTCAGCCAGTTGCTGTGTTACATGCTTTCTACTCCTTAATTTACTTAATCTAAACAGTAACTTTGCCAAGTAAGCATTATCTTCATTTTTAAAATGAAGAAACTAAGACTCAGAGTAACTTAATGGCCCAAGATCAGACACGTAATAAATAGAAGTGGATCTGAACCAAGACTGTCTAATTCTAATGGCCATGCTCTTTCCAGTATACTCTACTGCTTCTCATGCCTCACTCCCTATCCCCACCCCCACCCCAGTGGGACAGAAAGGAGGGGGAAAAATCTTGATTTATCAGCTTTCTTTGGAGGGAAAAAAAAATGGATAAGATGTAGCATAGCTGAATTTTTATTCAAGAAAAATTTATAGGTATCGGATCTATTCCTAAAGATAATGTTCCAGTGTTAAAGGATTCTGACACTAAGGAATTCTGTGTTCTCACAGTTCTTACTAAGTTAATAGTATATAATAAGCTTTTCAGAAACAACTGAATCATCCATGCATTAATTAATTCATGCATTCATTCGACAAACGTGAAACACTTAAAATGTGTAAGGCATTCAAACTTTGAAGTGTTTGTTCTCTTCCTTTTCCAAAGGGCTTTGAAAAAGAACTCTATGATGTCTCAAACACCAGAGAAGAGATTTTATCTTATCCTCAATGTAAGAATTTCTGAAAAGAGCTATCACCCAGTGACCATGAGTACTCCAAATTCACCATATTATACCGACAGTGGTTAGATAATCACCCATCAGAAAGTTTAAAGCAGGATTCCCAACCCCTTAGAGAAGGTTGAAGCTATTAATGAGTCAGATTCCCTTTCATTCATTCTAAGATCTTGCGAAGCTAAGAATATGCAAAAAAAGGGGGCAGGGAAAATAATTTATTTTAATGTTACTTAGTTTAGAAAGTAATAAGTACTATAAATGCTTCAAAGAAAGATTTCCTGAGGCTTAGAGGTCACCAGACAAAGCTTGGCGGCTAGCTATCAAGAGTCCTCACTAGGTATCGTTTCTTTTGGTTGATTTACAAGAGTCCATAGTCCAGGCCTCAGCTCTACAGGCTCAGAAACTTAATTTTATTACTTAAGGTACTGAAGGTGACATCTTTCAAGAGTATGCCCCCACTCACTGGTGTATAAATTATGTATTTTGAGCAAGAAGTAAAACTATTCTACAGAATACAACTCCATGATCGGCACAGATGGAACATTCCCTATTTTCCCTTGACTTCTGCAATACTGTAAACTCATCATTTTCCTCCTTCCTCCTCTTTTAGCTGATCATGAAACATGAGAACATTTCAGTTTCTTTTTCCCCTTAAATCTTTTTCCTGTTCTGTGTTGAATCTCTTGATAATTTCTACTCCCTGGCTTTAGTTACTATATGCCAATATTCCCAAATGTATATCTCTAGGTCAAACTGTTTCTTTTAACACCTGACTACTTGATGTGTCTACTTGGATGTCCCATTGTGACCTCAAACCTAACTTGAACCAAAACAAAACAAAAACAAAAAACCAAAACAAAACTGAATTCACCAAGTTTCTTTTCCAGTCCCTCAATAAATGGTACCACCATCTATGTACTCTAAATGGCTCATAGCATGATTGTAGGAGTCATTCTAGACCCTTCTCTTATTAACTCCCAAGCATTCAATCACCCAGCCTTGTTGATCTGCCTCATAAATATTTCCCCTTTTTAAAAAAATTTTGATTATGAGAATTTCCAAGTAAACAAAAGGGCAGCATAAACATTGGCAGGGCAGGGGGGGAGAGACAGATATGCTGTTTGTGGTAATGGTTTCGTGAGTGTTTACGGTTTATAAAATTGTACATTTTTTTAAATGTGCAGTTTATTATATGTCAGTTGTACCTTAAAAATGTTTGAAAAGAAAAGGAGGAAATCACTACTTAGTAACCCCTAATGAAATCAATGATTCGGGCATCAATCACCAATGAATGCTGAAGCAATGAGATACAAGGATAATAGGGAACTTTACATCAGGCCATAATCACCTAAATTTTCTGATCAACCTTATTATCACTAAAAGTGGGGCAAGCAGAAATTATGTGCCTCTTGATGTGATATAATGTGAAATATAAAACAATACCTATGCAGTATCCTTGGGAAAAACAAACTTACCCTGAATCAAATCAAGTCTTCAGATCTAACTTCAATCTAAAGGCAAAGCAAGAAATAGATCAAGCTGAATAACACTATGAAGAAGGAATTGACTAAATCCAGAATGTAGGACGTTATGGGTATTGGAATGTTCAATGTTTCCAGGCCTTATTTGTAGCCTCTTTGATAGAGCTGTGAAATTAACGTTCTTAAATGGAGGGGGGAAATCATAAGCTCCTATTGATACATCCAATCTAAGTTAAGATTTTTGTAGAGATTTCAACTTCTTGATTTTTATATTTTGTATTTCATTTTCTGTTTATGAATTTCTGTCATCAACTTAATTCAAGCCCTTATGTCCTCTTCCCTAAATTATATCAGTAGTATTCTACCTGATCTCCATAAATCTACTCATGCCTCTCTCCAAACCATTCTCCACAGAACAATCTTTTCTTTTTTTATACGACAATTTTTTATTTAAAGTTTAATCTACAGTTTATATAAGTACTTATAAGTCATGAACTTGAAAAACAGAACAAAATACAATTGAGGTAGAAGTTAAGAGCACAGTGCCATGTTTCAGTAAATTTAATTCAAAATTGTAAATGACCAGATAGATGAGCCTTGATTTTTACTAAACCCATGTTAAATATTGATTGAAATAAACAAACAAACATACAAACAAATAAATAAACAAATAATAAATATTGATTTCATATAAGGTAGAGAATAATTTTATTTTTCATTTAATGCAATCATGGCAATTTTAATCATAATATTGTACATCATTGGCAATTTTTAAAATTCTTAACTATGTTGATCATAATGTAACACTTATTTCTCAATAGTTGCCAAAGGTATTTCACTTGCTACCTTCACAGACTAGAAGTTCAGAACTATGTTTTTTGTTTTTGTTTTTGTTTTGTACTGGCAAAATGAGTTTGTTCTGGAATAGCAGATAAATTGTGATTTGGAACTAGAAAACTATGGTGAACCATAAGCAAGTTCCCAGAATTAACTTTAAAAACTACTGTATAAGGGGTTATTTTTTAATATAAAGAACTTACACAACTCAACACCAATAATAATAATAATAATGCAATTAAAAATCAGGCAAAGGACCCAAATAGACATTTTTCAAAAAAAAATAAAAAGACATAAGATGGCCAACAGACACATGAAAAGATGCTCAACACTTCTCATCATCAGGGAAATGCAAATCAAAACCACAATGAGATGTCACCTCACACATGTCAGAATGGCAGTCATCAAAAAAACAAGAAATAACAACTGTTGGTGAGATTGTGGAGAAATGGGAACCATCATGCACTGTTGGTGGGAATATAAATTGGTGCAACAACCGTGGGAAATGGTATGGCAGCTCTTTAAAAGTAGAAATACCAAAGAATTAATTTAATTTAATTAATAATTTAATTAATTAAGGGACACCTGGGTGGCTCAGTCAGTTAAGCACACAACTTCAGCTCAGGTCATGATCTCACGGTTCGTGGGTTTGAGCCCCATGTGCTGGCAGCTCAGAACCTGGAGCCTGCTTCAGATTCTGTGCCTCCCTGTTTCTCTGTCCCATCCCCACTCATGTTCTATCTCTCAAAAGGAAATAAATGTTAAAAAAAAAAAAAAGTAAAAACTTAATTAATTTAAAATAGAAATACCATTTGATTCAGTAACTCCACTGCTGGGTTTTTACCCCCCAAAAAACAAAAATTCTAATTAGAATAGATATATGAACCCCTATGTTTATTGCAGAATTATTTAAAATAGCCAAGATATGAAAGCAACCCAAGTGTCCATTGATAAATGAATGGATAAAGATGTGGTATATACATAACAAGGGAATACTACTCAGCCATAAAAAGAAATGAAATCTTGCCATTTGCAACAACATGGATGGACCTAGGGGGTATTATGCTAAGTGAAATAAGTCAGACAGAGAAAGGCAAATACCATATGATTTCTCTTATATGTCGAATATAAAAAGCAAAACAAGTGAACCAACACAGAAACAGACTTTTACATACAAGGAACAAACTAGTAGTTGCCAGAGGTGAAGTAGGTTGGGGTATGGGCAAAATAGATGAAGGGGACTAAGAGGTACAAATTTCCAGTTATGAAATTAGTAAGTCATGGCAAGGAAAAGTTCAGCAAAGGGAATATAGTTATAATTATAATAACATTGTATGGTGACAGATGTTGAGCATTGAGTAATGAACAGAATTGTCAACTCACCATGTTGTATGCCGGAAACTAATATAACATTGTATGCAAATTATACTTCAATAATAAATAAAAATCAAATTAAAAAGATTGCTGTGTTGGCATAATATTAAGGTAAATGCTTCTAAACAGATGGACAAAAACATATATTTCATTACCCCCACTCTATAGATCCCAAAAGTATCCTAAATTTAGCCAGTGTTTTTAGTTATTGTAGTAGAAGTATGTTATGCTTCCTTTATTTTCAAGGAGAATATAGTTTAGATGAGAAAAATTTTCATACATCTTTTAAACAAATTTTTGATACATTATTTTGTCTTTTGGGCTTTACTTTTATTTTTCTTATTTTATAGTTGAGCACTTTCCGATTCAAAAACATAACACTACCTAATACATTTAATTCTGTGACTAATGAAACAGGCTCTAAACTGTAAGAAGCAGTTTAGAATCTAACAGATTGCCCCGAATGGAATGAGATGGAGTAGAATAAAAATGACTGTCCTCTTAACCCAGATACAATATAAAATGTTTCTTTTCTTCTAATAATGGAAATGCTTATATATCACTTATGGGGGGGGGGTAAGCTCTAAACATTTTAAATCATTCAATTCCACAGCATATAATATAACAGTTGTTTCAATTGCTGACAACTTCATAAAAACTAATAACGTGTAGTTTCAAGCATAGAAAAAGAGTGAAAGTATAGGTTTTTTTTTTTCCTAAAATGCCCTGTCCTGTGGAATAAATGGATTCGGAGCAGAGAAAAAAAAATTAATTGCAATTTTGTCCTTCAAATAATCAAAACGTAAGCCCCCAAAGATGAGGATAAATCGTAGAAGCTGATCAAAAAACTTGAGTATCAGCTTTGCCGTTTTAGGGAAACGTTTCGAACACCTTTCAGTTAATTTATCATTATAGTTTCCTTCCTAGTAAAGCCAGGGATGGTGGGAGGACTGTTTGTCGTGACTTCTAAATATTTGTAAAACCTCGTATTATACTATTACTGTTTATTTATTATACACTATAATTTTACTCTATCACCTTGTACTTAGCATGTTGATTCGTAAAACCTCGGCCTGGTCTTTGACACGTTGTCTGTAATTGTAAAAAACAGGAACAGAAGTTTACCCTCTTATGGAACGGTGTGCTCGTGAATGTTTAACAAGCGGCTTCCAGGAAAAAAAGACCCAGATCTGGTAAGACCAGATTTCCATGGTGAGATGCCATAAATACCTCCCCCGTGGCCAGCATCAAACCACGACCGTGGCTCTGGGCACAGGTGCCTGCGGAGCTGCTTGGCGGAAGCTGATGGGTTGGAACCCACACACTCCCGGGGCCCTGAGAGCGCAGCTCTGCGCGCCTTCCAACTCCTCTTGAGCTACTCCTTACGTTACTCTTACTTTTTACAGTTCCTTGGACTCCGCAGCTTTCTGTTCTCAGGGTTTTCACCACAGGCTTCTTCCTCCGCCTGGAAAACCGCACCCTCCTTTCCGGTTAGATCTCCGGCTTCCCATGCACTCGCACTACCGGAGAACTGGGGTCATGATACAAAATGTTTTGGGTTCTGTGTTAATGCAGTTCTTTAAACAAAAGTTTTCCAAACCACTGCCCTAGACAACACTAGGATGGGCACTGCCAGCGGATTCTCATTTTCTAGGTCTCCGATCGCCAGTCATGACCCCACCCCGGCCATTGTAGGCTAATTTCTTCCATCAGGTTACGGTCCAGTCCTTCCGGTCTGGGGGCCCGTGAACCTGCCTTCCAGTTGCATATCTGCTCTAACGCAGGAAACGTTGAGTCTATCGTTTCCCCGGCAGAGGACTACTTTATTCTCATGTGCCGCGATACCTCCCCTCCGTACCAGCCACACAGATTATTTCATTTCTGTTGTTGAATGTTCCTGTTGTAATGTGATTTCGAAGTCCTCGTTCAGACTTCAAATGTTTCAACATCCCTCGTAAAAAAGAAAAGTGTACCTCATATCTTACCTGTGTCATTATTTTTAGTGTTTATTTATTTTTGAGAGACAGAGTGTGAGCGGGGGAGGGGCAGAGAGAGAGAGGGAGACACAGAAGCTGAAGCAGGTTCCAGGCTCTGCTGGATCCCACCAACTAGGAGATCATGACCTGGGTTGAAATTGGATGGCCAACCGACTGAGCTACGCAGGTGCCTCTTACCTATGTCGCTTAATACAATGGAAATGTGAGTCATTTTAGTCATCTTATAAACATTGTCTTTATTTTTTTTAAGAGAATATTTTTAATGTTTATTTTGAGACCGAGAACGTGTGCAGGCATGAATGGGGGATGGAGAGAGAGAGACAGAGAGAGAGAGAGAGAATGAATCCCAAGCAGGCTTCGCGCTGTCAGCGCAGAACCTGTTGTGAGGCTTGAACTCACCAACCATGACATCAAGCCCTGGGGCAAAATCGAGAATCCATTGCTTAACCAACTGAGCCACTCAGGCACCCCACCACTGTCTTTAAGTGATAGGATTTATTTATATCACTGTTATATATTTCCACTGACATCATTTTCAAGAAAGTACTATGAGATTCTCCATGGTCATATACTTATTAAGTCTTCTCTCTCTCCCTCCATTCCTTCTTCCCTCCTTTATCTTGCCTTTCTTTTACAACAAAACAAAACAAAACAAAAAGACAACAACAAAAAAACTTTCTAGGGCGCCTGAGTGGCTCAGTTGGTTAAGCGTCTGACTTGGGCTCAGGTCATGATCTCATGGTTTGGTTGGAGCCCCGTATCAGGCGGTCTTTGTGCTGACAGTTCAGAGCCTGGAGCCTGCTTCGGATTCTGTGCCTCCCTCTCTCTCTGCCCCTCTCCTGCCCACACTCTGTCTCTCCCTCTCTCAAAAATAAATAAACATTAAAAAAAATAAAAATTAAAAGAAGCTTTCTTCTTTTAATTTCCTTTAGTTAATATTGGTACCTGAATGAGAATGAGTCTGCTTTTGTATCTTCTTTGATCTTTTTTGTATCTTCTTTGACCTGTTGTATCAGGTATTTATTGAATATGTATTTTCTATATCTAATCACACTTGATTCTCTGTTTAGTAACTATAGGACAATGAAAACATTTACTGAGAATCTAAAATTAAATACCTATCCCCTAAACCTTAAAAGTTCGTAGCATTTGTAATTCCTTAAACACCATCTGTTAGTGCTTTTAGTAAGCAAGTTGCTAATTTATATAGCAGAAATGTCACTAACATTAAAGAATTGTGCTCTAAAATGTGTTTAGACATTCTAAACTACTGATGACTTCTCTCTCATTACTCTCCTCACTTATCTGCAGTACTGCACCCACAGTCATAAATCTTCTGCCTCTTTTACTTCCAGTTCCTTCCATTTATTTCTGATATGATCATCTTGATTTACTATTATTGGTATGATTGGATCGTCATTACTGATTACTTACTTGTACAGTTCCAGGATCATACTACCTGCTCTGTAAAATGTTACTTCCACTTTTATTTTCTTACTTCTAGTAGTCTATAAATTGTAAAAAGCGCTTTTCCTCAAGATGCTTTTCCTTGGAGCTACTACAAAGTTATCATCCTAAGGACCTGGAACAAATAATAAAAACCTGTATCTAATTCCGGTTACCTTTGGTGACTATGCTATGCCCATTAGAGAAAACTCTAGGAAGGTAAAGAACTTCCCCGCATAGTCACTGGTATCCTCAGAGCTTAGAACAATGCCTTACACATGCTGAATGGTTAATAAAGGATGGTTGAATCAATGAATCTGGGGACAGGGAGGGAGGAAACCCATGTCTTTCCTTGTGTGGCACTGAATGCCCACAAATATGTATGTATTTCTTTTTTCTCTAAGATTTTATTTTTAAGTAATCTTGACATCCAACGCGGGGCTTGGATTCACAACCCCTTGGGGGTGAAGAGCTGCGTGTTCTACTGACTGAGCCAGCCAGGTGCCCCAAATATATATGTATTTTAATTAGTTGTAGACTTAACGGGTCCAGTTTCCATCCAGTTGGATCAAGGTGTATGCATTGATCAAAATAAATTGTATGGCCAAAGACACCACATCTCCATGTGGGATCTTCAGTCACAAGTTCTTTATGTACCTGTTGTTTCAATAAAGGTGAAATAAAATTTAGCATGTGATTATTCTAGCAACTATTCATGCAGACAGGTGAATTGAGTATTAAAGAAAAAACACGGGGCACCTGGGTGGCTCAGTCGGTTGAGCGTCCAACTTTGGCTTAGGTCATGATCTCACAGTTTATGAGTTCAAGCCCCGCATCGGGCTCTGTGCTGACATCTCGGAGCCTGGAGCCTGTTTCAGATTCTGCGTCTCCCTCTCTCTCTATTCCTCTCCTGCTTGTGCTCTGTCTCCCTCTCTCAAAAATAGAAACATTAAAAAAAATTGTTTGTTTTTTATTTTTTTTAACGTTTTTATTTATTTTTGAGACAGAGAGAGACAGAGCATGAACAGGGGAGGGTCAGCGAGAGGGAGACACAGAATCCGAAACAGGCTCCAGGCTCTGAGCTGTCAGCACAGAGCCCGACGCAGGGCTTGAACTCACAGACCACGAGATCATGACCTGAGCCGAAGTCGGCCGCCCAACCGACTGAGCCACCCAGGCGTCCCAAAAGTTTGTTTTTTTAAAGCATACTTATTTGTTTTGGTTTTATAGGATCAGGAGTAAGTGGTTTCAGCAGAACTGTACAGATGTTGATATGATTTTCTTTGACCTCACAAATAGTCTTGAATTTAATTTTTAAATACAAAGTTCTTTTTTAACCTATTCAATATGTAGACTCCTTAAATTCCTATTTTGAAGCTTAGGGTTCATTCCCTTCCTTGTCACATACACAATGGCCCCTCTGTATTCCATGTCTGTTTTCTTTTATTTAGAGCAATATCTGAAATTCTTATTTCTTTTATTTGTTCATAGGCTGTCCCTCCTAAATAGGACATACATACCATGAAAGCAGACCATCTTATCTGACCCTGCCATATCCCCAGCACATAAAAATTGCTCCTGGAAATTGTGTTGAATGGTAGGAAGAAAGGAAGGAAAGAAGGAAAATGGCACTTGTTTTCTGATTTTTTTTTTTCATATTGGATTTTGGTTTAAAAAAATGCCTTAGTCCAAATACCATAGACTGAGTGACCTACAAATATCAGAAATTTATTTCTCCATTCTGACTGCTACATAGTCCAAGATCAAGGCACAAAAAATTCCATGTCTGGTGAAGTTCTACCTCTTGGTTCCTGGGTAGCTATGTCTTATTGCTGTGTCTTCACCTGCAGAAGGGGTTAGGGAGCTCTCTGGGGTCTGTTTTATAAAGGCACTAACCATATTCATGAGATCTTGACCCTCATGACCTAGTCACCTCCTCAAAGTGCCACCTCTAAATACCACCGCCCATTGGGAATTAGATTTGAACATATGAATTCTGGGGGAAAACAAACAGCTGTAGCAGAAAAAAAAATTTTTTAAGTTTATTTATTTTTGAAAGAGAGAGAGAAACAGAGAGAAAGAGAGAGAGAGAGAGAGAGAGCAAGTGGGGGGTCGGGGCAGAGAGAGAGGGAGACCGAGAATCCCAAGCAGGCTCTGTGCTGTAGCAGATGCAGGCTTGAACTCATGAACTGTGAGATCATGACCTGAGCCGGAATTAAGAGTTGGATACTTAACCAACTGAGCCACCAAGAGGCTCCACAGAAAAAATTTAGTAACGAATTAGTTAACCCCTCCTCCCATGTTACTCAGAAAAACAAGGTCATTTTTCATCTCCTTATCTTTACATCTTCTTTTTCCTCTGATCTCAAAAGAAGAGGTGTTTCTCCCTTCCAAGCTTAACACCATTATACTTGTACTTCATTACTTTAGCCTGAAGTCCATGGGTGGACATGTGAGGATCCTGGAAGACAGGAAAATAAGAAATGCAGAGGGCCACGGACAAAATGCCAACAAATACCGACATGTGAGGATAGGACAAAGGAAGGAAAAACATAGGAAGGAGAACCTATTCACTCTCATTTACCCCTTACAATCTGGTTTCTGCCTAAACCACCAAATTAAGACTCTTCTCCCAAAAAGTGCTTAGTACACCTCCTATTACTTAACTTCTAAGTTTTCATCTCTCACTACTTCCTGTCTCAACCTGCTGGCCCCTTGAATAGTCATTCCTCAATGTTCAACCATGAGTGCTGTGTTTTATTTTTCTCTATTCTTCTTTGAGGAAAAAAAGCATTACAGAGAAGTAAATGTATCCTCCCTTGCCTTCCTCCCACCCACTTCCACATCTTTTACAAGGAGGAGTTTCCCCAAACATTCCTGCCTCTTTCCACCTCCTAATTGGTACTTTTTTCTTTTTTAATGTGTATTTATTTTTGATAGAGAAAGTAAAAGCAGGGGAGGGACAGAGAGAGAGGGAGACACAGAATCTGAAGCAGACTCTGAGCTGTCTGCACAGAGCCTGATGTGGGTCTCGACCCCACGGCCCACCGTGGGATCATGACCTGAGCCAGCATCAGGTGGCCCAACCGAATGAACCACGCAGGCACCCCTGGTATGTCTTATTTAAGGAGCTGTGCTTGTATTGTTTTCCTTTTCCTGTTCATTTTGCCCACAAAAGAACCAGCCCATTCTACTCCTGGGACAGTTCCCTGCCCGTCTTATTCTAAGTCACAGTCATCACCGTGTGGCTGAGGGATAAGTCAGACATGGTGGGATAGAGGTAAGGGCTAAGGGCTCACTTGGCCTTCACATTAAACTATGTCCTCCAATATAGATAGCATTTATCCATAAGAAAGATGGTATTTTAAATCTTAGCCTTTTCTTTCCCTAACCTATTTGTTCAGACCCTGCCTGGGCAGAAAGAAGCTATTTATTGAGCCCCACACATCTCCACAACATTAAAGATTTGTTTATTTATTTTATTTTATTTATTTTAAGTAAGCTCTATGCCCAACATGGGGCTTGAACTCTCAACCCCTTACATCAAGAATCACATGCTCTACCAACTGAGCCAGCCAGGAACTCCAGAATTTTTTTTTCCTTTGAAAGAGATCTGTATACTCATATTGTGATATAGTGTAAAATGCCTTTTTCACCCTTTCTCTTCCTGAGATAACTATCTGGTCTCTGTTCAAACATACAGAACTTGTTTCTCCCAAAAGAGTCAGTGAAGAATACAAGGGGCTCCTAGATGGCTCAGTCAGTAGAACGTGCGACTCTTGATCTTGGGGTTGTGAGCTCAAGCCCCATGTTGGATATGGAGCCTACTTTAAAAAAATAATAAAATAATAAAATAGGCACACGTGGGTGGCTCAGTTGGTTAAGCCTCTGACTTCAGCTCAGGTCATGATCTGGCGGTTCCTGAGTTCAAGCTCCACTTTGGTCTCTGTGCTGACAACTCAGAGCCTGGAACCTGCTTCAGATTCTGTGTTTCCCTCGGTCTCTGACCCTCCCCCACTCATGCTCTGTCCCTCTCTAAAAAATAAACAGTAAGGGGCGCCTGGGTGGCTCAGTCGGTTGGGTGGCCGACTTCGGCTCAGGTCATGATCTCGCGGTCCGTGAGTTCGAGCCCCGCGTCAGGCTCTGGGCTGATGGCTCAGAGCCAGGAGCCTGCTTCAGATTCTGTGTCTCCCTCTCTCTCTGACCCTCCCCCGTTCATGCTCTGTCTCTCTCTGCCTCAAAAATAAATAAACGTTAAAAAAAATAATTAAAAAAAATAAACAGTAAAAAAAAAAGGTTTTAATAATAATAAAATAAAAAATAAATAAAATTAAATAAATAAATAAATAAATAGACCAAAAAGCCTTCATCACTTTGGGAAAAAGGTGTCGGTAAAATATATTTGTTAGTACAACTGTATTTTTTTTTTAACATTCTAAATGATGACAAGTATTTTTCTCAGAAAATGGATGAAAGGAATGAGTCAACTATTGTCACGTGACTTTCAAATTCTCTCTGTAGCCCAAAGGATACTTGGAGCCTCCTCTGCTTTCAGTCCCATGTTACCAATTGTCTACAGAATATTCTTTCTTTATTTTTTTCATTGCCCTACACATTTTTAAATTCTTTGAAACTTTTTGAGTTTAAATAGAAGTTGTAAGAATAATGCAAATAATTCTCATGTATCCCTTGGCCAGATTCTCCAAATGTCAACATTTTATCACATTTGCTTTATCTCCCTCCCCCCTTTTTTGTTAGTGTTGTTCTGAACCTTTGAGAATACTTTGAAGATATGATTTCCTTTCACTGCCAAATGTTTCAATGAACATCTCGTAAGAGCAAGAACATTCTTTCACATAAGCACAGGACAATGATCAAAATCAGGAAATTAACATTGATACAATACAATTATCTAATCTAAAGACCTTATTCAGATCTCACCAATTGTCCCAATCATGACCTTGATGGCAAGAAAATCTCTTGATTATTCACTGCATTCCATTGTCCTATCTTTTAAATCTCCTTTAATCTGGAATAGTTCCTCAGTCATTCTTGGTCTTTTACAACACTGATGTTTCTGAAGAGTACACAGCAGTTATTTTGTAGACTGTCGTTCAATTAAATGCTACTTTGATCTTCCCCATTTGCTTTAATGTGTCCTTGGACATTTTATGAACATTTTTAAAAGATGTTTATTTATTTATTTTGAGGAAGAGAGAGTATGTGAGCCGGGGAGGAACAGAGAGGGAAGGAGAGACAGAATCCCAAGCAAGCTCAGTGCTCAGCACAGAGCTGGATGCAGGGCTCGATCTCACAAACAGTGAGATCATGACCTGAGCCGAAGTCGAGAGTCGGACACTTACCCAGGCACTCCTTATGAATATTTTCTGTGTTCATATTCCAGCAACACTTCTTACTAGATGATGATCACTTAACCTCTCTGAGTCTTAGGTCTTCATCTTTAAACTGGGATAATTATACATGCCTAATGAGTTATAGAGACGATTAAAGGAAGTGATGTATTTAAAGAGTTTACCCTCCAAACTCATCAAGTTGTATGTATTAAATATATACAACTTTTTGTACACCAATCATACTTTGATAAAGTGTTTGTTTGCTTGTTAGGTTTATTTTTATTTATTTTGAGAGAGAGAGAGAGAGAGAGCAAGTGGGGGAGGAGAAGAGAGAGAAGGAGACAGAACCCCAAGCAGGCTCTGCCCTGTCAGTGCAGTGCCGGATGCGGGGCTTGAACTCACGGACAATGAGATCACAACCTGAGCCAAAGTCAAGAGTTGGATGCTTAACCAACCGAGCCACCCAGGCACCCCTAAAGTGTTTGTTTTGGTTTTGTTTTTAAGAAATTTACCCAAGGCATGTTACAAAGTCATTTGCTTTTCATGTGATTTGATTTCGCAGCTCTTTATCATCTGGCCACCCTTACATAAATGTATTCTAATTTCCCTGTGTGTCTCTAAAAACGTTCTAGAAGGGCACTTGTTGGGATGAGCCCCTGGGTGTTGTATGTAAGTGATGAATCATGGGAATCTACTCCGGAAGCCAAGACTACAGTGTGTACATGGTATGTTAGCTAACTTGACAATAATTTTTTTAAAGGACACATAAAATAAAATAATAATAATAATAATGGGGTTCCAGAACTACATAGAACTCACCTAAATAATTGTCATCCTCATCAGACTATTCACTACTATTGAACCTGTAGTCAGTTAAAAGCCCTAAATTTTTTCTGCGTAAACTTTTTACTCTTCTTAGTAGTATTAGTCTCATTATTGATACCACTACCAATGTCAGTACTTATTGACCCGACCACCTGTATGTGTCAGGATCAGCACTGGGACGCGCCCTTAAATGGGCCCCTTTCTATGATGTAATTCTCCCAACTCATGAGGTAGCTATTACCTGCATTTTTGATGTAAGAAATCAGATTTAAATTGCTTACATCACAGGCCTTATAGAAGCGCTGGGATTTAGTCCCAAATGGATTTTTTCAGAACATAAGTATAGCCTTTTTTAAATTTCTGTATTAAGTATCATTTTTAATTTCTACTCATCGTCCTAGGCTTTTGGAACTTTTCTGATTCCTGGTTTTGCCATCAACGTGTATAAGCTTTTTTCCCAACTTAGCTCTTACGTGTTTTCCCGCAAGTCATTGATTAAAATGTTGTTCAAGAGAGAACCCTGTGATAAATGCTAACATTTCCTTCTAGGTTGAAATAAGTCACTCTCTGGGTATAGTTTTTTCAAACAACTATAAATAAATCTTGCTGGATTGTAGGCTGCTTTACCTATAACCATCTTATGCACAAGAACAACTAAAGATATTTTTTTCTCATGCCCCTGGCTTCCCCCTGGCTATGAATCTAATAGCACCTCTGGGAAAGAAAAAATGCTTGTCTTAGTTTGGCCCAACTTGTTTATATTGAAATAATATTGGTCCCTAGTGACTGTTCCTTTTCTTCTTACAAATCTTCTCTTTAACAAACTATTCTAGAATTTTGCTGGAAGTGAATCCAAACAATAGCAGTTTCCAAAATTCTGGTCCCTGTCTAACAATGTCACTGAGTTGCTATATGACCTGGAGAAGGTCACTCTTAAAGAATGAGAACATTAAACCTACCATTTATTAAGCTCACTGTGCTAACTACATGTATTTGATTTGGGCACAATGTATGCAGTAAATGTTACCTCTGTTTGACAGATGAGACTAGTAAGACTTGAAGAGATTTTCAAACTTACCTAAAGTCACTCAGGTTATAAATGGTGGAGCTGCGAGGTACCTTGTCTCAAAGTGCCAGATTGTTGCAAACTCCTTATGCTGTGATCTATTTTAGGACGTTCTGCTGCTACTAACTGTTCATTTGTACCAAATGGTATAGACTAAAAAGTAGATTTGCTTGAGCATGTAAGCACTCCCTACCCAACTAAATCAGCAGCACACCAGAAGGCAACAATTCCCCAAGTGTTTTTCAAAGGAACACTCGGTCCCTCCAACAGCCTTAGGATAAAGCAGTCCTTTCCAGTGTTGGGCAAACGGCTCTTGCTACTGTGATTCTCCTGGAGATTCAAAGGGTTCCAATGAGCCCTTTAGAAAAGAACTCATCTAACTCTCTTGGACCACAGAGCTAGTTTCATGAAGCAAATATGGGTTAAACTGTTATAGGTGTTAGTGTGTGTGTGTGTGTGTGTGTGTGTGTGTGCGTGTGTTTAATTTTTACTCTTTGGAACTCCAAGGATGTCTATCCAAAGATACAATGAGGTTTAAAAACATATATTCTTGGGGCGCCTGGGTGGCTCAGTCGGTTGAGCGACTGACTTCAGCTCAGGTCATGATCTCACGGTTTGTGAGTTCGAGCCCCGTGTTGGGCTCTGTGCTGACAGCTCAGAGCCTGGAGCCTGCTTCTGATTCTGTGTCTCCCTCTCTCTCTGCCCTCTCCCACTCATGTTCTGTCTCTCTCTCTTTCTCTCTGTGAAAAATAAATAAACATTAAAAAAAATTTTTAAACATATATTCTTATTTATATGAACCTTCCTCATTCATATAAAGTTACCCGTAAAGTTACGGTTCCTTAGCATTGGCAGGCTGGGGCTGGGAATGGAAAGCAAGGTATACTCTACCAAGTCTGAGCCCTGTGGGAACACGGTGGGATCCTGGAAACAGCAGATTAGCCCACAGCTATCCCTGTTTACATAGTCAATGTGTGTTTGCTCTGTTTGAAGATACTTCAAAAATAACAATTGTAAAAGAGATTACTGCTTTGATCAGAGAATCTGAATCTCCTTTGTTTGACCATGAATAATTGGCCTTTGTAATGTTAATACTTCTTTTAAGGAATATCAGATCTGTAAATGCACCTTAATTACAGGCAAGCAGTTTTGGAGGGAATTTGTGACAGCATTTTACTGAAGGTCTTTTCTAGTTCTCCTTCAAATCTAATTACAGTAGAAAGATTATTTTAGGCCAAGCAGTAAAAAGCTATAATTATTAGTGTTTTGATTAATGTTCACATCGGTCAAAATAGTTATCTTACTGAAGAGAAAGATTTAAATCTGTAGAATGTCCTATTTTTCCTATAAAGCACGGAACAAAAGGTAAAGCCTTAACTGAGATGTACTTGCTAACGTTGTTAACCATAATTTTGCCGGCAGCTCAGGAGTCTTGTTTTCTCCAGTCTTTACATTTAAAAGCACCCCATGGGAATCCACAACTTAAACAATGGTTAATTCCTAAACTGTGCTGTTTTCATTTGAAACCAACTAAATAATCCCGTCACAGTATACGAGTACAGCATGGAGAAAAGGAAAGAATTTTGTTAAGTTGTTCTATTTTAACTTTATGGCATTAGGCTTAGTTTTGCATTGTCGTTGCAAGAAAATATATGTTGATACAGAATGTTAGATGTTGCTGAAGGTGTGAGGAAATGGGATTACTACAGTGCAGATGGGGCGATTTAGCTAGATATGAGGAAGAGTTTCTCAACAACAGAGCGAAATCTCCTTACGCGTAGGTGGTTTGAAAGTTGCATATTTTATGAAATGGTGTGAGGCAAAAGCCTGTGTGCCAAGCAGGGCCTGGTCTAAGAGAACCTTTCCATTGATTGGTTTGTTATCTTATGTCGTATTGAATCCCAAAATGGGCTTTTCTCCTCACCTGACTAGAAGGCTCACAACAATTAAGCACTTATCCCAGGTACTAGCTGCTACCTTTCAACACAG
Source organism: Felis catus (assembly GCF_018350175.1). Lineage (NCBI taxonomy): Eukaryota > Metazoa > Chordata > Mammalia > Carnivora > Felidae > Felis > Felis catus. Next base: position 47,718,053 of record NC_058368.1, read on the forward strand.
AGGATTTGTCTCAGTATCGTGTTAACATTTAAACTTATCACTTAAAAACTGTGGATAGAGCCAAGCACACCTGTATACCAGCGGAAATATCTCTGAAGTTTAAGCCACACTGAATTAGCACATTCCAAGTCATGCGCATGTATGCGTGTGTGTGTGTGTGTGTTTGTGTGTGTGTTTCCTAATTATGGCAGCAATTAGCTTTGCAGCATTTCATTCATTCCACGCAGCAGGGATGGAGAACAATAATCTTGTTTACCCGAAGCCGGAGACGGTATACCTGGCTTTGTTCCCTCCACAGCCTAATCTAAATGCTTTGCTAGATGCCATCCCACACAATAGAGTGTGACTGCCCCCCCCCCCCAAAGAACCTCCCTCTCCTGGTTAGTTCAGTTGTCACTGAAAACCTCTACAAGGTCAAGGAAAAAACAGGTAACAGGCCATCTCAAACTTCATAAGGTGGCACATTTTGTTTACATTTATTTCAGAGGTAGAGCCCACAGATATAGGATCCCTTTTTAAAAATCGTTTAATCTGTTAAAATTATCAGAGGGAAAATAATGGAACTCCTTCAAATTGTTGCTGACAATTAATGGAATAGAAAGGTGGCTGTTGTAAATGGCTCTCTCGCAGTAATGGGGAAAAGCAAATTATTAAATGGACAAGTTATTTACGTTTGAAAATAAACTGCATCTCACACTGGGAAATCAGGTTACAGGCAATTCTGCGTTGCAACATGAACAGGTCATTAGTTTTAATTTTCCACAACAAAGATTTTAGGGTAATTTGCTTTTATTAGAATGGAGTCATTTCTCTCCTACATACATTATCATTCAACACCTCTATTGTCACCATTAGAGATCCCCCCCCCCACCGCCCTGCAAATGTGTAAGAAGAATATCCTTGATTTTTTCTAAGTGTCTAAATAACATGGCAAAAGTTTTACTGCATTCAGCAAGGACTGAAACAGTAGGTGAGCGCAGCGTAAATGTATCATCAGCATTGTACGATGCCAAACGTAATAACGCTAGGAAGGTATACCACCAGCATTCGACACGTTTTAGTGGTTTAGTGTACTTAGCGCACGGTGTATTTTTCTACTGTAAAATGTAGGCTACTACAGAGGACGAACAATAATCAGTTATACATTAACCGCAAAAGGTCATTACGTGTGGCAAATGCAAGGTCTATTGATCAAGTAATATTTGTCAGTAGAAATGAGCCTCATTACGGAATGAAGTTCATGAAGGAAACCATTGTCTAGTGGGACAGCATGATATGTACAAATCATCCCTTTGCTTGGTTTGAACATCATCTAGTGTTTGTCTTCATTTTTACAATATAATTTACTAACTTTTCAGCTAATCAATCCCTGAAGCTGCATTCTTCTGTTAAGTTACTGTGCTGCACAAATAATGATTAATCGCCTACTGTTAACTTTAAGACAAAAATTAAAAGAAAATGAATGGCATATGCACTTGTGTTACAAAACTGTCTATAAACTAGTTTCCCAGCATGAGCTGTGGTTTGCTCTCAAACTTAAATAACTTGTCCATGTAACCTTATCTTCCGGGTACTTCCTGCAAACTTCATATATTATGCAATCAAGCCCATAAATATAGGTACAAGTTAACTCGAATCGCTGAAACAGAGTTAACCACACACATGTAATTAAAGCTTTATCACCACTTCTATCATAAACCTCTCCCTTTTCTTTAAGAGATTTACCAAGCTATCATAAAAATGTATTATGGCTCTTTCTTTGCAAAACATGAACTTCTAAGAAGTGGCTTACCTCCTTGATTAAACGAACCGGACTGTGGCTTAGAATCCCATACTAGTGCAACATTTGTGTTGCTACATGTTAGGATAACCCGTGTATATCGAATGTCACAGGGTTGACATGGCACTGGTATTAATTATTCCCTACTTATTTTTCATGAAGCCCCCAAAAAGGAGCCAAATAACTCCAATGATGACATATTACCAGGGGCATACAATTAAGCACATTTCACCAGTTCACTAACTAAACCAAGAGAAGTATAACAGATTGTTTGGTGGGGGAAAAAGTGACTATATGGAAAGAAATATCTGTATTGGGAGAGAGACAGATTGTCCAGGGATAGTATAAACCTAAAATAATTAAACAGGAAAATTGGAAGGATTGGATCCCCTAAATTGACTTAGCAAAAGTCTCAAGCAAGCATGATACTGATGACTCTGCTGATTTATTTTCGGGAACTCTTTCCAACTAGCATTATATCTTGTAGTATATATGCAGTATATTGAGAAACTACACTTAGTTTCATATATATATATATATATATATATATATATATGTCTTTTATCATTATGGTCACATTGATTCATGACACTCTCCATTTTGTTAGACATTCTCCTACACTGTATCACATAAATTCTTTTTTTTTTAATATAATTTATTGTCAAGTTGGCTAACATATAGTGTATACAGTGTGCTTTTGGTTCGGGGGGTAGATTCCCGTGATTCATCACTTACGTATAACACCCAGTGCTCATCCTAACAATGAGCCCTCTTCAGTGCCCATCACCCATTTTCCCTTCTCCCTCGCCCCATCAACCCTCAGTTTGTTCTCTATATTTACATTTTTTTAAATGTTTTTATTTATTTTTGAGACAGAGAGAGACAGAACATGAGCAGGGGAGGGGCAGAGAGAGAGGGAGACACAGAATCTGGAGCAGGCTCCAAACTCTGAGCTGTCAGCCCAGAGCCTGATGCAAGGCTTGAACTCACAGACTGTGAGATCATGACCTGAGCTGAAGTCAGACGCCCAACCGACTGAGCCACCCAGGCGCCCCTGTTCTCTGTATTTAAAAGTCTCTTGTGGTTTGCCTTCCTCCCTCTCTGTAACTATTTATTTTCCCCTTCCCTTCCCCCATGGTCTTCTGTTAAGCTTTTCAAGTTCCACATAAGAGTGAAAACATATGATATCTGTCTTTCTCTGCCTGATTTATTTCACTCAGCAAATACCCTCCAGTTCCATCCATGTTGCTGTAAATGGCAGGATTTCATTCTTTCTCATTGTCAAGTAGTATTCTGTTGTATATGTAAATTCCATTGTGTATATATATACATATACACACACACACACACACACACACACACACATATGTGTATTCCATTGTATATCTTCTTTACCCATTCATCAGTTGATGGACATTTAGGCTCTTTCCATGATTTGGCTGTTAGACTATATTACATAAATTCTTTATACAACGAATAAAAATTGGATTTGATCAGTCCTTGTGCTCACTGCTCTCACCAGTCTATCCAGTGTGTGATTTAGATCCTAAACACCATGCAGCTCTTGTGTGGGATTCCCTCCCCCTTCCTGCTAGCCACGGTTTTACAGAACCTCGTCTTTTCTTTAAGGGTCAATCCAAGAATCAACTTCCACAGTGATCTCTCTCTTCCTTATTTACTATTCACTTGTACATGGTGAAGTTATTTTGTATTTATGTGTGCATTTATTGTAATTTCAACCAGGTAGGAAGCTATTCCACTTAAGGACCTCGTTTTCCCCACAGCTTCCATGTTTTACACATAGGAGGAATCTAGTAAATATTCGTTGGTTGCTTTAAAAAATTTTGGGGGGGTGCCTGGGTAGCTCAATTGGTTAAGCATCCAACTTTGTCTCAGGTCATGATCTTGCAGTTCACAAGTTTGAGTCCTGTGTTGGGCTCTGTGCTGACAGCTCAGAGCCTGGAGCCTGTTTTGGATGCTGTGTGTGTGTGTCTCTCTCTCTGCCCCTCCCCACCTCGTGTTCTGTCTCTCTCCCTCTCTCTCTCTCTCAAACATAAATAAACATTAAAAAAGTTTTTTTAAACTTAATAAGGAAATATTTAATCTGCTCTCTACTCCCTTACATACATACTACAGGCCCATGCATTTCTTCATTTTCTTTGTGTGATTGGTCTTTTGTTACAATTTGTCATTAGGTCACACCTTCTCTTAATGTCTAGGTTTCAAATCCTCAGCAATAAAATTGTGAACAATGTTAAGGAATTGATTTCCTCCAAATTCTCTAGTAGCACAAAGAAGAATCTAGTCGTTTTCAGGTTTGAAAGACACATCTCTAAAGTCCAACTAATTGCCTGGTATAAGTCTTTATTTCATGTTACCTGAGCTCTGTCTTCTCAAACACAATCATGGTGCTTGTTGGGATGTAACACGGGCCAAGTGAAGAGGAACTCTGGCAGCTTTTGGTTACAGCAGTTTTTGACTTATTTCTTTGTTTTTCAAAATGAAAAGGCAAAACCTAAACAACATTAAAATAAGATTGATATTTCATTGCTTCAACCATCTTTTTTTTCATGGTTATTTATTTATTTTGAGAGAGAGAGAGGCAAAACACAAGCAGAAGAGGGGCAGACAGTGAGGGAGAGAGAGAATCCTAAGCAGGCTCCACACTGTCAGCACAGAGCCCGACATGGGACTTGAACTCACGAACCATGAGATCATGACCTGAGTGGAAATCAAGAGACAGTTGCTTAACTAACTGAGCTACCCAGGTTCCCCTGCTTCAACCACTATTAATTCATGGTCAGTCTTGTTTCATGTATACCTTCACTCAATGCTCACCCTGTGTGTGTGTGTGTGTGTGTGTGTGTGTGTGTGTGTGTGTGTTTGCATACACATGTATGTGCTCTTCATTCAGACATATATTTTCTTTTAGTGCTCTACTCAGCAGAGACCAGGCTGGGGAAACACAGATGAACACAACATGGAATATAATGAAAATAAATTTGATAAGTGCATTGGTGGTGATGGTACCCAGGACATCAAGACCACCGTGACAGAGAAATGATAGGTCCATAAAGGCTGAGGGAAGGGATGTGTTTTAGCTATGATGGAATTTCTTTGTGGGTTTGTGATGGATTCTCCTGGAATTAACTGTAAGTCGGCTACAAATAAATGTCTGTGAAAACCAGTCCCAGAAAGTAGGATCTCATCTTTTGAAGTAAATCAAATAGTTCCCAAACTTTTATTCTTATTTCAAAAGGATTTCAAACTTACGTAAAACGTTGCAAGAATAAACAAAGAATTGCCATGTACCTTTTACTTCAGATTCACCAATCCCACCATTTTGCCACATCTGCTTTATGTTTCTCTCTCTCTTCTCCCACCCCACACACATTTTTATGGGGGGGGGGGCATTGATTAATTCCTCTGTTAGTTGCAAACATCATGGCTCCCCTTTTTTTAAAGGTTTTTTTTTTATTTTATTTTTGAGAGACAGAGAGACAGAGCATGAGCAGGAGAGGGGCAGAAAGAGAGGGAGACACAGAATCTGAAGCAGGCTCCAGGCTCCGAGCTGTCAGCACTGAGCCTGATGTGGAGCTTGAACTCACAAACTGCGAAATCATGACCTGAGCTGAAGGCGGACGCTTAACCAACTGAGCCACCCAGGTGCCCCGCAAACATCATGGCCCTTTATCTGAAAATATTTAGAATGCATGTTCTAAGAACAAGAAAATTCTCAGGGTATCTGGGTGGCTCAGTTGGTTGAGGGTCCGACTTTGGTCAGCTCAAGATCTTGTAGTTCATGAGTTCAAGCCCCATACCAGGCTCACTGCTCTCAGCTCAGTGCCTGCTTCACATCCCCTGTCCCCTTTTCCCTCTCAAAAATGAATGGACATAAAAAAAAAAGAAGAAGAAAGATATTCTCTACTTTTAAAAGATTTTATTTTTAAGTAATCTCTACACCCAGCATGGGGCTCAAACTTACAAACCTGAGATGAAGAGTTGCATGCTCTACTGACTGAGCCAGTCAGGCACCCTAAGGATATTCTCTTCTATAGAGTTACATTATAAAGTTGAAAAATGTACCATTGTCCATATTCACATTTTGCTCATTTCCCCAATAATGTTCATTACAAACAATGCTGCAATAAAGATTCTAGTAAGTCTTTGTGCACATTTAAGTGATTTTAAGGAATGAATTCCTAAAAGTAGAATTTCAAAGTGTAGGACAATTTGATTTATAGCCCACATTGAAATTTTGCTAATTTACAGTCCATATTCAAATTTTGGTAGTTACCCCAACAATGTTTATTATGACAATCTCCCCCACCACACCGAGATCAATCAGGATTATCTATTCCTTAAAAAATAAACTGTGGCTGAACCTTTCTTAGTTTTTCACGATATTTACATTTCTGAAGAGTACAGACGTGTGGGCTTGTAGAAAGTTCCTGAGTTTGAGTTTGTCTGATCTTTCCTCATGGCTGGAGTCACGGTATGAATTTTGGGTAGGCATACAAGGTAAGTAATGTTGCATCCTTCTCAGTTCATCACATCAGGAAGGACATGAAGTCAGTTTGTCCCATTAATGATGATATAATTGTTTTAGGTAAACTCTACCCCCAAAGTGGGGCTTGAACTCATGACCGTGATATCTAGAGTCACGTGTTCGACAGACTGAGCCAGCCAGATGCTCCTAATGATGCTAATTTTGGTAATTTGCTTAAGGTAATGTCTGCCAAGTTTTGCCATTGGTCAGTTACCGTTTTTCCAATGGTAACTAATACTTCATCTATGCGGAATACTTTACAACTATGTAAATATCTTATTGCTCATCAGAATTGTATCCAATTGTTTTAGCCTTCATTAATTCTTGCATGAATCAATTAGTATGATGTTGATTGTAAATGGTGATGTTTCTCTTTTTTCTTCTACATTTTAGAAGGCATTCTACCAAAATTTTATTCTTAATGTTACCTTTTATATCTGTAATGAATAAAGTTGAGTTCACCATACATCAGTTGCTTATTTTGTATGGGATATTGTGCTATGAGACACAACAAGGAACTCAAAGACAAGACCAATGAGTCCTGCAGGAGTGTATGATTTGTTGGTAGAGGTGGATGCAAGGCAGATGGTAAGAAAAGCTTTACTAGGAAGCTAATGGGAAGGGGAAGAAACCAAAAAAGGGTTATGTTATTTTATTTTATTTTACTTTTATTTTTAAGTAATCTTTGCACTCAATGTAGAACTCAAACTCACAACTCCGAGATCAAGAGTTGCATGCTCTACTTACTGAGCCAGCCAGGTGCCCCAAAAGAGGGTAATTCTTTTTTTCTTTTTTTTTTTTTTTGTTTATTTATTTTTGAGAGAGCGAGAGAGAGAGAGAGTGGAGGAGGGGCAGAGAGAGACAAGGAGACAGGATTCAAAGCGGGCTCTGTGCTGATAGCAGAGAGCCCAATGCAGGACTCGAACTCTCGAACCATGAGATCATGACCTGAGCTCAAGTCTGAAGTCTGAAGTCGGAGTCTTAACCAACTGAGCCACCCAGGTGCCCTGAAGGTAATTCTTATTGGAGCATATGGAGTGATGTTGGGAGAGAGGTGAGATTTTAGTTGGGCTTACGATATATGGTTTTTTGGTCAAAGAAAGACATTACAGTTGGAAGGAGCCGCCAGGATATTTGGCAAATGACAAATAATCCCCATGGTTAGAGCCTAAGGTTCCTGGGAGAAGAGGCAAGGAGGCATAGTAGGATTTCAGGTTGGAAAGACAAGCTGAAGTCCAGCACAACGTCCCACTCTGAAGAGTTTTGACTCTATTTCATTGACTGCAGGAAGAAATGAAATATTACCTTCCAGATGACACTGAGAGCAAGGGACTGTGTCTTATTCATCTTTATAGTTCCAAGGCCTACACTAGTGCTCAGCACATGGAGTGTGTTTGATAAATGTTTGTAGGCACCAAAGTGCAGGATGATTTGGAATAGGGACTGGTGCGTGTGTGTGTGTGTGTATGTGTGTACGTATGTGTTTTATATGTGGATTGAGATCATGATCAGGAGGTGGGGAGATGAAGGGGACCTTAATTCAGAAATCAGATATCTATTGAATAGTTTATAGAAAATGTTTTAAATATCAAGTTCCTAGAAGACCACCAATCTTGCCCTAGCCCCTAACATTAATTTTGAATTCCCAGTAAGCAAGTTTGGGAATTATTTTTGAACAACTTTGGGTACCAGGAAGGGGAACAAGGGGAAAGGTAGTATAAACATCTCACTAGAAACTATTTCATTCTATATCTTCTCTATGAACATTTTAGAATAAAAAAAACAAACAACACAAAAAGCTCTTAATTTTTTTTAATTTTATTTTATTTTTTATTAACTTGTTTTATTTTTTATTTTTTTAAATTTACATCCAAATTAGTTAGCATATAGTGTGACAATGATTTCAGGAGTATATTCCTTAGTGCCCCTTACCCATTTAGCCCATTCCCCCTTCCACAGCCCCTCCCGTAACCCTCAGTTTGTTCTCCATATTTAAAAAAATTTTTCTTAGTGTTTTTATTTATTTTTGAGACAGAGACAGAGCATGAGCAGGGGAGGGGCAGAGAGAGAGGGAGACACAGAATCTGAAGCAGGCTCCAGGCTTCGAGCTGTCAGCACAGAGCCTGATGCAGGGCTCCAACTCACAGACTGTGAGATCATGACCTGAGCTAAGTTGGACGCTCAACGACTGAGCCACCCGGACGCCCCTGTTCTCCATATTTATGAGTCTCTTCTGTTGTGTCCCCCTCCCTGTTTCTGTATTATTTTTGTTTCCCTTCCCTTATGTTCATCTGTTTTGTCTCTTAAAGTCCTCTTATGAGTGAAGGCATATGATTTCTGTCTTTCTCTGACTAATTTCATTTAGCATAATACCCTCCAGTTCCATCCACGTAGTTGCAAATGGCAAGATTTCATTCTTTTTGATTGCCAGGTAATACTGCATTGTATATATGTATACCACATCTTCTTTATCCATTCATCCATCGATGGACATTTGGGCTCTTTCCATACTTTGGCTATTGTTGATAGTGCTGCTATAAACATGGGGATGCATGTGTCCCTTCGAAACAGCACACCTATATCCCGGAGATAAATGCCCACTAGTGCAATTGCTGGGTTGTAGGGTAGTTCTATTTTTAGTTTTTTGAGGAATCTCCATACTGTTTTCCAGAGCGGCTACACCAGCTTGCATTCCCACAAAAAGCTCTTTAAAGATGCATATAAACTAGGGCACCTGGGTGGCTCACTCTGTTAAATGTCCGACTTCAGCTCAAGTCACGATCTTGAGGTTCTTGGGTTCAAGCCCTGAGTCGGACTCTGTACTGACAGCTCAGAGCCCGGAGCCTGCTTCAGATTCCGTGTCTCCCTCTCTCTCTGCCCCTCCCCCATTCATGCTCTGTCTCTCTCTGTCCCAAAAATAAATAAACGTTGAAAAAATAAAAATAAAAAAAAAATAAAGATGCATATAAACTAGCTTTAAGAGTCTATGCATTTTGTCAAAACGCTGTAAACAATCTAATCCATGTAATAGACGAAAACAAACCAAGAAAATAAAATGAGATACACAGAATAACTTTGAGTAAAAATCATTGTGGAAGTCTTGCTGATCACTTAAGAAATAAATCATATTTATATCTACGTTTCAAACCTTCAGGTTGTCACTTTCCAACTTCAAACTTTGTAATGTTGCCTCAGCTTGTTTATTCTGCAGTGAATCTTGAAAATCTAGTAGCTTGGTTAATAAAGTTTACATATTTTCACAGCACAGTGTGGTGGCAAGTTGTGGCTTTACTTGTTGCTTTCAAATGGAAAATCGTTTCTTTTAAGACTTTTTTTTTTTTAGTTTTTAAGTAATCTCTACAGCCAAAAGGGGGCTTGAACTTACAACCCTGAGATCAAGAGTCGCATGCTCCACCCACTGAGCCAGCCGGGTGCCCCTCAGATGGAAAACCATTTGATCACTACCTACAGTCCGAATGAACACTTAATTGTGTAAAGGTGATATTTATTTATGTTTTTATTAAAAACATTTATTCTGATTATTAATGGAACACATAGGTATTGTGGAAAATTTAGAAAATATTGAAAAACAATGAAAAACTACCATTTAACCATCCAGTGGTAGCCACCAAAACACAAACATTTTGTGCTTCTTTTCCTCTTTATGTGTGTGTGTTTATAAAAGCTCTTAATTTTTTTCTGTGATATATTGTGGATTTTTTCTCATGTGACTAAATATTTTTTATGTTTATTTATTATTATTATTGTTTTTAAATTTTTTAATGTTTATTTATTTTTGACAGAAAGAGAGAGAGAGAGAGAGAGAGAGAGAGAGAGCATGAGAGGCGGAGGGGCAGAGAGAGAAGGAGACACAGAATCCGAAGCAGGCTCCAGGCTCTGAGCTGTCAGCACAGAACCCGACGTGGGGCTCGAACTCAGAGTACAAGATCATGACCTGAGCCAAAGTCAGAGGCTTAACTGACTGAGCCACCCAGGTGCCCCTATTATTTTTTAAAGAATTTATTTTGGGGGCGCCTGGGTGGCTCAGTCGGTTGAGCGTCCGACTTCGGCTTGGGTCATGATCTCACAGTCCGTGAGTTTGAGCCCCGGGTAGGCCTCTGTGTGGACAGCTCAGAGCCTGGAGGCTGCTTCAGATTCTGTGTCTCCCTCTCTCTCTGCCCCTCCCCTGCTCATGCTCTGTCTCTCTCTGTCTCAAAAGTAAATAAAAAACATTAAAAAAAGTTTAAAAAAAAAAATTTATTTTTAAGTAATCTCTACACTCACGTGGGGCTCAAACTTAGCCCTGAGATCAAGGTCACATGCTCTTCCTACTGAGCCTGTCAAGCACCCCAAAGGAACCAACTTGTGGTGGGGGTGATTTTCTCCACTATAAATATTTTTTAATAATGTGATTTCTGACAGCAGAACAACAGTCACTGCATGGGTATATTATTGAATTATTTTCCTGGTGTTGGTCACTTGGGATATTTCCAATTTTATTTGTTTTTATATATGTAATATGTAATATATATTTCCTAGAGGGGGAATTATCTGTCATTTTAAAGATTACTTCCATTTTAAAAAACATTCTTATTTACTTATTTATTTAAGTAAGCTCTGTGTCCAGTGTAGGGCTTGAACTCAAGACCCCGAGATCGAGGCTCACACACTCTACCTACTGAACCAGCCAGGAGCCCCAAGGTTGTTCCGTTTTTAGCCATCTTCATGCTCATTGTCAAATTGTCCTCCTCAAAAGTTATATGAGTTTACTTGACCATCACCAGTAGATAGAAGTCCTGAAGCGCCAGTATGGGTCTTAGCACTACACATTTCATTGACAAGTTAACCTCCAAAAGGGTACTGTGCAGTTCATTTGAGCATTCACTGTGCACGGCCCCACGGTAGGGCCATGACTGCTTTCGTCAGCACATGTGTAGCCATTGGCTCAAAACATCACTCATTGTGATGCTGGCGATGTGGCCTCCTTAGTGTTCCAAAAGATTGTTTGGTATGACGGCCTCACTTCAGGGTTTTTCTCTCACCTTTCCTATCATGTTTGGAGTCAGAATTCAAACACTGTACAGTTTGAGCTACAGTATGCCTGGCCTATAACTTGGTTCAAGGCATTTATATTTATGTCATTTTTGTCTGCTTATTATACTAACAAGGTGGAAAAAGCTATCCCAGTCCCTCCCACAAGGTAAAATTCTGGGTTTTAGTTTTGTGTGTGTGTGTCTATTACTAGACTTTTAAAAATAGGTTAGATAAATAACAGTACATTTAGGATTAAGTACACACAGAGTTTCATGAGATAGTTCGTAAAGAATATATTTAAATCCAAACTTAATATAAAATTTTATTTCTTGAGAACTGTGGTGGGAGATAGTGCAAAAGTAGACCATTAACTTTTTTCTTAAGATAACCTGTTAATTTATACACAAAAAAGGTATATTAATCCTATTTAAATTACATATTTTTTCAACAAAAGGGATGAAAAGGCCATCTTTTCTTGTGTCTGTTAACCTTTGAGTCAAAATGGTTGGAATTTTGACTCCTCTCAGTTGAAGCTGCCATCGACCGTGTCCTTTTCTCAATGACTTTTTATTTAATTTGAAGGGCGGCTTAAAACAGTTCCATTAATGAAAACATTAAAAGATTAAAAACGTGAAATGTTTCAGAGGACAATAATTTTGTTTTTTTATGTGTCTATTGATACAAATTCGAACACTTGGTAGGCTATCAATATCAAGAAAGTCATTTTAAATCGAATGATCTTACCCCAGAGAAGATTATACTCCCTTAGAAAAAAGGATTTTTTACTCATTCTCGTGCTTTTCCTGTAGTTCAATATCACTTGGTAATTTGATTCTGAATTTATGGAAATGGAATATTCCATGAATATTTTCCAAAGTGAATAAAATGTCTAAAATTGTCCTCATTTCAAGCTCTCCCTGACATTTTGGCTGAACAACTGAACACAGATACTTTTTTTTGCCGTGTCTTCTTATGAACGTTGCCCGAGTGATAGCTTCATATTTCTCTCATCTCATCATTCAGAAGCTATTTATCCATGTTTTTCCACTGCCTCCTTTAAGTCTCCTCCCTGCCCCCCCATCACTGAATGCCTGTTCAGCCCCCACACATTCAGGCGTATTTATTCCCGTAAAGATAGTGACACTTATGGTTTATTCTAAGACTAAATCTGTGTTGCCCAGTGACTAAGGACTTAAGCATGCACACTGCTTCTACGCTTACCCTCCTACCTAACTTGACGACTCAACTTTATTTTTTTCCCTCAGAATTTTCTGTTTTGGCACACTTCAGTTAACATACCACTGCCAGGCCACTAATTGATTTCTGAAACCTGACATTTGTTTTTTGTTTTCTCCTATCTTCCCTAATGGTACAGCACTACTAAGCAGGAAGGAATGCAAAGAACTAGAAAGTTCAAAGTAATTGAGGATCTGTCCATTCACCCTGTCTGGCGTCATGCCAATGTAGAACCTGGAACATTTGAAAAATATTTATCAAGTTTTAACCCTTTTTACTAAGGTTGATGAACCAGGTTTTCAGCGGTAGCATTTGTGTTAACAGCAAGGCAGCTTGGTTGAACATATTCCTTATAGGTTCAGAATCGCATGGCAAATGTCTCAGAAAAGGATTACTTTCTGATTTCTGTGCTATTGTACAGGGCTAAGCCAGTCATTTTCTGTGAGACTGCCGAGCCAGGCATTTGAGAGAAACCATTACTTAAAAGTGGCAGCCCTATGTTATGAATCCTTATGTCAGAAATGAAATTTAAATAAATGCTACTGGAGTTGAACAAAAAAAGATTGTATTCCACTTTTCTACCAAAAGTGTGTTGTGAACACAACAGTAGCTAGGTTTGTATCTGTATTCATTACGAAAAGTGGAAATTGAAAAAAATTAACAGGACTTCACAAATATTTTATTAAAAGCTTACCAAATGGCTGGGTTTTGTTTTGTTTTGCTATTGAGAAGGCATTTGTAAATGAAAGCATGTTAAAAAATGGTGTGAGATATACCAACATTTCCAGTAAAATAACTGGATTTTATGGCAGTGAAAACGTAGGTTGAGATAACAGGCCACTGATGCTCTGATAAAAAAGACAAAAGAAAATGTTTAGAGAGGCTTAGAGGCAAATTAAAATATAAATAGATACCAAATCGTATTGAACCTAAGTTAAAAAGAGTATGAAAGTTCTCTTAAGGCTTTATCACACTCAGTTTTGATCATGTTATCAGCATTATAACTAAACACCTTTCAATTTCAATTTTTAAAAAAAGTAATATTAAATCCCGAACCAATTCTGTAATGTTTCTAAGTTATTTAATTACATACCTGGGCTCAATATTAGAGAAAATCAGGACAGCTTTGGAAAGGTGAAGGTGTATACTATGGGACTGTTTGCTTAGAAAAAACTTGCAAAAACACTTATTAAATACTACTTTGGTGACACGAAAGTAGTCGTCAACCATTGTCTGGAAGAAGTGATCACAGCCATAAAAATGAATCATTTATTAGCAAGAAGGAAATGAAAAGGAGAAAAAATATTTTACAGCGTGATTTTGCTTTCTAATAATAGATTCCTCTAATATTTCATGTGTATATTATGTTTTTAATCTACACATTGAAATGAGATCCACACTTTTAGTAGGTGCACTCTTTGAACATTTTTCTAAAAACTCATTTTTGTTTGTTTGAAACTGTTATCCCGTGAAGTGTGAGTAGGCTATTGTATATGTAAAATTATCTCATGGCATAGTGTGCTGTCAACATATATACATATGTAGTGAAATACCAGGCATTTTTATTGCAGTTTATTGTTCCGGCTTCTCAATAAGTCAGATAAAATCACATACAAGACATTAAGGATTAGGAAAGTGTTTTCCTTAGGTGATTGTTGGCAAAACTTCACCTTCCCATTAGAATATAGTTAATGGATGGTAATATATTTGACTATTACTTTCCTACAAAATTGGATTCCCAGTTTTTAGAGCTGCTGCGTGTCTAATGTTTGTGGCTTCTTTGGTTATCTCTTCGTAGGAAAAGGTGCCACAGTGCTAGGTAAATGTGCTACGTTTTTGTTTGGTAAATATTAAACTGCATTTTTTTGAACATAAAGTGCTAGCAACAACAAGTCAAAGATGTAATCACTATTTAAATACATTTGATCTAGTCAGTCGTTAGTGCTTAAATTAGATTCCATGCTTCTGCTGGAATATTTACAAAAGCGTAAATATTAAAAACTTCAAAATCCCTATGGTCCATCCCCCTCCTCTCCATACACAGATACGAGGTAAAATGTGTATAAACTTCTTCTAACCGTTTAAATACTGTAGGGAAAAACAAGCTTTTATGCAAAGGCTTAAAAAAAAAAATACTTGCCATTACACCTTTTATTTAGGACATTCCGGATTTGCTTTGCTAAATGGACATATTCACTACTAAAGATACACAGAGACAAGGGCTGTTTTTAAATTTGTTTATCACACCGCCCCTAGTTTTCCGCTAAAGAAAAGTACATTTTGTATATTTAAAAATACACACTCATGAAATAAGTCTCTAAAACCCTTGGCGCCCCCACCTATCTGCCTTCTGGGTTTCAGCCTTTGAGTTTCAGGTCCTTGCACAACACCTAAGACGTGCAAAACTCTTTTTCTCCCTAATCCTGGCAGAGAACAGTCCGAGGAGATCTCCCTCCACGTCTCCACCCTAATTCCCTCTCTTCCTAGATTCCACTCGCTTCTCTCCTTTCCTCCGCCCCCGGCTCAGTCAGCCCAATCTGTCAGAGAAGTTGTGTACAAACTGCGCGGCCGCCCTGCGCGCGAAAGCTCGTGGCCCGAGAGGGCGGGTCAACCCGGCAAAGGCGGGGCCCTGGGCGAGCTTCCCTTTTCTCATAGGCTAGCCACTCCGGCCCGGCCGGCCTCGAGGCTTCGGGATTCGCCGCAACCCTGCCAATCAGGCTGGCTGGACCCGCCCCCCCGGAGTTGGGTAAAATAGAGGCGGGCGTCAAGTGTCAGTAGTCGCGGGGCAGGTACGCGCGCTCGCAGCTCGCTCGCGGAGACCGGCGGTGGCGGGAGTGGGCTCCGGCGAGTGAGAAAGCGCGGCGGGGCGGGGCGGGAGAAAGTGGCCGCCTGGAGGACGTTGGCGTTTACGCGTGGCGGAGCGGAAGAGTTTTGCTTTTCGTGCGCGCCTTCGAAAACCGCGCCTGCTGTTGGCTGAGGGGGTCCGCCCGGAGCCTCCCCTTCTCCGCCCGCGGCCCCGCGCCGAGCTCGCCGGCCCGAGTCAGCGTGGGCGAGGTGGGAAGCGCGCCCGACCCGCGTCCCGCGCCCGGAGTCGCCCCCTTGAGTGCCAATGGCCACGCGGGTGCTGACCATGAGCGCCCGCCTGGGACCCGTACCCCAGCCGCCGGCCCCGCAGGACGAGCCTGTGTTCGCGCAGCTCAAGCCCGTGCTGGGCGCCGCGAACCCGGCCCGCGACGCGGCGCTCTTCCCCGGCGAGGAGCTGAAGCACCCGCACCACCACCCGCAGGCGCAGTCTGCGCCCCCGCAGCCGCCGCAGCCGGCGCCGCCGCCCGCCGCGGGCCCGCGGCTGCCCCCCGAGGAGCTGGTCCAGGTAGGGATAGCCGCTCCCCTCCCTCCGCCCCCCTCCCGGAGCTCGGGCGTGTCCCGCCGCTGCGACGCGCGGGCGACAGGGGCCGCTCCAGGCTGGGGCGTGCGTCGGGGCGCTCCGGGAGCCGGAGCTGGGTGGGCAGCCCCTCCCCGCCCTGCTGTCCTGGCCTGGGCACTCACAGTCCGCAGGGACAAAGTGGGGGGACCGGAAGAGGGAGGGGTGTCCCAGATGAGTCTCCCCAGGCGGGTCGGTGCGAGGAAAGGGTAGAGGGGGACGGGTGCTCACATGCACCTTAGTGTGTCTTAGTTTGGGGGATGAGACCTCGCACCTCACGTCCAACCTTACTTAACTCCCGCCTTTCACCTTAAAGCCCCCCTCCCCCCCGCTCAGTGTCCTGCCCTCGGATGTCCCCCCCCCCCACCGTCGTCTCGGGTTAGGTGTAAACACGTAAATCGGGGTGCCGGAGAGAGGCGCCTCGGGGTGCTAGTTTCATGTCTCTTGGCTCAGCCTGCTTTAGAGGCGATCTCGGGGCTGCCTTTGGGAACCGAGAGTTAGAAAAGCTAAGGTCGTATTGGAGCGCTTATTTTTCCTTAAAAAGAAAGACCAAAAAAGACCGGGGGTGTTGTTTTCTTCATGTGCGCGTAAATTTCCTCCCAGAGCCGCGTTGAAAGCTGGCAGTTGGCTTTTACACTTGCCCGGCAGCCGAATTAGAGCAACCGCCTGTTTCTTTCGCCCACGCAGGGAGTCATATAGCCCAGAAAAAACTTCCCGGGACTTTTAGCCTGTCCCAAGGAAAAAAAAAAAAAAAATTGGAAACATACCCACATGCAAACAGCTGGAAGAGCTAAAATCAGAAACCACTAACCACCACGGGAGCGAAGTGCACGAAAGGGTTTAGTTCGGTTTATTTCGAGACGCTTCATTTAATAGCCCCTTGGTATATTGCGTATTTGCTGCCCAGCTCCTGCTCCGGGTGGGCTGCGAGCGTCGTCGTGCTGTGAACGGGCAGTGGCATTTGTCAGAGATGTGACTCACATGACTAGAGCGTTAATTTTTATTTTTAAATCGCGTGTATCTGGGAAACCCAGTCTGCATCCGCACCGAATGATACCGAGTCCGATATGAAACGCTTTTGAAATTAAGTAGTAGCATATATATATATATTTGTGTATGTGTATATATATGTATATAATGCCATGGTTAATAGTTCAGTTGGATGAGCCATTTAATTGGTGGATTTTTTTTCTCTCAAAATTTACCTTTCAATGTTGAAAGATTAAAATAAAAATGAACTTTGTTATGCTAGAATAGAAGATAGCTGTAAAAAGACTGGGTGAGACAAGCTGGATTATGTCCTTAAAAAATCACCACTTGGAACCGGTTTGGCTATTTCAGGTTTGTCACTTTTCTGCTTAAGAGACACCAAGAGGATGAGGGATGATTGAGCTTTTTACAGAGTAGGGGGGAATGTAACATTGGCCCACTGAGGAGGACGTGATAAATGTTTTGCTGATGACTGTGCTAGTGATACAGCAGCCTCTCCCCACCCACGGGCGCCTTAGCACCACTCTACCAAGGGAGTGATTTTCCCCTAGGTAATTAAAGATCTGTTTTAGATAGGGATATGAATAGGAACATTTCATTATCATATTAACCAATTACAGAATCTGCTGATTAAAATCAACATTTAGATCAAATGTTGAAAGTGAAGTTTTGTTCTTTCAGTGGATACGGTGTTTTGCTCAAGACTTCGTATTTAAGTTTCCAGTGACCTATAAATGAGAAAAGGCCCTGAAATAGCCAAGGAGTATGTTTTATATTAGCTATTTTAACAATATCTATCCAAACAAAACAGAACTTTGCAATATTATTTTTAAGGTTGGTTTGCTTAGGTTTTGTTAAACATACCTATATTAATATAAATATGGCACGAACAGAGTTGAGGTGGTTTGGCAATATTACAATACTGTACTTAAGTTGCAAACTCAATTGTAATGGGGCAGGGAACCCTGCTCGTATGTGAGTTATAAAAAAGTACACTTTATTAGTCATTAGAAAGGAACATGTTTTCTGTTTGCCTTTTTTTTTTTCCTTGATTTGCCTCTTTCACTTATTGTCCGGGGCTGATTGTGGGAGCGATTTTACCAAATACATGTTGTAGAGAATTTCATGAGGCTTTCCGTAAGCCAGTTCTTACACAACTGACAAATAAACCTGATATGTTTGTAGGCAACACCAAGGAGTGTGCCCTAGTACTTCTCACAGGTATTGTTGGGATTTTTGGTTAAGTTTGTCCTTACTCGGATGATGAATTAGGTGGATTATGCATGTTTGTATCTCTTCTTTTCTAGACACGATGTGAGATGGAGAAGTATCTGACACCTCAGCTTCCTCCAGTTTCTATAATTCCAGAGCATAAAAAGTATAGACGAGACAGTGCCTCAGTCGTAGACCAGTTCTTCACTGACAGTGAAGGGTTACCTTACAGTATCAACATGAACGTCTTCCTCCCTGACATCACTCACCTGAGAACTGGCCTCTACAAATCCCAGAGACCGTGCGTAACACACATCAAGACAGAACCTGTTACCATTTTCAGCCACCAGAGTGAAACGACCGCCCCTCCTCCGGCCCCGACCCAGGCCCTCCCTGAGTTCACCAGTATATTCAGCTCCCACCAGACCGCAGCTCCAGAGGTGAACAATATTTTCATCAAACAAGAACTTCCTACACCAGATCTTCATCTTTCTGTCCCTCCCCAGCAGGGCCACTTGTACCAGCTACTGAACACCCCGGATCTAGATATGCCCAGTTCTACAAACCAGACAGCAGTAATGGACACTCTTAATGTTTCTATGTCAGCCGCCATGGCAGGCCTTAACACACACACCTCTGCTGTTCCGCAGACTGCGATGAAACAATTCCAGGGCATGCCCCCTTGCACATACACAATGCCAAGTCAGTTTCTTCCACAGCAGGCCACTTACTTTCCCCCGTCACCACCAAGCTCAGAACCTGGAAGTCCAGATAGACAAGCAGAGATGCTCCAGAATTTGACCCCACCTCCATCCTATGCTGCTACAATTGCTTCTAAACTGGCAATTCACAATCCAAATTTACCGGCCACCCTGCCAGTTAACTCGCAAAGCATCCAGCCTGTCAGATACAATAGAAGGAGCAACCCTGATTTGGAGAAACGACGCATCCACTACTGCGATTACCCTGGTATGTGACTTTTTTACCTGGTTGAAGCATCAGTACGTATGCCTTGTGTGCACCTGTAACCTCAGGTTTTAAATTTACATAAGGTAGTGGTTGACACTGAAAAAATCACCTACTTTGTCCTTTTCCTATCTCAGTCTCTGTACTGTACCCTAGGATGTAACTGTTTGTCTGTTGCTTGTTTTTACGTATTAGGAAGTGGCTAGGATATTCTGGAAAAAAGTTACTTTGGACTTCTTTATTTTTAATATTAAACAAAATTTTGCATTTTGAGTTAGGCCAGAGTTCCTTTGTTTAAACACCTGAATTGGAATTTCAATTCTAAATTAAGTTCCCTGAAAAGAGATTAAGTTGAGAAAATAAAGCATGGTAATGAAGTGGGGAATGAATAGGCTGCTCTCATGATGGCAGTTTACAGGACTCTCTACAGAACTGATTTAAGGATGGTTCTGTTAGCATATGAGCGTACATTTGTTCTTGAATGAGATGTGGCCCAAAACATAAATTGATGATGGTAATGACTTTATCTACAAGTTGCTGGCATAAGCTAGTTTATGGTTAATACAGGGTATAATTTATTGACCATGGTACACAATACAGCATGATATACTAAATGAAAAAACAAGAAATGTAGTAGTACAGAAAACTGCAGTCATCTTGGATAATGGTTTAACATTGTCTGCTCTAGAGCCATTAAAAGTTTTTAAATCGCTGAAGTATATGTTACTAGTATAAAGCACCTACTGTAATATAAACAAAAATTTCCCATGTGTAGCTCACTTGATTATCTGCTCTTCCTGTTAAAGTGGTACATAAAGTAAATCACTTTATACCTTTAATAAGGTAACAGGGGAGCACTCTTGAAAACTTCTTTTAAAACTGACGCTTCAAATATCTTCTAGCATGAGAGATTTCTTCTTTAAAGCCAGATTTTAAACACTGAATCATCAAATGTAAAGATTTCAAAAGGATCTCCGAAATGACAAGCTGTTCTTTCTCGCCTTTATTTCAGGCTGCACAAAAGTTTATACAAAGTCTTCTCATTTAAAAGCTCACCTGAGGACTCATACTGGTATGTAATTTTCTTGTTAATTCTGTGAGTTGTGTAAATAGTGTAAGTGGTATTCATCCTTTTAAAAGCCAACACGTGTTTGATCTCTTCTTTCTTCTGTCAACTTTTATTTTTTAATGGCCTACCTTTTCAGCACTGGCTTGGCTCAGAATTCAGTTCCACGAAGAAAAGTCTGGTTCCAGGAAGGCTGATGTTCCCTTAGCAAGGCCTTGCCCTGTCACCTCACGCAGAATTAATTACCTGAAAACGTAAACAATGATGTTTACTAATGGATTTTAAAACTTTAATGGCACTGCTATTCCTGTCTTGAAGGAAAAAAATGTAACTCGTTTTCTTTCCTCCATAACAAAGCAGTCCATAAGCTATATAGTTCCGTATAGTTCCCTAAGCTATATTCAGTGCTAAAAACTTTTCCATTTAGCACGTGAAGCATAACTGCTTAATACGGTGTCTTTAATTTCACCTTTAACCTGAAGTTTTTGTTTAGCTTGTTTTCTGTGGTTGATGAATGAAAGGTAGGGCAGAAACTGCAGAGTATTAAAGCCAGGCAAAGATGGGGTCATGGTTTAAAAGTTCTTCTGCACCCTGTGCCAGCCCATATTTGAGGTATTTGGGACTGTGTCTTTATTCTGGCTTATATTTCATCCTTGTTTAGAATGTGCTCTTAAGCTTAGTCACTTTAATTTTATAAATGTTTGTTTTGTCGGGCCTATACAATCACTTTTAAGTGCTTTTTAATTTTTAAACTGTATTTTAGAACCCATTTTAGGACAAAACTACATGGCATGCTTAAAAAGCTTCCAAATACCCAAAATGTTTTCAAATATATAGGTGATTAACTATTTGTGGTTTTCTGAAAAGGCCAACCCTGAAGGAAAGAACTTATACAAAATGATTGTTATTTTGTTCTCTCAGTAAATTCAGCCTTACCTAAAGTTCAAAGAATAAGTTTGCTAATAAAAGCAATGACCTAGCAAAATGTTTTATTCCATCATTGCTATGGAAACCAAAGTATTCAACAGTTCCTTTGAATGGGTCGTTGGATTAGTGTGAGAGGACTTGAATCTCCCCAGGCTAGATGTTACTATGGAAATTGAGTTTTGATAAATGAAGTAGTTATCTCTAACTGCTGCATTAAAAAGTAAAAGCCTTTGAACAAAGGTCAGTGCTGAGATACAGGACTGGGAGGAATATGGCTGCAGACATTTTGTATGCATGTAAGGAAGTATTACTTGATATCTCAGTGATAAACGGTACTTATTAAAATCTAAATAGTGTTGGCAACAACTGTAGATTCCAGGACTTTCTGAGAAATTGCTTTTAAAGAAAAGACATCTCATGGTGTTTATCAATGAAATGAATGGGTTGTTTTGGCCTGAAGTTTTTAGATAGAGACAAGGTGATTATATAAAAGGGAAGACCCTACATAAGCAGCTCAGAGGAGAAATTATATTTATAGTTCAACAAATAGCCATCAAGCTTATAATAAACTCAGTCTGAAGTTTTCAAATGCAAATGATGGCCAAGAAAACATTCCATATAGAAATATTAAAATAGCCACTTATAGAATAAATATTATATTAGAGAAGGAAACATTGAAAATGAATTTTTATCTGGATTTTGATTCATGGGAAATGGAAATAAATTTGAGACATTTGAACTACTGTTTTTTTCTTCTTTGAAAGTCCTTGAAATGGGAGGTAGGAAGGAGGGAATGTGTTTTTCATGAGGTTAAAGTCTCCTAATAAAAGGAGTGCAATTGCATATCATGCTGTAATCAACTGCTTATTGCAGGGATGTAGTCCGAGCGTATCTGAATGGCCTTACAACCCTTGTCAGGGTTTAGTGCTCGGAATGCTTATAGCTGGGATTCTGGAACTTGACCTGCTGGCAAAGAAATTTAATAGCGAGCTGTCTTAACAATGCCCTTACTAATAAAATCAAACTAAAAAAGAGGACTCAGGCCTAGTTAGGGTCCCATGCTCACCTGATCATAAATGCGTGGCCATCGACATCTAATGAATGAGACCATGTAATCCAGTTTAATAAAGTTTTGTTTGATAGTTTCTCAAATGCCTTGGGGAGGGTTTGTAGTAGACTTGTTCATCTGGCTAAACCCGTTCTTGGGTAATCATAGAGCATTGAGGTTGTTTTCTCCTCATTTCTAGTTTCTAGACAATGTCTTTTAAAATTACCTGTGCTCTCATTGCATCCTCCCTGCCTTGCTTGTTTTTTAATGAATGTATCTGAAGCCAGAAAATTCTTGTTTTGTTTTTTTCTTCTTCCTTTTAAGGCCCTCGTCTTTCTGTCTTTCTTTCTGTCCTTCCTTCCTTCCTTCCTTCCTTCCTTCCTTCCTTCGTCTTTCTTTCTGTCTTTCTGTCTTTTTCTTTCTTTCTTTCTTTCTTTCTTTCTTTCTTTCTTTCCTTGCTTCCTTCTTTCCTTCCTTCCTTCCTTCCTTCCTTCCTTCCTTCCTTCCTTCCTTCCTTTTCTCTTTTCTTTTTAGTGTTTATATATTTTTGAGAGAGAGACAGAGTGCAAGCTGGGGAGGGGCAGAGGGAGAGGGAGACACAGAAGCCAAAACAGGCTCCTTGCTCTGAGCTGACAGCACAGAGCCCGACATGGGGCTCGAACTCACAAAATGTGAGATCATGACCTGAGCCAAAGTCATATGCTCAACCAACTGAGCCACCCAGGCGCCCCAAGGCCCGGGTATTTCTAAATAACTTATTTTATATAATACCTTTTGTGGGTTTTTTTGTTACACGCCCCCTGCTGCACCCCCCTCCCGACCCTGCCCTGGACAATTTCTTAGGAGATTTTTAAAATAGTCTATATGGGATAGATCTGGTATTTGATATAAAAATTACTTTTTAAATGATTGCCATTTTGCAGGCAGAATGTGAAAAGCACCATAGCATTTCTTTGGAATATAATTGTAATTGCTTTAAAATGTCAAGTTACCTTATGTTGTAAAAATGATTTAAGCAATTAAAACAAACTACATCTGAGTTCTATTTAATTACTTATTCTGGATTTTTAGACAGTAAATGCTTCTTAACTTGCAAATTGAACATAAGGAAAATGGTCTTTGCAAATCAAGACCTTTTTTATTTTTTTATTTTTTTTAATGTTTATTTTTGAGAGAGAGAGAGACAGACAGAGAACCAGAAGGGAAAAGGTAGAGACAGACACAGAATCCGAAGTGGGCTCCAGGCCCCGAGCTGACAGCAGAGAGCCTGACATGGGGCTTGAACTCACAAACTGCAAGATCATGACCCGAGCCAAAGTCAGACGCTATACTGACTGAGCCACCCAGGTGCCCCCAAACAAGACCTTTTTTAAAAAATTCAGGATGAAAGTAGAAGTTACCAGAAAAGACCCATAGCATTCAAGTTCTTCTGAGTTCACATACTTTGATTTCTGTATTCATAAAGAATATGTGAGTAATACAGAGGTGCATCTTTGCATGGTTACACAGTACCTGAAATGTACTTGCCTGTATTCTAGGGACTAGTTCTGTTTCATTTAAAAACATGTTATATGTACATATAACATACTTCCAGGTCTATAGAGGTAACCCTTATGGGGTTTGTGTTACTTGTAATGCATGTGTATTATATGGTGCCTCTGGTTCGAAATAATTATGGCTGCTTCTAGGCAAGTGTCAAGTGGTATATTGTACTTTTTAAAAGCATTTAAATGTGGGCATTCTACTGAAATTTGTAGATGCCTTTTGATGTATACATACATCAAGGGGCTATACCCATTGCCATCATTTAAAAGTTGCTTCTGACCACCTTTTAAAGAAAAGATTCACATATCACTTTGCCCTTACAAATCAGCATGATTGTTTAACTGACTCTTGAATCAAATAGAATAATCTGTAACCAGCAGGATAGTTGTTTCTGCTCATATACTTTGCTATCTTTAATTTCATAATGAAGATTTAAAGTAATTCCGAGCACAGGCTTGGGGCCAAAAAAGGTAAAATGTATAGGAAAAAAAATTAAGGCTGTAGGTACAAAGAAAAATTTGCAAGAAATTGAAAAATTTTCTGGTGACTGCTACTGGTTTATTGGTATGCCTATAAATATTGCTTTTACATCGAGTTTGGAAATTTCTTTGAAAATGGTGTTTATGGTTTAGTAAAAAGTGCTATTCTCCAAAGAAAAAAGTTCTGAAAAATTGTGAACTCAATACAGATGTTTGAAATCCTAGTGGCTTTTAGTCACATGTGTGGATATGTTCTGAACCCTAACGAATATGCTGCAGTGGTTGGGAAATTAGGGTATGGTAACATTTTTTAGATCATTTATCAGTCTCAGCTATCTGGAACAGGACAGAAAATGAGCAGTTGTACAGAGAAAGTCTTTGAGCAGCACCCAGGCTTGGCTCAGGTATCCCTTAGACCGAGACTGTATACATAGGCCTTTTCGTGGGCACCAAATCTCAGAACGGCTTGCCAAGAGTCGACAAGAAAAGGACAATTGGAAGCACCCCCACAAAAGAAAATGGAAACCTACAATAACATAGGAACACAAACTGGGCTCAGTGAAGCATGGTACTGTCCGTACTGCATTTTACAGTGGGCTGTGTTTGGGGTGCTTTGTTTAATTAAGAAAGAATTCCACAGTAAGTTTTGGAAAGATTTTTAGCCCAAGCCTCATTTTAAGGGGGTAATCCCTATGTTGTGTCTCACCTGCTTGTGTGGAACACTTTATTTCCTAATGACATTTATGTTAAGGTGTTACTGTGTATACTTTAAAGCTATAATCTCTGCCCCAGATGATTTTAGTTTCAGTTTAGGTACTAAAAAGCCCTGATGTAAAACTTTAATTTTCTATTCTACACAGGTCTTTATTCTACACTTATTATCTATTTAATGTATTAGGTATAGATTTGCATCTAAAAATATCGACAAGGTTGACAATAATTTTCATTTGTGGTATTTTGCGACTAAAAGAAACATTCAAAATGTTCCAAACACGAGTTACTCTCTTTTTGTGGAATTGTGGAAGGGAGTGAAAGGCTTTAACAAACATATAGGAACAATTTCACTTCCTTAGAAAATTATTTAGAGCTAAAATCAGCACTAAGTCTCTCTCCCTCTTCCTGTAGGTAGCTAGTTAGATCCGATAGATGGCCTTAATTGACATCATACAGTTTGGATCTAGAGATCAGTACGTTGGTGTGTAACCTGGTAACCTGTGTTGTTAGAGGTGGAAAAGTTGTGCAGGATGAAATTATTTAGTATCCAATGGATTTTTTGAGTCTGTATTTGAAAAATATGCAGGAAAAAGTGTCACATTTAGCTTGTGTCAGATGTTACTAGTTAAAATTCTTAAATTATTTTTATTTGCAGCTTTGAGATTTATTTTCTATATTGATGGTTTCAAGCTTATATAAGAAAAGTAGTGGCTTAAGAGGCTTGCTAGTTTAGACCCCTGGAAAGGTATTTATGAGTGTGAAAGCTTAGAAACAATTTCTTTTTAATGACTCACTGGGAAGATTAAACTTTGCTTCTAGGACTTGTTCTTTCATCTGAAAAACATTTACATAGGAAATTGATTAAGCATTGTTTTGAGATGATAAAGCTTATCGAAGGTTAAGAAGTAAAATTTGATTAAGCAAACATTTTGACTGATCTTGTGGAGAATCCAAAGAGAATCTTTTCTTCCCTTTTGTTCTTATAAACTAGTGGGAGGAGATAGTTCATAAGCAGGTTAAATGGAATTGCTGAAGCTGAGATAGAAATAATCAGCTGTGAAGGTAGAATGTAATTTTTTTTAAGTAATAATTTAATCATCCAAGATTTTTACACCAGTAGATATTTTTAGTTCTATAGAATGTAGTAGCTGTTTACTTGATGACCTACATTTTTTTCTGGTGGAAGATTAGAAACAAAGTATTGTCCTACTTTAGTAAAAGTATCACTGTAGCAGCATTCCTATTCTGTCAGCTTGTATTATTTATATTCAAGGATCTTTAACTCTGATTAGGGGGAGTTAAACTCTTTTAGAAGAAGTATATCTCAGGTAACTTCCATTAAAAAATATCTAGGCAGCAGAATGTTTCTTTTTGACTGCTTTATAAATAAAAACCTTTAAGAGCTGGGAGAATTCTTAAGGTAACCATAGTGCCAACTAGAGAAGAGAATATCTAGTACTCCTTCGGTGCTAGAAAAATGAAAATACAGAAGTTTTCTATTTTGGTTGAAAAAGAAAAGGTAAACCCTTTTCACAGGTTTTTTAAAAATTCAGTTTGGGTTCTTATTACAAGAAAGTGAATCTGAGTGTTGTCTTTTTATCAAACTCAAGAACTGGTATTTCATTAACACTATTAATGAGGAAGGATTTTTCCATTGTTTTTGTCAGGAACCCTTAGGAGAAGTGGCAGAAACTTAGGAGCCCAGAGATTCACTCAGTAAGGAGACAGACTGCAAATGTATCCCCATCCTGTCCCCCTTTGGGTTTGGCAGGTCACTGTTCTTTGGCCCCAGTAGTCCCTTTGCTGTTTGACCAGCAGTAGGAGCTTCACAACTGCTTAGTTTTTCATCAAATCTAGTCCAATTCTGTCAAAGAAAACTTGTTTATGTAGAGTTTGTTTATTCTTCTACACTTTATGTGATGGATAATAAATGGACCCTGTGCTTAGTGGATTCTGAACATGTCCTGCCTAAAAGCATGGTTCTCACCTAGGCATACATTTAGTGAGATTGTCCTCAGCGGTTCTAGGCAGAACAGAACCAGGAAAAGCCCTGCTCAAAGTAGAGGGGAAAGAGACAATCTGGTAGACTCACACCAGATCCTCTCCTGTCTCTTATGCCTTCCCTCCTTTTTGTTAATGGAAATATCAGAGTTGGTCAGACTTGGGCCCGTCGTGATTGTTCCAAAGATGCCTATGAGAAGTGTGGCATTGCAGCTGGAATAGAAGATCCTCTCTGCCCTAGAGGAACTTCCAAAGCTAGTTTAGGAGGCAAAACACAGCTGTTTGAACCCTCTTACACAGATATATGTATAAGTGCAAATGAGGCATTCAAAACAAATGTAAGTGGTGATGGGGATAGATAGAAGTGGAATGATCTCTCCTGGACTGTTCAGAGGTTTTCTGGAAGGGTTAAGATGAATCAGATTATAAGGAAAGGGGTAAATGTGTGAACTGACCGCAAATTGACTGGCAGGGAGAAGGGAATTTCTTAATTTTAATATCCTTTAATCAGTTTCCTAAAAGTGGATAGATTATTGACAGGGATACTATATCTAGTAAATACTAGATGCATTTCGCAAACACAAATAATACTAATCTCTGAAGTGAACTGTTTACCCTTCTGTTCCAAGTGTAGGAGATGTGCTACAGTGAGCTTTAATAAAAAGATTTTTTTAAATGGAAAATTACTGGCAAAGATATATGAAAACATGAATTAACGAGCCCAAATCATCCTACCTTATCTTTTTTAGATATTGAATATTTTCCCCATGAATTTAATATTGTGATTGTTTCCTCTTTTTTGAATAATTTTTTTAATGTTTGTGTATTTTTGAGAGAGAGAGAAAGAGAGAGACAGAGTGTGAGCAAGGGAGGGGCAGAGAGAGAGGGGGTGACACAATCTGAAGCAGGCTCTGGGCTCCAAGCTGTCAGCACAGAGCCCGATGCGGGGCTCAAACTCACAAACTGTGAGATCGTGACCTGAGCTGAAGGCCGCTTAACCAACTGAGCCACCCAGGAGCCCGTTTCCTCTTTTTTAACTTGTACTAGAATATATATAGACTGTTTCAGACTAAATTCTTTAAGTGTCTAATAATATTAAGTTGCATAAAAACATTTTCCTTCTGAAATAGGAGCTGATTTGAACTTTTAAGAACTACATTCTAAGAATTAAGATTAAGAAAAAAGATTAAATACAGACTATTGAAATAATTTATTCCACTTTGCATTGTTTTGTTTCTCAGAATGGGAAATGGATTTTAAGTTCTTTGAGTTCAGAGACTGTTTTTGTTTTTGTTTTTGTTTTTAACAGGAGAAAATCAAAAGATTAAGTCCTATTTGTTTTTTTTCAAGTCATTTAGTACAAGCTACACTCTCATTTACTAAACATTGATTTTAATCCTGATGGGTTTTAGTCTCTATCAGATAATAGTTGATAGATAGAATTATTTTTAGTTACCAGGAAGGAGACCAGATGTGCAAATTTGCTGTAACAAACTTTTTTTTAAACATTTTATTTATTTTTGAGACAGGGAGAGACAGAGCATGAACAGGGGAGGGTCAGAGAGAGGGAGACACAGAATCCGAAACAGGTGCCAGGCTCTGAGCTGGCAGCACAGAGCCCGACACGGGGCTCAAACTCCGGGACCGTGAGATCATGACCTGAGCCGAAGTCGGGCGCTTAACCGACTGAGCCACCCAGGTGCCCCGCTGTAACAAACTTTTTAAAAAGTTACCTAAAGTAGCCATTCTGAGAAATATTTCCATTTGTGATATATTTCTTTTGTTAGAGTCTGTGTGGAACATTCTAGGGAAAGGCCTTGGTATGAATCTATTGAATATGTTCAGCAGAGCAGAGAAACCTCCCATTCTGTTGTGGCAGGTTCCAAAGTCCTATTTTATCTGTTTATCAGAGGAAAAAAAATATGATTTTTTTTTTAGTCCATCGCTGAAGATTTCAAATACGCTGTAAACATGTTCTGCGAACCCCTTGAAATTTGTTTAGCCTGGGGTAAAGGGAAACCATCATTAGGTGATATTTGGGCATTGTCAGAACAGTTTGTGAGACCCCCACTGATCCTGAAAGGTGGGCCTCCACTGAGGGCTGGCTCAGCCAGAGTTATGCCTTGTGCTCACCTTCTGCAGCTGAAGGCCTGCTCTGAGTCCATTAAGCCATTCCTTGACTGACCTTCTCAAGTGGCTCTAGAATCTTTAAATAAATTTGAACAATATGTATTCCTTAAATTGTTCGTGTAGAGTGTATTGGTGTTTATTCCTGGAGGATTTAAGTAGGACAGTAAGGAAAAGAGGTAGGCCCAGATTCCTAATCTGGAACGCATTGTGTCACTTCTTACCTCATGGAGTTATTGTGACGATTGAGTGACATAATGAGAAATACCCGACTCTGGAGTTTGCACTCAAGCGGTGTTTGTGCCCGTTCCCTACTTTTACTGGTCATGCTTTTGCTTAACATTTTTATGAAATACATTGATTGGCTTCATCAGTCCAGATGATAGAGTATGCATGTTTAACTTGAACAATTTTTAAGAAGTTTAGGGATTCCTAGCAAAACACTCCTAGGTAATTTTAAAATAGCATGAGAAGATACTGTTTTTGAGATAAAGTTGAAGCTTGTTTTCCATGCTGTTCAAACTTGTCACTTTTTTCTTTTTGCCTTTGGAAAGTTTCACATTAGCAGCATGACAACTTAAAAATACAGTTGATGTTGAAAGAGCTTAACTAAATATTTTAAATTGGTGGTATTGGAAAGAGATTCTGTAAAAATCCAATTAAACCTTTGAAAGCTCTATCCTGTTGAAATAACTTAAAGGAAGTCAGTTTGGTTTCCCAGAAGTACTGTGCATAGTGTTTCTGGCTGAGGAAGAAAGGCCCGCATCTACTATTTGGCCAGAAATTGGGTACCAGCTTCCTCTATGATGTTTGACTTGAGCAGTGTTGACATTTGAACAAATCCCATAGAAACTGCCCCAAGTGGGGAATAGTTGTTCTTGCTTTTAGAGTAAAGACTTGGCCCCATAACTAATGTCCCAGACACTGGTAGTATTCTTGGCTGAATAATCTATAGATGTGCATACATTGAGAGCAAAACCCCAAATGTTTTAGGAACTTTAATGGCTACCGTTTTTCAACCAATCAGTAAAGTAAACTTTAAAAAATATTGGTGCAGTTTATTGCTTCATAGCCAATAAAAATAGTGAACAAAAAGAGTCTAGTGTCCCTTGTTTCTTAAATAAACTCTGAAAATTCAGTTCTCTTGCGATTTAATTATTAAATGCAAAAGACTAGAATGATTTCTTTTAAAATTAGGGCACTTTAGGAATTTTTTTCCTTGCCTCAGACATCAGAAATAGCTTTCTCTTTCCATTAAGTGACAGTGAAGTATTTCACCAACATGTTTGTTTTTGTGATTTATTTTTCAAGAGGAACAAAAATAAACGCTTGTGCAAAAAGTTATTTTTTACTGTTTGATTTACATCTACAAGAGTGATAGCTAGATTTACTCCTAGTATTAAGACATTTGTGTTTCATACAGGATACATGTGAATATAAGTTGAGAGGAAAGTGGTTTATTATGTTACTTAAAAGGTTGGAGTGTATCAGATTAAGTTCTTAGAATTTATAATGAGAAAAAACTGTAGGAATTGAGACTTGTATTTTTTAAATGGATGTAAACAAAACAGGGAGTTCAACTAAGTATTTGTGTCCTGGTTCAGAGGAGAGGGGAGAGGAAAGGAGGGTTGGGGATGTCTGCCATAGGAGTTGAAAGAAAAATCTCCTGTGAAGTAATAGGTACGAATTTCAAAGGACTATTCTGGCCCTTCCTTTCTTCTTTGTCCTTAGGATTTTGTTTGAGTCAGAGTAGTTATCATGACAGCAAAAATATATTAACCACAAGCTGTGGAAATCTCGGTTGATGTGGACAATGTCTTTTAAAATTTGGACTCAGTTGAGTAATCTTACAGCTTCCTGAATGTGATACTGCTAAATCAAGACAGAAAGGTTGTTGGGCTTCATTGTGGTACTAAGGTGACTCTGAGGTTCTTCCCTTTCACAAGAAAAACATGTTTTAAGGAATTGAGGAGTTTGACCATTCAGTTTTAGAAGGTATCCATATAAAACTGAGCAGTAAGGGGCGCCTGGGTGGCTCAATCAGTTAAGTGTCCGGCTTCGGCTCAGGTCATGATCTCACGGTCATGCTGACAGCTGACAGCTCAGAGCCTGGAGCCTGCTTCAGATTCTGTATTTCCCCCTCTCTCTCTGCCCCTCCCCTGCTCTCTCTCTCTCGCTCTCTCTCAAAAATAAATAAACATTAAAAAAAAAACTGAGCAGTAAGCCAACAGTAGTACTTTAATAAGCAAACGTATGTCACAAACTCTCATCTTAAACGAGCAAATTCCTAGAAAATTCTAACAAAATGAAACATAAATATAGGAACTTACTAGTTAATGCTCAGTGAAACATTTTTAGGTTTTGGGGATTTATTTAGGGAAATACATGATCTTAGTTAAATAAGGTTAATTGATTCTTACACTGGGAGTTGAGACTACATTATCAATGTTAAGTGGATTTGAAAGATTAACAACAAGCACACTTCAGACAACTTTAAGAATATTACAGAGGGATTGTGGCTTATGTATCAGTTTACTAAAATAAAGAGTGCTGTGAAAGAATAGGTAGATTGAATGATTAGAGACTTTTAAAATACTATCATGCATGTAAGCTCCGTGAGGCCAGGCATTTTTGTTTTGTTGACCATTGTAACCCAAACACTCGGGACAGTGCCCGGCATATAACAGACACTGGGCAGATACGTGCATTTTTCAGCGAATGTCAGAATTACTACAGTTTCATGATTCTTCACCAAAGGGAAGTTATCAGTATCAGGCTTTCTGATCTGGTTGAAGAATTTATTAAATATCAAATGCATAAAGCTTCAACACCATTCAACTTCAGTGTTATTTTACTAGCTTTGTTTTGCTTTCATCTGACAAAAACAGGAAGACCGTGAATGTGTGTGTGCTAGAGTGAGTTTCCAAGAGTGAGTGCCCATTAGCAGCCCATTTTGGAGGCCCCGTGTTCAAAGGAGCTGACTAGTTTATGTGAAGTTCATTCGGGGCTAATTTAGAAACATTTAGGTTCACAGTTGTAGTACGTTTAGTTCCTCGTATGGCTGATTTGAGGAGCTTTGAAATTTATTCCTCCCTCGGCCCATCTTACAGCTATTAGTCCTGTACAAATTTAATTTGAGTTTGTTGGTGTAGAAACTGAAATCGCACAGCAAAGATACAGCCCCCCCCCCCCCTCCCCATCTCGTCATCTCGTGGCTTTGCATGTGCGGGCACAGTACATACCGGTGAGCACCCACTCATCTTGCACGTGTAGAGTCGCCATTTTGCCATCCCGCAGAGGTACTGCAGACACTTCCTTCCTAGCAAACAGGGACTCGCCTCGCTCGAGGCCTTGAGGAAGTTTAGGTCGTGATGGAACTCATGAACTTCCCGACTGGACCACGGTTCTTAAAAGCAGTTCCTTCTCTACGATTCCTTGTCTACGATGTTTGTCTTGCAAGCAGGCCGCCTCACCTCTTGGTCCCCTGTCACAGGTGAAAAGCCGTACAAGTGCACCTGGGAGGGCTGTGACTGGAGGTTCGCGCGCTCGGACGAGCTGACCCGCCACTACCGGAAGCACACCGGGGCCAAGCCGTTCCAGTGCGGGGTGTGCAACCGCAGCTTCTCGCGCTCCGACCACCTGGCCCTGCACATGAAGAGGCACCAGAACTGAGCCCCGCCGCGGACCGCCGTGCCTATGCAATTCACACTGACGCTGTGCAGTTCATTTGGCAAAGTTTCAAACGACAAACCTAACTACGTATATAAAAAGAAAAAGAAAACAAAAAACTGGAAATGTATATTTTGTATATTTGACGAAACAGGGAATACATTGTATGAATACCAAAGTGTTTGGTCCTTTTAAGAATCTGGAATGCTTGCTGTAATGTATATGGCTTTACTCAAGCAGATCTCATCTCATGACAGGCAGCCACATCTCAGCGTGGGCAGGGGGGTGGGGGTTGCAGGGTGTGTTTGCAGTGTTTTTACCTAAGCACCATCATTTAATGTGACAGTGTTTAGTAAACAAGTCGGTTGGCAGGCACAGGAAGAAGGCTGGGTTGTATGTCAAGATTTTACTTGACATCGAGTAGGGTTTTTTTTCAATATTAGGTAATTCCTTAGAGGTGCGCACCCCAGCGTACCTGGCGATTCACAAATAGCCATTGAACAAATGTGGGTTTTTTTGTTTTTATATGAGTTGCCTCTATTTGCTATCCGAAATTTTGTAAATATGCAAATCAGCTTTGTAGGTTTATTACAAGTTTTCTAAGATTCTTTTGGGGGAAAATCATAAATAAATCTGTTTGAAAATAAACCATGAATACATTTACAGTTAGAATTTGTGGTAAGTTACCTCTTGAAACCTTACCAAATTCATTTCTTTCGGAGGAAGAAATAATCATTCAAATAAACTTAAAGCAGATTCCATGCACTGATTAAAATAGGGTTGTTTATTTTAAATATGAAAGACATTTTATATGAATTGTGAACTCAAGAGCGCAAAGATACGATACACAAAAGTCAAACCTCTTACAATAAGCTAAACACAGTATCGTTTTAGAAAAAGAAGGACTTATGTAGCTCTCACATGGCGTTGTTGGATTTACGATACAGTTTTCATATCCTGAGATGTTTGCTCGTGCAGTACTGTGGTTAAATGCCAATTTATGTGGATTTTGCATGTAATATACAGTGAGACACAGTAATTTTACCTAAATTACAGTGCAGTTTAGTTATTAATCATTGTTAATACTGACTCAGTGTCTGCCTTTAATTATAAGTGACATGTAGAAAACTTAAGGAAACAAGTGCTACATATATGCAATGTAATAGAAATGTGATGCTGATGCTGTTAACCAAAGGGCAGAATAAATAAGCAAAATGCCAAAAGGGGTCTTAATTGAAATGAGAATTTAATTTTGTTTTTAAAATATTGTTTATCTTTATTTATTTTGTGGTAATATAGTAAGTTTTTTTAGAAAATTTTCATAACTTGATAAATTATAGTTTTGTTTGTTAGAAGAGTTGCTCTTAAAACGTGTAAATAGATGACAAACGGTGTAAATATTTTGTAAGGCTTCAAAATGTTTATACGTGGAAACATGCCTACATAAAAAGCATAAATTGGTTGCTGTTTTGCTTCTTTTCCCCTCTTATTTTTGTATTGTGGTCATTTCCTATGCAAATAACGGAGCAAACAGCTGTATAGTTGTAGAATTTTTTGAGAGAATGAGATGTTTATATATTAACGACAATTTTTTTTTGGAAAATAAAAAGTGCCTAAAAGATTCATGTCGTGCCTTCCTTCTTCACCCATAATAGCAAAAAAAGCAAATTCCATTCCCAAAACTATTGAAAAGGCTCTGTCTTATCAGGGCAATAAAATACCAATAAAAACCCGATTCCCACATTGAGCCAAAGCTACCTTTGTTTAAGACAAAAGAAACGGATTTGTTTTAAAAGTATGATTACAAGTGTGAAGGGAGATAAGGTTCGTGAATGCTGATTTTTTTTGGTCACTACACAGACACATACTGCATTAATCTCAAGATCAGTAGCTGAAAACTGTAGAGGTAACTTGCATTTGCTGGTTTTATTGTCGGGAAAATAAAACAAGAATGGGGCTTTTAACCTTTTTTTTCCTTTTTAGAAGAGAAAATGATCACTGGAAGTTTATTTAATCCAGTAGCAACAAGCACACCAAGGGCTTGGTTTTTAATACCATCCTTGAATAAAAAGAAATGGGGCTTCTTAGAAATGGCTGGTTCTAGGACTAGGTTAGGAAATGGACCAAATGTTCCTGGAGCATCTTCCAGCACCAGAAAGTAAGGAAGTCATTGAAATCTCACAATATAAAGAAGGAATGAGTTGTAACCCAAAGGATAAAATAGCCACCAGCTCATACTGAAGTAAATGATTGATTAAATAGGAAACAAATCTGCAGAATCCCAATCAATTTTTGTAGGTACTTTACCCTCAGAGGTAGAGCATGACTCCCCACTCCTTAAGTGTGTGTTGCACAGTAGGCAATGTGGCCTGGAGGGGAGACGAATAACTGTGCAGCGGCAGAAACCCGCCCAACCCCCTCAGGCTGGTGGTCAAGGTCCACCTCGACAGTGATGAATCATGTTGATAGTACATACCCTTGAGTTGATGTGATGAGAATGGAACTTTGCCTCTGCTCTCTTCCTCCTAAAAACATGGTAACCTCCGTCCAATCGACAAAGCCCAACTTTGCATTCTACTTAAATGCGTTCTACTTAAAATACCAATACTCAGTATTGTCAGGGTCTTGAAAAACAAAATATGAGAAATTATCACAGCCAAAAGAAGCCTGAGGAGACATGACTTAAGTGTAATGTAAACTAACTGGGATTCTGGAACAGAAAAAAGACATTAGGGAAAAACTGAGGAAGTCTGAATGAAGTATAGAATTTAATGTATCAGCAATATTGGTTCATTATGATAAAATGTATCCTGCTAATGGAAGCTGTTAACAGGAGAACCTGGAGGTGGGGTATACGGGAATTCTGTATTATCTTTGCAGTAATTCTATCAAACTTCTTGAATAAAAAGTTTATTTTTAGAAAAGTGAAGGAACGAATGCATGTGACTATTACGTATGTTCAGTAAATGGGAAAATCCCTGATGTTGTCGGAGCTAAAGTGAAAATTGCAGTTATATAACTTGGCATCGTAAGTTTATTCAGCCTCTCATCACTTGACTTCTCATTCTTCCCTGTCATTCAAGTATTATCTAGCTGAAGAACACTGCACAATTCATTCTGTAGCCAGAACTTTTCATTCTTACATGAGGGGGAAAACATAATTTGTTTGGTTTAAAGTTTATTTCTAGAAATTGAGATAGAAAGTGAGGCTGCGGGCGTCTTGAAGCAGAGACAACTCCATATGTCCAGAAACAAATCGGAGATGTCTCCGTATTCAGTTGTAATTGAGAATTGTATGAATGCAGAAGTTTTCTTGTAAGGAGAAACCAGTCTTGCTTTGGTTCCCAGCACTTCATTGTATTTAACTTCCTAACACAGAGCGCGGCTGTTTGCAGTTCGCTTTCCCTCTCTGAACCTTTTCTCCCTTTTCATAGGCTGCCCTTTCTCAGGCCAGCTACCTGTTCCAAGTCCTTGTCTGCCAAAGCTGAGCTCGGACCCTTCAGTCTTTATTAGCCACACTCCCTGGAACTTTATTAGTTGGAAACATTGCAATGTTTTAGCATTTGAATTTTTTTCCAACCTCTGTCGTATGTTTTTTCTTCCTCAGATTGTCAAATCCTTGGAAGAAACACCATTTCCTAGATTGTCTTACTGCTTTTATTGATTGATAAATCGGACATCCAAAAATAACTTTATAGTGCTGTGTGAATTGTCTTAAGCCCTGAGCATTTGAATCAATCTAGTGTTAGCCAAATTTCCTCTTCGTGTTGCACTGTTGGTATAGCATTGGTGCTGGATTTTTGATCAGGAGTGGGGCTGTGAAATTGTGATTATAGCATGAGCAAACAGGCAATGCCCTGTGAATTTTTTAATATTATGAGTGAATTTTCAGGGGAGAATTATTTTAGATAACGATGCTTAGCACACTTTTCAAAGCTGCAAATAATTTAATTGCTGATCATTAACACGTCCATTACGTGAATGTCTGGTTTCAGACACATTCTGGCCAGTCTCTTGGTAAACAAGCTACCCCAACTAGACCAAGATTGAGTAATGCACCCAGTTCCAATTGGCCAGAATGCAATTATGTAATTTGATTTCAAGTCAGTAATGCTCTGAGTTTTAACTGCAGTTGGTTTTTATTCTCTCCACCCCTAACCCCAAGTTATCTTGTTTGGTTTTGCTTCCTTCTGTCTTCATTCCTATGTTGCGGCTTGTGTAAAGTGCATCTCTTCGTGGCATCCAATTAGAGAATCCTTAGATAAGCATGACCTGGCCTGCCTACATAAAAATGTTCTTCAAAATCTAGCTAGATTCCTTTTCCTATCTTCAACTAAGCCCACCAGAGCTCTTTGGATTAACTCATGGGACATAACATAACAAAGAAAGGCTTTATTCTCCATTACTAAATCTGGTCTCTACTTTGAAGTTGACCAAATTCCTTCTTTGGTTATATTCTTCACTGTAGTGTTAAACTAATCAATAGGAGACTTTTAAATTTTATGTATTTCTTTACTCATACCAGAGTTACAGGTGACAAAACCTGGCAATTGTGCAATACTCATTTTAACAGTGACTATTAAGGGGGAGGAAACATAATAAATCACACGAGAGCTCTGTGTGATCAGAAGCGTTTGTTCTATGAAAACTTAGAATTTTCCTTTTTCTAATATACCAGTAATCTTTATTTTGTCTATTTCTCTCAGTTCATATCACATCATGAAAGAAAGCATTTGGGGTCATGGAAATGCTAATATTCTTGAATCAAAAGTAAAAGCTTAATGCTATTTGGCCACTGAGGATATTTGAATGATCTATCTATCTATAATTTAATAGGAAACGAAGACGCACATATGGACTTCTAGGTAAAAATGGTGGATTACACATGCATCTCATTTTGTAGCCGCCTAAAGCCCACTAAAACAAAGGCCTTTTTCCTCCAAGGAGAAACTTATGAGAAAAAAAACAAACAAAGAGGGAAATAAAGACACCAGCAATCCTATGGGAGCTGGAAAGAGCCAGGTAGAAGAGGCAACAAGCTGAGCCGAACTGAAAGAGCTAAATCTTAAAGTGGTGGAGAAAACCAGGAACTAACCCATTTCCAACCCCCACAAAAGTCCCCAAAGATCTCAGGAATTCATCACATTGAGTACTTCTAGAAGTGAAACGAAAATACAATTGTTAACAATTTGTCTAAGAAGCTGTTAATTCCTTGGTGTCTCTCTCTACACCTCCACTCCAGCATACACTGTGAATTGTTGTAACCAACTAGTCTCCACCCCAGCAGAAGTATGGAGGTTTCTGTGCTTCTTCACTGGAGAGAGTAAAGACAGAGGGTCTCCCATTAGTAGACAACAGGCCCAGCTGAGGATAGGAATGTCAAACAGAAAAAGGGAGAATTGAATGAATGTGCATATTGGTTGCTGGAACCTGTCCCTCTTGTCTTCCCCATTTGGTTCCCAGGATGCTGGAGACACATCTTTATCCTCCAGGCAGGAGGCTGGAAAAGTCTTCAGAATGGACCAGCCCAGTAGGAAAGATCTGAATATACTGAAAATTCCAAGTTCTCCGATAAAACGGCTTTGTCAGATTACTCACAGAAACCCACAGAAACTTCACACACATGCTCAGAGCTTCCAATCTTTGGTCCCTCTCTATAAAATATTATCAGACAATCAAGAACTACCAGATATCTGAGGAAACCATCTAATAGGAAAGATAGAGATAAAGCAGA
Source organism: Felis catus (assembly GCF_018350175.1). Taxonomy (NCBI): domain Eukaryota; kingdom Metazoa; phylum Chordata; class Mammalia; order Carnivora; family Felidae; genus Felis; species Felis catus. The sequence continues at coordinate 47,756,551 of NC_058368.1, forward strand.
GAAGAGCAATTTGGACAAGACTATGTAAGGTGGGTGACATCTTAAAAAGAAGAGGTAGTGTTAATAGCCTCAGGGATAGAAGATACTAGAAGTATGAAACAGGATATTCTAAATAGCATGCAGAGAACACGAAATTAAAATGGATCATCTGGGAGCAGAAAGGAGGTAATCATAATTGAACAAAGAGATGTAAAAGAAGACCAGTAAATTAGAGTCCCAATCTAAGAGACTCATTATCTAATCAGAAGTACCAGAAAGAATAGAAGAAACAGAGACAGGATTAGAAACTGAGAAAATAATTCAAGAAAATTCCTTAACAACCAAAGGATATGAATTTCAAGAGTGAAAGGCTTTTGAGATGCCCTAACACACCAGTGTAAATAGATCCACGTCAGTATGAAATTTCAAAACTTGGGGCCACAAAGTTCCTAAAACTCCCAAAGAAAGGGCAAAAGTCATATACAAAGGAAACTGAATTGCTTCAGACTTTGCATCAGTGACATTGGAATCTGTAAGACAGTGAAGAAATGCCTTTAGAATTTTGAAGAGAATTTTTTGTTTTAAGATTTAATTTTTTTTTTTTTTTAAGTAATCTCTATACCCAACATGGTGCTGGAACTTATAGCCCTGAGATCTAGAGCCACATGTTCCATCGACTGAGTCAGCCAGGAACCCTGAGAAATTATTTTTAATCTAGGATTTTATACCCAGCCACACTATCAAGTGTGAGGAAAGAATAAAACGTGTTTTTGTTTTTGTTTTTTTTTGACATGTGCGGTCTCAAGAATTTTACTTTTTTACTGCTCAAAAAGTCTTCACTTCACCAAAATGAGGAAATAAACCAAGAGAGACCATGGGGTAATGGAAATGGGATCGTGCATAGATAAGATGGGAGGAGAACCCTCAGGATGAGGTGAGAAGGGAGCAAAGGATCCCGGCTGTATACCAGACAGACGGCAACCAGCTAGGTTAGAACAAGTGAAAAAAATCTCTGGAAGAATCTTCTCCAAGATTATGAAATTAAATAGAAACATCGGATACATCTGAATGCCTTTAAAGACATTTAGGCCACAGGGTGGCAAACTACGGCCTGAAGTGCAAATCCAACTTCAGGCCTAATTGTTTTCTTTCCTGCTTGTGAGCTACAGGGGTTTTTACATTTTTAAAGGGTTGGGGAAAAATAAACAACAGAAACTATGTGAACCACAAAATCTAAAGTAGTTACAGTCTATCTCTTTTACGGAAGTTTGCTGCCTCCTGATTGAGACAACTGGTGCAGATTTGGGATTTTAATTAGACATCTGTGTATAGGAAACCAAACAAAAACTTACCACACACACACACACACACACACACACACACACACACACACACACAATGATTAATTCCACTTAAAACAAAAAGTTGTACAACTGAAGAGACGGCAGTGTAGACATGTAGAACCATGGAGGTAAACACTGAGGATCAACTAACATGGTTGAATGTGGATGTCTCCAGGGATGGGGTATGGCCGAAGGAAGGAAGGTGGGATTATTGATTTTTCATATTGAACACTTAGAACAATATTTGTGCATAATTTTGATAAAAATAAACGGGAGCAGAGGAGGAAAATGAGGGAAAGAGGACGATAAGTTGATAAGAAAGGATTATATGCATACTCCATGGTTCTTTTGGAAACAGCTCAATAATTCTGAATGATTGACTGTACCTCCCCTAGCATCAAGCCCACCTATGGTAGTTTTTATGAAAGGAAGCTTGGTTTCTAATATGAAGCTCTGCATACAATACAAAAGAAAACTGGAGTGTAGTTCAGAAGGACTTAAATATAATAATATTTGGAGGTTCTTTATTACACAAAATGGTTCAAAGCAGTCTGCACTGAGGCAGTAGTGTTGGGGTCTATCATTTATAGAGCACAGAGACGTACAGGAAGATGTTATCTTGAAAAAAGGCACAGGGAAGAATAATTTTTCCCTATGTTACTGAATTTTCCACATTGGTGTTGGCACAAGGTAAATGCTCATTAAATATGTATTGACTAAATAAAAGAATCTAAAAATACTTCCTAAACACAAAAGAAGTCTTAAGTATGTTAGACTAAAAAAAATTAGGGTGATCTAAATCTGAGTAAAAAATATAAGCACTGGTCATGAATTCTCACCAGAAATTATTCTCACCAGAAAAGCTCTTATTCTGTGTTACAGTAAGAAATGCCTTGAATCAGTATGAGAGCATTTTAAAGTTTGAATATTATAAATTGCAGTATTTGACAATATTGCTCTGCTGAATAATGGATATGCGGGCTCTACATAATAGGATTCAAAGCCACCTTTGAAATCTTTTGGATGTAAATGATTTATCTTGTTAAGTACATCAATTACTTACTTGCTTGAAAGATAACAAAGATAAAAAATTATGAGGTGATATTTATTCTTCTTTGACCCTAAAATGAACAAAGAGAATAATACACTCTGTGTTTACATAGAAAAGTTTACCTGAGAAATCACAACTCTGGAAAAATCAGTGATTAATCACCACCACACCAATGTGAATTAGATTAGTAACTTGTTTTAGATCTACTTGTGAAGACATCTAAATGAAAGCATGAAAATAATACTGCTAACTTTCTGTGTGGCTGAAGGATATGTGTCTTCACTTTTGTGTGTGTGTGTGTGTGTGTGTGTGTGTGTCTTCACTTTTAAAGAAAAGCATGCTCAATTGTACTGCAAAAAAGTCACCTTTTATTTAAAGACACTGTTCAAACTTTAAGGTTTAAAATAAAGAAATGACTTCCACAAAAATTAAACCATGACATTCTAAATTCTTGGGGGGCTGTATTTTATCTGTCTTTGTTTTCTTTTCCTTAAAAAAAAATTTTTTTAATTTTTTTTTTTTTACTTTATTTAATTTACATCCAAGTTAGCTTATAGTGCAACAAGAATTTCAGGAATAGATTCCTTAATGCCCCTTACCCATTTAGCCTGTCCCCCCTCCCACAACCCCTCCAGTAACCCTCAGTTTGCTTTCCACATGTAAGAGTCTCTTATGTTTTGTTCCCCTCTCTGTTTTTATATTATTTTTGCTTCCCTTCCCTAATGTTTATCTGTTTTGTATCTTAAAGTCCTCATATGAGTGAAGTCATATGATATTGGTCTTTCTCTGACTAATTTCACTTAACATAATATCCTCTAGTTCCATCCAGGTAGTTGCAAATGGTAAGATTTCATTCTTTTTGATGAGGTTTATTTATTTTTGAGAGAGAGAGAGAGAGAGAGAGTGAGCAGGGGTGGGGCAGAGAAAGAGGGAGACACAGAGTCCGAAGCAGGCTCCAGGGTCTGAGCTGTCAGCACCGAGCCCGACATGGGGTTGGAACTCATGAACCATGAGATCATGACTTGAGCCGAAGTCGGCTGCTCAACCGACTGAGTGACCCGTGCGCCCCTTTCTTTGTTTCATTTTCTGATGCTGTCAGGAGTGAAGGGGGCAGGCTGTCTAGAGAACATCTGTCTGAGGAAGACAACGACTAAGACCCATGTGCATTCCTGTGCTAGAAGATTATGATTTCTTTATTCTTCAGAGAAAGTTTTTCCTCCTATCTCTGTTAAAAATGGCACGAAACAAACAAAAGCCCCAAAACAACCGTAATAATTTTCTGTTAGACACAAAAGGCTTGCAAGTGTAACCTACTGTTGGAAATACTATCAATGCTTCTTGGAATTTTAATGGCTTGTAGGCTGTGAACTCAGACTCACACTCCTCCAGGTGATTGATGAAACTGGAAAGCCCGGGGTGCTGCAGCAACTTTTCCAGTTTCACCTTTACCAGGACTCACGGGAGGTGGTGGAGAAGCAGAGATCTTATGGGATTTCAGGACCGAATTGCACATGCCATCATTGTAACGGGGGTGGGGGGGGGGTGGGCAAGATAATCCCCATTCTGCTTCCCCACAAGATTTCATAAATTCTACACAAATATAAATAGGAGCTTTAACTGGCTACATTTACAACTGCAGGTAGCATCCTTGGAGAGACACTCTGGAGGTCTTGAATGCTGGTTTGGCCATTATAAAAATTTCCACCAAATGAGCAGATTATTATGAAACTGAAAGGGCCAATAGCACTTCAAAGATGTTCCCCCTTAAGGCTTACCTATCAGAATGTGAAGTATTTATTTGTTGAAAGACGTGTTAAGTTTCCTGCCTTGACAATGTGATTGTTCTGAAATTGCTGGCAATGCTAATGTTTTGGCCCAAAGTGAAACAAATGGGGAGATTTTGTCTGATGTTTTGTTTTTTCAAACTGCTTATAATCCTGGGATGGCATCAGATAAGCTCTGTCTGAAAACCTAAAAATTGAAAATAAAGCCAGATACTTGGGGATAATAAGAAAGAAATGAAAATTGTGACATGCCAGGTATAAAGTACTTAGATCTTCTGGGCAACTTACTAAGACTATTTTCCTTTGAGAAAATTAGAGATGTTTTACAAAGGTACTTTTTCCCTGCTAATTTATTTAAATTTTGCAAGTGTTTAAAGCAAGAATGAGGGCTGCTTGGGTCGTTCAGTTGGTTGAGCGTTCAACTCTTGATTTTAGCTCGTGATCTCATGTTTGGTGGGTTTGAGCCCGGCAACAGGCTCCGTGCTGAAGTATGGAGCAAGCTTGGGATTCTCTCTTTCTCTCTTTCTCCCTCTCTCTCTGACCCTCCCATGTGTATGCTCTCTCTTTTTCTCTCTCAAAATAAATAAATAAACTTAAAAAAAAAAAAAGCTGGGGCGCTTGGGTGGCTCATTTGGTTGAGTGTCCGACTTCAACTCAGGTCATGATCTCAAGGCTCGTGAGTTCGAGTCCACATCAGGCTCTATGCTGACAACTCGGCGCCTGGAGCCTGCTTCGGATTCTGTGTCTCCCTCTCTCTGCCGCTCCCCTGCTCCCTCTGTCTCTCTCTTTCTCAAGAATAAGTAATAAATAAATAATAAATAATCACATTGTCTTCTGGGGCTTATAACATACATGTAATACATTTGACAAATATAGCAAAAAGCAGGAGCATGGTAAATGGACTCACATGGTTGCAAAGTTTCTGTATTTTACATGAAGTAGTACCATAGTAACTCCAGACTGTGAAAAGCTAAAGATGTATACTATAGTCCCTAGAATAGCCAGTAAGAAAATACCAAGAGATATAATTAAAAAGAAGGCAGCGGGGCGCCTGGTTGGCTCCGTCAGTTAAGTGCCAACTTCGGCTCAGGTCACGATCTCACAGTTCGTGAGTTCGAACCCCACGTCGGGCTCTGTGCTGACAGCTCAGAGCCTGGAGCCTGCTTTGGATTCTGTGTCTCCCTCTCTCACTGCTCCTTTGTCACTCGTGCTCTGTCTCTGTCTCTCAAAAATAAGACATTAAAAAAAAAGAAAAAAGAAGGCAGGAAAGTAGGAAGAGAGGAACGACAACAAAAAACCCCAGTGGGGACACACAGAAAACAGATAGTAAAGTGGTGGGCCTGCAACCTAACATAGTAGTGGTTACATGAAATGTTAATGGACTAACAAGCTACAAACAGACGGTTTTCCTTAAGAGTTAAAGATTTAAATTCACTTTTGGAGCCGGTTATTCCTTATTTTTAGGAACAAAAATCCCAAACTAACAATTCTGGATAGCCCCCTTAGTTACATGAATGTAAGGCAAGGATCTACCTGTTGTTCTGGGGGTAAATTTTGGATGTAGCTTGTTATTGATCATCTGATCCTGGATCTCAGTAAGGGGCTTCTTGCCTTATAGCCACCAGCAAGAGCCTAACCAGAGAAGAGCCGGAACACTTGGGACTCAGCACGTTTGTCTCAGGTTTCTCTGGACAAAGGGCTACCACAAAGGAGAGTGACATCGTCTTTCTTTTTGAAAAATCAACAGTTTGATTTCCGGAACTACATCTCTATACGTATTCTATGAGGTGTAGCCATCATACCATGACGGTGGGCAGCAGTGAATCAAAGATAATGCAGTAACAGTGACCAGGAGAACGGAGATTTGTTGAAACAAGAAGGGGCCAATTTTTGGATGGTGGTGGTCAAAATGAATCTGGGCTCAGGTGATTAGACACAATCTTGTCAGTTTGGTGGTCACAACCAAAGAGTGTGTTGAAAACCAGAGAGTCTGGGTGGCTCAGTCGGCTGAGCGTCTGACACTTGATTTCAGCTCCGGTCTTGATCTCAGGGTTGTGAGATTGAGCCCTGCATCAGGTTCCTTGCCAGGCATGGAGCCTGCTTAAGATTCTCTCCCTGTCCCTCTACCACTTGCATGCGTGTGTGTGCTCTCTCTCTCTCAAAAAAATTTAACTTAAATTAAAAACAAACAAACAAACAGGCAGTTTGTCAGACATAATCAGCATGTGCTGTGTGCCAAGGTACTGTCCCAAGTTCTTTTTTTTTTTTAATTTTTTTTTTAATGTTTATTTATTTTTGAGACACAGACAGAGCATGAACGGGGGAGGGTCAGAGAGAGAGGGAGACACAGAACCTGAAGCAGGCTCCAGGCTCTGAGCTGTCAGCACAGAGCACGACGCGGGGCTCGAACTCACAGACCGTGAGATCATGACCTGAGCCGAAGTCGGACGCTTAACCGACTGAGCCACCCAGGCGCCCCTGTCCCAAGTTCTTTAACACACATTACCTATCTTACTGGTAATCCTGTAACGTGCTTATTATTACAATATCAATTTCATATTTAATTTATATTAATGCTCATGAAGGTTAACTGACTTGTTTTTCCTCATGGAATCGTGGCTAGTAGGAGACACAGCTGGGTGCTCTGATTTCAACTCCTTGACTCTCCGCAACAGCATACCTGTCTCAAGAGTCAGGAGACCCACTCTAAGCATAGGGCAGCCATCAGGGTCAAGGAATTAGGGACATTGGACATGGAGGTGACTTTCAGCTCATCTAGAGAGCTTCCCAGGCTCTCTTTGGGGCAAGAGTCCAGTCCAGGGAGCCTGCCTGGGCCTGCCAAGAGCAGCAGGTGAGCCCTGATAAGTGGATTAATCTGCTCAGAGAGGAAAGTGCAGGTCCTGACTGTGCCTTGGAAGGGCGGTGGATGATCCGAGCTGCCATGTATAGGAACAGACCCCAGAGCTTGTATGGGCCTCGAGGGAATGCTTTGTCCACTGACTTGAAAAAACTTTAGCCAAGCCAAATAATACAAGTCACTGTAGGAGCAGAATGACAAGCACATTCCTTGAGATTATACCTAAAAGGGAAGCAAGAATAAAGGGAAAGTGGGGGATGTTCCCAGGCCTTTGATCTTGTCTACCTGCCACAGGCCTCTCCTCCCCCTCCAAGAAACTTCCTGAGGCAGGAAATGGTGACATCACCCTGTGTTTGTCAGCACTCTCCAGTTCTGAGTCATCAGGATTGTTGGCATGGTTTTCCAGAAGATTTCCAAGTAGATGATTTACTCCCCTTTTAGGGGCTTGGCATTGTGTTGGGCAACTGTCACTCAATGAACTGCCAGACTTCCATTCAGTGTGGGATTTCCTCCTTGGAACGTCATTCAGGAGCCTCATAAGCAGTATCTTCTAACTCCTTTTTAACACTGTCTTTATATTTAACTAACTCTAAGTTGGGTGGATGAGGTAATAAAAATAGAATAGGGTTTTCAATTATTGGTTATTCCGAACAGTGTCATAGGAGACATCTTTCTACATAAATGTATGCAATATGGTTGAGTGTTTCTTTTTTTCTTTAAAAAATTTTTAATGTTTATTTTTGAGAGAGACAGAGACAGAGTGTGAGTGGGGGGGAGGGGCAGAGAGAGAGGGAGACACAGAATCCAAGCAGTCTGCAGGCTCTGAGCTGACAGCACAGAGCCTGACGCGGATTCGAACTCACCAACCGTGAGATCACGGCATGGGCCAAAATCCAATGCTTCACCTCCTTAACCGACTGAGCCACCCAGGCACCCAGGGATGAGTGTTTCTGTAGTACAGATATTTAGATGTAGAACTGGGGGGTCATGGGGTACAAGCACTGATGTTATTTTATCATTTTAAAAACCCTTTTATTATGGAAATTGGAAAGCAAATATAAAAGGAGAGAGAACAATATAATGAACACTCATTTAACCCTTTATGTAGCTTTCATAAGCATCAATTCACAGCCAACTTTAATTTCTTTCTCCTCTTGCGTTTTTCCTTGTCTTCCCTCCCCTTGAGGGTATAATTGCCTTGATTATCTTAAAGCAAATCTCAGACATCACATAATTTCATTTGTAACCGTTTCAGTATGCATGACTTAAAGATTATTCCTTTTTATTTACTTATTTTTAGTTTTTTTTCAAGATTTTATTTTTAAATAATCTCTACACCCTACATGGGGCTCGAACTCACAACCCCGAGATCAAGAGTCGCATGCTCCACTGCTGAGCCAGCCAGGCACCCCAAAGATTATTCCTTTTTAAACAAACAGAACCACAACACCTTTTTCACACTTCAAAAATCAATGATATCTTACTATCATCCTGATATGTCATTTTAAGTCTGAGTAGGTTCTCAAAAATTGTCCTTCAAAAAAAAAAATACTCATCTATCTTTCCACCAACAGTGCTGTTCTTGGGCACAGAATTCTGGAGGGAAAGGCAGGGTACAAGGGAAGGAACTTGCATTAGCCAATGTTGAAACGTAGAGAACGACACCGAGAAATGGCACTGTGGCAAGAGCGGAAGCTGAACCCACCAGTGCTTCTGTGAGCTCTCATACACTTAACTCCCCTAAAGAACAGTCTTGAATAACAGACAACATCAAAAGGCAGCTGTGCTTTTCTCAGAATAAAACAGCTGAGCCAAACAACCAAAACCAAACAGCTGTACTGCCTTTGGATTTAGTGTTACATTAAAATTAGATGGTTTCTTTCTCTAGCCTTTTTTTTTTTTTTTTTGGCAGAAAGAAACAATTGAAGAGTTTTATTTCAGACATAAATGTTATGTTCGAATCCTTTGCACACAGCCCACAGTAAAACGTTAGTTATTATGGAAATTTGACTGATCGCATTGTCACTCGTGAGTATAGACCCTCTCTGTAGTGTTTTCATTATTCATACTACTTAATTATTTAGAATTTGCCTGTGTACAGTGAACATTTATGGTCCAGAAGTAGAGGTTCAGTTGTCAATTTTTCAGATATTTTATTTGTAAAAAATATGAAAACATTCTGTTGGATTAAAACAGCTTAAACTTCATTTTTAAACCATTACTAAGTCTTTTCCTTTATAGAAAAGCTAATTATTATCCATCAATCTAAATTGAATGGAACCAGGCAGGCCAAGGAAATACAAAACATTGTCTTAATTCTCCCTTACAAGAAGCCTATAACCTTCCCCCCAAAAGGTAATACTATGCATTAAATTTTTACATTATAAAAAATTACCTGTCCTTTGTGGAAAACAGAGGTAAGCTGAAAAAAAGAAAATAAAGATTCCTACTTCTTCTTCTCCAGGTATTTCTTCTCCAGGTATTAACCTGCTACTCTATGCTAGACAAAGCCACTCTCCAGATCCTGCCATTCGTAAATCCATTTTGCAAATTCAAGGTTTCTACTCAACACTCTCTTCTGTGATCTGCTTTGTTTTCTACATATGTCAGGATAAGTTTTCCGTGTCATTCAACTTTTTCACAATGTAATTAACATAGTTCCACAAAAACATTTTTAACCTTTTTCTCCATATGTGTATAGTTTGGGTGTGAAAATATTTAGAAGCAGGCAGGAGAAGACGGACTTCAGACCAATGCTGCTCATATTATCTGTGCTGAAGGACCACTTCTTAAAATTTCCAATCCATTGTGGGCTGATAATTCTGAAAAACAAGGTAAAAATAAGAAAGGTAAAAATACTAACAGGAAAAAAAAACATTTTCAAGAAAAATTTGAAAAATTAATAGAAAAATGAGATAAAGGTGGACAAAGTACCAGCCCACATCTTTTATTGTTAGATGTGATAGATATAAAATTCCTCTGTGAAATTGTTACATGCATGTCTGAGTGTTTATTCTCAATATTTATATTGATATCACAGCCCAGTGACAGTTACATGGACTACACTTTGATTACACTGCTTTATACTTTACCACGAACACTGAATAAATGTTTCTCTTCGTAGAGAGTCATGAATGGAAAGGTTAAATAATACTATCAATTTGCTGTTTGAGATAAACACCGGCAACCTTCCACTTTCCACAAGAAGGCCCAGACTTCAAGAATGATTCCAGACTACTCTCTGGATGGGCCAACCAATAAAGAAGTCCAACATAGATCTTGCTTTTGTCGTGATTGATTCTTTTAAGCAGCTTTATTGAGGTGTAACTGACATACAATAAACTGCACATATTAAAAACACTCTATTTGATAAGTTTTGACATATATACATACCTATAAAACTATCTCCACGATAAAGATAATGAACATATATATCAACCTAAAAAGTCTCTTACCCTCTTATAATTTTCTTCTCTTCCCTGCCCTGGGCACCCTCCCTTTCTCAGGCAACCACAGATTTGCTTTCTGTCACTATAATTTATTGTGAATTTTTACAAGTTTTATATAAATGAAATCATATAGCATGTACTCTTTTATTGTCTAGCTTCTTTTAATTATTTTGAGTATACATTATATAAATACTTTGAGATTTGTTCACATTGTATGTATCAATATTTTATTCCTTTTATTGTTCAATAGTATCCCATTGTATGGAGAGACCACAGTTTCTTTATCCATTTACCTGTTGATAGACATTTGGTTGGTTCTAGTTTTTGTTGATTATAAATAAAGCTGCTATGAACATTTGTGTAGAAATCTTTGCATTGACATAAGCTTTTTCTTTTCTCCTGGGTAAATACCTAGGTGTGAAATGGCTCAATAATATGCTAAATGTATCTTAACTTAGTCTTTCCTTTTTTTAATATTTATTTTTATTTTTGAGAGGGAAAGAGGGAGGGTAAAGAGGGAGTCAGAAGATCCCAAGCAGGCTTGGTGCGGACAGCAGAGAGACCGATGAGAGACTTGAACTCACGACCCTTGAGATCATGACCTAAGCTGAAGTCAGATGCTTAACTGACCAAGCCACCTAATGTCCCACTAAATGCATCCTAAACTTTTTAAGAAACTGCTAAACTATTTTCCAAAGGGGTTATTTCATTTTATATCCCCACCAGCAGTGAATGAGAGTTTCAATTACTCCACATCCTTTCCAACACTTGTTCGGTCAGTCTTTTTTAATTTTAGCTATTCTATTAGATGAGAAGTGGCATCACACTGTGGTTTTAGTTTGCATTTCCCTGACGATTAATGATGTTGAACATCTCCTCATGTGCTTATTTGTTATCATAAGTACAACTTCTTTGGTGAAGTATCTGTGTAAATCTTTGGCCCATTTAAAAAATTGTGTTATTTTCTTCTTAAGATTTCTTAATATAGTCTAGATACAAGTCAGATTTATCAGACATGCACTTTGTAAATTTTTCTCCCAATCAGTGCCTTTTCTCTTCATTCTTCTAACATGCCTCCCAAAGAACAGAAGTTTTTAATTTTGATGATGAATTTTCAAAGTTATAACTGGTCCTAGAAGACTTGCCACCACTAGAAGAGAAGACAAGTTCTAGAATGAAAAAATAAGAACAAAATAATTCAGGAAGTACCTGGTGTTGTGAAGTCTCACCATCAACCACAGATGAGTGAACAGACAGGACAGCTGTTTTTTACTGAAGAGGGAACAGAGAGAATCTGTCTCAAGATCAGAAACTACAACCCCAACCCCTCCATTGGCTGTCCCGTATTACTTGATATTCACTTTGGGAGGCAAGTTATGAGACTGTAGAGAATTTACCTCCTTAAAGCAGCAGTTTAGAAATTAAGAATGCCTGAAAATACTCTTAGATTTGGTTTATATGATTGAGGATGACTGTAAAATAAGCCACTGTATTAGTTTGCTAGGCTGCCATAACAAATAACACAGACTAGGTGGCTAAAACAACAAAAAATTATTGTCTCACAGTCCTGGAGGCTGGAAATCTGAGACTAAGGTGTTAGTAAGCGAGGTGATGCCTTGCTCCTTGGAATGTCGATGGCTTCTTACATGGTCTTCCCTCTGTATATGTCTGCACCTTAACCTCTCCTTAAAAGAACAACTGTCATACTGGATTACGCGTCACCCTAATGACCTCATTTAACTGTAATTATTGCTTTGAAGACCCTACCTCCATGGCCCCTGAGTAGCTCAGTCGGTTGAGCTTTGACTTCGGTTCAGGTCATGATCTCGGGGTTCGTGGGTTCGAGCCCCGTGTCGGGCTTCTGTGACAGCTCAGAGCTTGGAGCCCGCTTCGGATTCTGTGTCTCCCCCTCTCTCTGCCCCTCCCCTGCTCATGCCCTGTCTCTCTCTGTCTCTAAGAATAAATAAATGTTAAAAAAAAAAAAAAGACCCTATCTTCAACTACAGCCTCAGTTTGAGGACTTCAAGATATGAATTTGGAGGGGACATAATTTAGCCCATAATACCCACCTAAATGAAAGAACACCTTCGGAAGGACTATATATTTTATTTTGTTTTTGTTTTTGTTTTGTTTGAAAGATTTTTATTATTTTAAGTAATCTCTTAATGTGGGGCTAGATGTGGGGTGGGACTAGAACTCACAACCCCAAGATCTAGAGTTGCACACTCCATGGACTGAGCCAGCTAGACACCCCTGAAGGACTGTATTTTGAATCCATTCAGCACTGGAATAGGATCAAAGTGAGTAGACTTTCTAAAGGACCCCAAGAATGTGCAACCCAGGTGGAATTAAGTAGTAATTATTTGTAAGGAAATCTGTATAACAATGTAGATGAATTATCTCTTAGTAACTTGCCCTGAACTTTTATTTTAAGGGGTGGAATTGTGTATAAATTTGTATTCACACTCTTTCCAGGCAATCAGAACAGGGGAGTATATGAGTTGGAATTAACCAGCCACCTTTACCTACATCAGGTTTTCTCTATCTTGACACTACTGACATTATATTTATTTTTTATTTTTTTTAATTTATTTATTAATTTTAAGTAGGTTACATGCCCAATGTGGAGCTTGAAATCACAACTTCGAGATCAAGGGTCGCATGCTCTGCCGACTGAGCTAGCTAGGTACCCTGACACTATTGACATTTTAGGGAAGACAATTCTTTGTTATGAGAAGATGTCCTGTACATCACAGGATGTTTATCTGCATCCCTGGCCTCTATTCACTAGATACTAGTATCATTTTCCCGGTTGTGACAAGCAAAAATGTCTCCAGACAGACATTGCCAAATGTCTCCTGGGTAACAAATTGTCCCAACTCAGAACTGATCTAGATAATATTTTTCTAGATTCTGAAAGAGAGTAACTCAGCCACTGGACAATATGAAAAAAAAAGAAAAAGTGATATTATCTGTGAACTGAAGTACAAGTGTCCAGTTTGGGCCCAGCATACAACATTTTGCAAGGTCTTTTCTATGTCTTCTAATTGAGCGACGTTAGCTGCTCAATGTCTTGTTGCTTTCCTTGACCCTACTTTTCTCTAAGTCTTGGGTATATAAAGATTTGCTAAACATGCTTTCTGCCCCAGATCTTTTCAGTGTTCCCTCTTTCTTGGGACCTGTCCCTTTGGATCATTTGCCTAAATCTGCTGGCTAAAGCTGGAAAGAATTATAGACGCTAGTGTTAAAAGCTGTTAAGAATTACTAGGCTAAAGTTGCAAGTTGTGTTTGCCTTTTTAAAGAGGATGGTTCTTTCTTAACTCGATGGAAGATTCTTTAAGTGAACTTCACGTAAGATGACATGTTGGGTGTAGAACATGAAATCTTCTCTCTAGGCGTTCAAATTGGATGACATTGGCCATAGTGTAACCTTACCAATGGGTAAGCCTTTCCAGAAAACACCTCTTGGTGAACCGTGAGTCATTCTCCCCCCTTTGTTAGCTGCTGGGCACTGAAGAAGTTAAGCAACACAGTACAGGCTGTAAAATGGAGATAATAATAGTACTTGCCTTATAAGGTTATTATGAAGATTCAAAGAGATAATCCACATAAAGCCCTTAGAAGAGTGCCTAGCACTTACTGAGGGCCCAAAAATGTTAGCTATTGTTATTTATTCATTAAATATATAGTGAATTCTGGCTTTGAACTAAGCATTGTGCAAGGTGATGTGGCAGAGTCAAAGATCAGTCACAGATTCAATATCAAAGAAATGATTAATGTATCAGTAGTATTACTAGCTACCATTTACTGAGCACCTCCCGTGGGTCAGCTTCTATGCTATGTGCCTTATATTTATTATTTTGTTTATTCTTCAAAAAGATCTTGCAAAATAGACCTCACTTATCCTATTTTATAGATGAGAAACCCGAAACTCCTTGGGGTAAACAAAGTACCATAAATCAGCTATTTAGTCATGGATGTGAGACTTATGTAAGACCTGGTTGACGCCTGAGTTCTGCACTCTTCTCTGTGAGTCTATGGTCGTAGAAGAGACACTGCACACACATCAAGTAGTGTACCACCTAGGAAAAAGTGCCTTAGGAGAGATATTGATAAATTGTTACAGGGATTAGAATAGGAAGAGATTTTTCCCTTCAGGGTTTTAGAGAAAACCCATAGGAGAGATATAATTTGGGCTGAATTTGCACGTGTGGAATTGGCAGGGTTGAGGTGGGTGGGAACATTCCTGAATATAAGAACAAAATCATACAACAGGAAATTGTGGTTTTTAAATGAGGAACAAGAGGGAGTTTGGTTTGACTAGAATTATGAAGGAAACACTAATCAGCTCTAGCTGGAACTATTGCCCCTTTGTTCTCCCTTTGACTCTCTGTGTTGTCCTTCTGAGGACTTGGTCCTCCATATATATATTGTCTGCATTACTAGGAGAGAGACCATCTTTCTAAATATGATCATGTTGCTCTACTGTACAGAATTCTTCAGTGTCTCCCCATTATCAACATGATAAATATCTAAATTTTAGAGCCTTCATAATGTGCCTCCAACCTACTGCCTGGTCACACCCGCTTATATTTTCCCTCTTCCATGTTATGCCTAGCAACACTCAACCCAACTGGTAGTTCTCGTGTTCCCTGACTCTGTCCTTGTCTTCACACATGCGCTTTTTCCTTTTCCTTTCTTGTACGCCTGGAAAATTCCACCTTCATTCTTTGGTTTCAGCTCTTAAATTGCTTTCCTTGAAGCCTTCCTGGACATCCTCTAACTCCACCTCCAGGCAGAATTGGCCTATCATTTTAGGCACCCACTACATTGGGTATGTGATCAGTAAGTGATTATTTAATTATTATGATTAAATAATTTTAGTATGATTATTTAATTATGATTGATATGTTCTTCCATTTTTTACCTTTTTGAGGACAAAAGCCATGTCTTATTTTCTCTTCTGCATTCTCAAGTCTCCATACATAGCAAGGGTCCAATAAATGGCCCTTGAATAAATGAATGAATAAATGCATGACTGAATACTGGGAGAGTATTAGCAAGGAATTTTGAGGCTCTATCTTTGGGGATCTAGATGAACTGACTCAGTTCTCTTTATTTGTTTTATTTTGTTCTGTACTGGGGAACCAGGGAACATTTTTCAACAAGGGCCATTAATCTTGGATTAGTATGTAAAGCCTACAGGAAAGGTCAAAGAGAGATCAGGAGGCTGCAATAAAAACATGGGAGAAAGACAATGAAGACCTGAATTGGAGTAGTGTTAGAAGAACATTTTGCTTTACCTTTTAAAAAAAAAAAAAGATTTTATTTTTAAGTAATCTCTACACCCAGCTTGGAGCTCGAACTTACAACCCTGAGATCAAGAGTTGCATGTTCTGACTGAGCCAGCCAGGCAAACCCAGTTTACCTTTTTGATCAAGAAAAATTTTGTTGGGAAACGAAGTGAGCTTTCCATATATCATTTTTTTTTAATGTTTATTTTAGTTTTGAGAGAGAGAGGGAGCATGAGCGAGGGAGAGGCAGAGAAAGAGGGAGAGAGAGTCCCAAGGAGGCTCTTGCTGTCGGCGTGGGGCGTGGGGCGTGGAGCCCGATGCTGGGCTCCGTGTCACAAACTGTGAGATCAGGACCTGAGCCAAAATCAAGAGTTGGTTGCTCAACCGACTGAGCCCCCAGGCGCCCTTCCATTTATCAAACTTTTAACAAATACCCCAGAGCTTAAATAAGAAATTCCTAGATGCTCCTAGATGCTCCATTCTTCATGTTCATCTGTAAAATGAGATTGGCATTGATGTGTTTCAATTCCTTGTGGCTGATATGAGAGGATTTCACTGAGTTATGCTCCTTCAAGGCAGGGACTTTGAGCCCGTGGCACCTGCAGAACCTTGAACAGAGCTTGGCAGATGGGTGCTCAACAGACATTTGTTGAAAGAATGCCTTCTGTGTTGTCTTGTTCAGTTTAGTGGCTCTGCTGTAATTGCTCCCATCTTCTCTCTCGTCCTCTCCATTCAGAGAAACGAGACCTTTGTCTCTGATACTTACTCTGATGGTGCCATTTCTCCAGCCTGTGTTGGCCTCTTTTGTCTCACTAAATCATACTGTATATTTTTCAAAACAAACAAAAAGCCCATGAACTTTTCCCAGCTGAATCCAACCCCCTACCTTCCTCCGCTCTTTTCTGACTACACTACTGAACACCACTCGGGAGTCAAGAGGTAAATCAGGCGCTTGAAACCCGCTTACTGGCAGATTGTGAAATCCTTGAAAAAAGTCTTGGCTTTTTTAGTGAATCTTGCCCTAGGTCGTTGGTTCCTATATCTGGCCGGGTGTCATCATCAGACCTAGTTAAACATCTGCATTCCTGGTGCCATTCCATCTTTACTGTCTCAGAATTTAGGATGGGGTAGGGGCCTGAGGAGGACAGCAGGAAGCCCAGGAATCAAAATTTTAGTAAGTGTGCAGGTAATTCTGACATCCAGAAGGGTAGCCAAAACACTTGGTGTAAGTGTCTTCCAGGGTAAGCAAAGGGGTGAGAGAGAAAGATATGTGCAAACTTTGGTGGAGACTGGAAGAAGAGAGGAGAGACCCTAGGCTTTGCTTAGTCTGACACTGCTTTTCAGGGTTATCTATGCATTTAAAATTTTATATCTACATTCTACATTTTCTTTCATGCTTTTCATGGCTAACACATACATGGAGTCTGGAGGCCCCGGAACTTGCTACTACATTTGTATTAAAGGCAGGAATTTCCATAAAAAACGAACAGACCTAAATTCTTTTATCATAAAATCCTAGAAATGTTAGGAATCTTAAAGGTCTTTTAGTGGGACATGCAAATTTCTAAGACTACTTTAGATACCCAAAGGCTAAGCAATGACATCAAGATTAGCAATGCACATAATTGTGGTGAGTAACCCAAGTCAAGCTTTACCTGAGGCTTCCTGCCCCAGGCATTGCTTGTGGAGAGATCAGGGAGCCAGAGACTGAAAGCGGAAGGGGGCTAGCTAGATCTGGATGGTTGCACACAGGAAAATGAAAGGAAACAGGACTGTATACGGAGAACAGAAGGAGTGGGACAGGAGTATGGATAGACACAATCTTTCAGTACACACAAAGGAATTCATTCACTCCTTCACCAAACATTTATTAGTCATCTACTTGGAGCCAGATCTGATACTAGCCAGAGTTCCTGCCCTCAAAGAGCTCTCAATCTAGAGGACAGACAAATACACATTACAATAGAGGTGATAAGTCTTAACAATAGAGGCAGATACAAGGAGTAAGGTAAGGATACACTAAAATACTACAGCCCAAATAGCTCTTTCCCACTCTTTTTTTAAATGCTGACTTTCTTTTGTGTTTTTCTTTAAAGGGGTGTTTCACTCCATGGGGGTGATGAATACACTTTGCCTTTATCTCCCTCTTCTACTCTCCCCTGTAATCGCAAAGCTATTGCTGGATGCTGTGGACCAAAGGTATTACCTTGGTGTGATATAAAATGGCAACTGTGTCAATGTAGCTTTTGAGATATTTCAGGGATGTATTCGCTAGAAGCAAAAAATTAAGGAACAGGTTGAAGGTGCCCCAGACCGGTATCAGGGCAGGGATGTTCAGAGACAGGAGGAAAGAATTAATTGGAGTATGAGAAAGAAAAAAACATTATTCCAAACATGGAAATGGCTGCAATTAGGAAATATCAGGCAATATAGTTTAACCTGCATAGTGGAAGGTAAGCATTTACCGATTAGAAAGGGGGGGAATACATCCCAAAACATTTAATAAAGAACCGCGTGAATCAGAAGAGCTACAGGAAATTTTAAGGATACCAGGAAAGATGTTACACTGTTAAAATCTACTGTTGTAGTTGTTAGATTAATTGAAAATTAATAATCAAATTGGTATAATCAGTGGTAAATTTAGTCTGAATGACACCCAATGATTACATTTACTATGCAGCTATAATTTAGTTACTTAATGCCAAATTCAAATAACATTTAAATAATAAATAGCTTCAAATAAAATGTAAAAGATGGTTCTGTTTTTTCCCCCCAAAGATTATATAAGATTTTTATTGCGATGGAATCCTAAATCATTTTATACAGCTTTACATTTCTAACGGCTAGGTTGAATCTGTGCTCCACAGATTTAGTTATTATTAGATATCTTGTAATTCAGCCCTTTCCACTGAAGTCAGTGCTTCCTTTTTATTTCTTTCTGCTCCTGCTGCAAGACAGGCACATGCTAGGCATTCAAAAAATAATCACTGACTGTTGAAAACCTTGACTAGATATGCAGACTCAGTTTATGCTTTTGATCTGTTATAGAAAAGAATAAAATATGGACTCAGGAATCCATAGCCACTTCGACACATTCATTCCCTCCCTCCCCCCGAGTACATATCAGGAAAATATTTGCACTCTCTGGACACATTTCTTCCGATAAAATTGAGATCACATTCAGGGTGCTTATTATAGGAGAGCATGCCTGTAACTCAGAATCCACTCCACGGGGCCTTTCGGCTGGATAAGCTGCAAAATGGCCTCAGTTCTCCCACATACTTCCCTGTTGCAATAATCAGTCACCCGGACTCTCAAGTGCGGCCTGGTTGCCATGGGCAGACTTGTTAGCATGCAAAAGATAGCACCTGTGACTGTACATATTGAAAATGCAATCGCAGGTGTATTTGCAAATTGGATTTTCAAGGGGGAAGTTTAAGCAAATCCTTTTGAAAGTGAATCCCTCCAAGGTGTGAGTAATGAAAAAACAAGAAGAAAAGTGACAATCAAAAACCTATTAAAATCCAGTTTCCAGAGAAGAATCTGACTGCCTAATGACATTTATGCTTTCATAGCTAGGCATTTAACAGTCATTTTGTGTCGGTTGCTGCCTTTATAAATGCACATGACAAATTTTTCAGTTCTCTGTTGCTGAGACCCTAATCCCCACCACTCTTGGGTGCTTGAGATGAGCTGATGGGCCCGGGAGATGAGGTTCTCTATCCCTTTGAACTTCTCCACAGGAAATTACAGTGATACCTCAGTCACCAATACATGAAGCCAATCACTTGTCCAATCCATTCATTCCATTTATTCTTGCTTGCTTTTATTCCGTCTTCAAAATTCAGGGTATATTATTATGGCAAAAAAAAAAAAAAAAAAAAAAAAAAAGACCAAACCAGCCAAGCCAAAATAAAGGCCAATGTTTGAAAACTTTAGACTTTGGGATAGCAATGGATTTCTGTGTCTAAACTAAAGGAAGAAATGGTTGTCACCAGAATCGTCACTGCTACTTTTCATTTTCCTTCCTGTTTTGCCTCCCCAATCGTTTGCTTTCATGGAAAGGCCACTGCGCTCCTCCAAAAGTTTTAGTCTAACTCTTCCGTTTGGTAGCTGGACTCTGTTTGCTGCTGCTGCTGCGATCCCTCTCTGGGACAAACGGAGTGGGTTTCAAGGTAGGAACAGGGATGAGGAATCAGAAGCAATAGGAACCTAGATCTGACATTTTAGTCAGATTGTAAATGTGTGAGGAGAGCAGCATCTGCTCCGCCTTTCACTCTCACCCTTCAGTTCTCCCGTTGACAGGGGTTCTCTGGTGGGGCTGCATGGAGTGGTTGACTCAGGATCCACCTCTCTCCCTTTCCCTTCATGGTAAAAGAATACCATTCTAGTCTGGGAAAAGATGGAATTCTCAAGTTTTAATACTTCAACCAGTTTAGAAGATCATCTTCACTGGTCTGGCATGAATCTGTTTAAAAAGTGATTGGGATTTTATTTGATCTCTGTTGGATTCTATGGATTATGGTACCAGACCGTTAAAAATAAATGCCACACAGGAAAATGTTTTCTGAAAGCAAAACCTGATGTTTGCAAGACTTATAGGCTCATGGGTTTTTGATTGGGAGCGTGCATACAGACCCCTCCAATGTAAATATATACATTTTAAATTTACCTGAGCGCTTTAAACAGCTCTTAACATCATATGACAAGGAGAACATTTGTTAATCAGAAAAATTACAACCTATTCATACTTATTGTTTGATTATTTCTTTGCTGACCTCTGAGGTCCCATTGTTGATTAAATTAGTTATAGTAACTCATATTTATTTTAGAAACTAGCTATTATGAATGCAAACTCTTCTTATCGCCAGATGATGGATAGAGGCATTAAGAAGTTGTTCAACAGGTTGCTTGGTTTGAAGAAATGCTTAAATCCTGATCGGTTACTTTTTTATCAGTGAAGAGTGGGAATTAGCACAGATAAGCCCTTAGTAACAAAAATTTTATTTTCAGAGTGGAATGTGGGCCCTTTCTTTAAATGCGATTCTTTTAAGGAGCAGATTCTTCCAGTTCCCTTTTAGAGATTTCATGTATACATTTTGGTAGGTTGGAAAATGTCCTGAAATAAATCATCTTCCTAGTCTGCACTGGACAAGGTATGCAATGAGGAAAGTTGTCAAGCAGCTGCAGGTGATGAAGTATCTGTCCATACTAATCATCTGGACTTTTTTCTTCCTTTAAGAAATTACTATTTTTTTCTGTTTTGTTTAGTTATTGCATAAGGGCCTCCATTTTATAAAGGCACTTAAAATAAGGCTCACAAATGCCTAACATTTTTTTGTTGGTAAAAGTATTGTTTTGAATCCTTGTTGAAATGGAGACTTGAGCACAATAGACTAACCCATGGCTATCCGAGAGGTGAATGACAGGGTTAAAGTTCGTAGGTCTTCATGTTTAATGTAGTCTTTGGTTTGCAGGCCTAGCTGGGCTTCTCCATCAGATTGGCTGTCCTTTTGTCTCATTAAAGAAATCTCTTCCTGAGGACCAGGCATTGTGGTGATAAATGGTGGTGATAAGGCCTTAATATGGACATAATCGGTACGTCAAAACCAAAGACTGAAAATTTCTTCTTGAGTGGCAACTGAATGATGTTGCTCGAAAGTTTTGTCCTGTAATGCCTCAGCTTCAGAAAGGTGTCTGATGGCCCGTCGGGGCTTTTTGCATGACCTCAATTTCTGATGGCGACTTTTTTATATAGAATTGTTTGGATTCTCTTACCAAACTTATCTGTTGTGAAGGCAGATACCCAGGAAACGCAAAATCATATGCAAGTACGGGTGGGGCAATTTGAAATAAGAAATTACCAAAGGGATGTGAAGACCGATGGCATGGAGTTCCTGAAATTGAAACTGGCCTGGTGTCATCTCGTCCAGATCTGCTGGTTCTTTGGTGGGGGTCTCTGCTGTGGACACTGTGAGCGCTTTATCTGCTGGCATATTCGTGGATGATGTGGAGAGTGACAAAACGGCAGAGTGTGTAATGATTAAACAAGTCACAGGCTCAAGTCTTGCTCCCCTCCTCCACTGGTTTCCTTGGAGACACAGTTCCTTGTCAATTTTTTGAATCACATTAATATTAAACTACGACTTTGAATTGGGAAGAATGCGAGGTATCTGAAGAGTAATATTTATATCTTCCATGTGACATTTGCATCACACGGATCAACGTTTAAAATGTTCTTGAGAACACTGAAAAATAAGGAAATAGAGTTCAAAAATAAAGTATAGAACTTGTTAGACTAGTTTCTGTTTAAAACTTGGTGGATTATACCTCTTTGTTTTAAACCATTAGAACAGCAATGATTAAATATCAGATTCCTTAAAGAGTCACTAGTTCCTTTTGGAAAGTTTTGATTAAAGCATTGTATTTATTAAACTGTTCTACCCACACATCTTTCCTTCAAGATGTTGTTTTTCCCACGTCTGCTGTTTTATTACATGACAGTTATTGAAAGGTTAGATGCCGTTTACTTTCCCAAGGTTTATTTTTATGTCATATAAATCATACTTTTTTTTTTTTTTTTTTTTTTTTTTTTTTTTTACACCTCACAAGAAGCAGTGTGGTCTGTTCAAACTGGGCGCCAGGAGACCTGGGTTCTATTTCCGACTCTGACATGTGACTGTGGGCAGGTTAATGAATGCATGTGTCTCAGTCTCTCTGGATGCATAATGGGGATAATAATATCTCCTTCTACCTACTTCACAGAGGTGGGGTTTTTTTTTTTTTTTTGAGGATTAATTGCTTAATGTTTGCAAACCACTCTGAGCTCCTTTGATAAAACACAAAGCACCATTATTTATGACAATAATAATAGTGTCTTGGGTCTGCAGGCTTGCTTTCATCCAAGGATCCCAAAGTACTTTACCACTGGGATTGTAACTTTACAGAGGATTACTGTGTGGTGGCTGGCTCTCCTTGTAGAAACAGATGGTAACAAGCAGTCTGGGTTTTCACTGGAGAGTAATTAAGTCTCCCACCAACCTCTTGCGTCATTTGCATAAACTTCCCAAGAAAGCTCCCAAAAGAGAGCCTAGTCTGACTCCTTATCCCTCAACACTATTTATAAATAAGCCCTGGGCGATTTGGAATTTGGAATATCAATGTTTTCAACTCCCAAATCTATTTGTTGAGGATTAGGTAAAGCATGAGAATGTTTACACGGTAGGCAAATTAGTTTCAACAAAAACAAAAATGTAACAAGCGGGGGTTACCTGCAGGTCTTTCAGGTTGTGTACCCCAATTATGGACGAGTCCTGTGATCTCTCCCTGGCAGTCTGGTTAGCCTAACTTTCGGTTAATTGACAAAGATGAATTAAGTGCCTAACTCATGTGCGTGTCTGGAGTTATTAAGGAGAAAAGTGTACGATGTGGTCCCTGCCCTCAAGTTGTTTACAACTATTGAGAAGATGAAACTAAGATACAGGGAACAATTAGTGGACCATGGAAGACAGCATGTAATGAAAGGCTAAATTGTGTGGAACAGACCACAGGAAGTAGAAGAGAAAGGAGTGATCAATATGGACCAGCGTAGTTCAGGGAAGGTTTGCTGAAGAGGTAAATGGAAAGGAGTGTGTCTTCTACAGAACCCGTCTGACAAAAGAAATGTGTGTAATGCATGTACGGACTAGGTGTGCCTGTCAGGGGTGCACGGGGGAGACTCTGCCCAGGGAATGGAGTGGCGGGGGTGGGGGTGGGGGCATTTTGGAGCAAGCAAAGAGGAGGAAGCTCCCAGGGAATGGGGAAGTTTCATAGGCAGGCAGAGTTTGGACTTAATTTCAGTCACTTAAAAAAAAAAAAAAAAAAAAGCCTTCAGAAACCTGGGGACCTGACAAAAGCAGTGTTTTGGAATGATTCTTTGGCAATGGCATGAAGGGATCCCTGGAGCAGGAAAGAGACCTAAAGCTGGGAGTGTGGCTGGAATCGGATGCAGTAATCCAGAGGGGCGGAGCATTATGTGGAAGGGTGTTGTGGAAACAATTAGTTAAAAATAGAGCTTTTAAGAGACTCTTAAGGACTTGAGTACAAACTAAGGGTAGATGGGGGGTGGGGAGAGGGGAAAGTGGGTGATGGGCAGGGAGGAGGGCACTTGTTGGGATGAGCACTGGGTGTTGTATGGAAACCAATTTGACAGTAAATTATATTTTAAAAAAAAAGCAAAAAAAAAAAAGCTTTTAAGGAGACTTTAGCATGCGCTGGGAATGCATCTTCTCACAACAACCCAAGGTGGTCTTCATATTAACTCATTTTAGCCTCGATTTCCTGATATGGAGACTGTGGCTGAGAGGGATGAGGAACTTGCCCAAAGTCCCAGGAGCTGGAACGTGTTAGGGCTCAGGTGTGTGCCCACTGTGAATCCTTTAAGGGATTAATATGAGAGCAGTAGGCATTTTGATGAGAGAAAAGCCATCCAGTCCATAGCAAAATGCTGGGTTAAATGAAGTTAAAAACCGGTTATTTCCTCTGCTTTTTTCCTGGGATTTAGAGCCTCAGCTGTGCTTCCTTACAGCACGTTGTGAACCTGCAGGAGAATGGAGTCTGAGGAGCACGTCCCTACATCGACGTTGTGCAGAAAACACTTGGAAAATGCTGGCTTGGAATCTTCCCCCATAGCCACGGTAAGCACCAGGATTGGCAATCTGGGGGATCCTTCAGGGCTAGGCATGGGGAGACATTCCAGTCACTAGGAGAGCGCCACAAATTAGGATCAGGATTAAGAAAAGCAGGAAGAAAGATGAGAGGCAGACCCAGGAGGCTGCTTCCAGGGTACCAAATGAGGTTTAGGGATCTGGGAATTCAAAGTGTGAAGGCTTGGATCACAAGCAAATTAGTTACAGAGAAAACCTAGAGCCTGGGAGCTCAGAGCCCATTGTATGTGATGCTGGGTCCTCCCCTGCTTCCCCTGGTCAGACTCTGCCCGCTGAACCTGTCTCCACTTCAAAGTGTCTCCAAGTGCTAAGGCCGGCAGCTGATGCTCTTGATGTGGGATTGAAGAGAGGTGAGTAGGTTTTCCTGGTGGAAACGATTTTAGAGAATTAGACTCCAGGCAGCAGTAGATTCGGCTGACATCCTGGAAGCCCAGGATTATAAAATTTGACTTTGACTCACGATGAAACTGGGAATAGTTCTAATCAGATAAGAAGGTTCTTGGAAAAGCATGTTCTTGCTGCTGACTCGTGAGGTGTTGAAAGGGGAAAAGGTTAAAACAAAACTATAGTTGACTCTAAAACCTCAAGAAACCTTAAACATTGGCAGGTTTTAAAATTCTGCTACAAATGATCAGAGCA
Source organism: Felis catus (assembly GCF_018350175.1). Classification (NCBI taxonomy): domain Eukaryota; kingdom Metazoa; phylum Chordata; class Mammalia; order Carnivora; family Felidae; genus Felis; species Felis catus. Next base: position 47,781,652 of record NC_058368.1, read on the forward strand.
TTAGCCATTATTCCTAAAGCTTGCAATTTGATTTATGAATCTACCCACTGATTATTACATTTTGGATACATTTGGCAGCCCAAGTAAAGCAGGAAATCATTATTGGATAAAAAGGGCCACACAGGAGGAAGTTTTTATTGGCAAATACCAGCTTATATATTCACAAAATCCTATCATCTTAGTACAGGGAGTCTGTCTGCTGCCTCTTAGAGGTCTTTGCTAAAATATGTCCAAAGAGAGAACAATCTTTCTTTTCGTGTGTCATGTGTACCCCCCACTACTCCCCGCCTCCCCCCCACCCCCCCCAAGCCTCCCCCAGCACACTGGGGCCCAACCCTCTGAAATGTATTCCGGCCTCTAATACTGCTATCACCAAATCCAGCCACGTATCAATTTGATGTTGTTAACTCTTCCGTGGACATGGAAAATAGTTCTCTTTTCTTTCAAAACCAGGAATATACTAGAAGGCTATAGTTACATTTTCCTCAGTTTTCTCAGCTTTAGATGCAATAATATACATGAGTAAGTCTGACATTTGTTGGCTGCTGGAGGTGTGCAGGACACTAGGCGTGTCACAAAAAATGATCTTACTTCTGACAAAATCCTGTGAATTGGGCATTTTTAGCCCCATTTGAAAGATAAAGAAACTGATGCTTGAGGTTCAGAGGTTAATAACACCTTTCAAATAGTTGGTAAATAGAAGAGCCAGGATTGAAAAACTGCCATTCTTATTGGGAACTCATGGATTGAATTGTGCAATCTTTTGAGTCAACTTTCCTGCAACCCCCTTCCTTTTCTTTGATTTCTTTGCTTTTCTTCACGGCCCGGTTGTCCTCGACCCTTTTTTCTTTGACTATTTGAGGCCTCAGTGTTCTTTTCTTTAGCTATAATTTTTAAATATATTATACATATACATTATTTGGGAATTTTATAATGTTTATACATTATTTATTCCCCTCCCCCCACTATTCTATCTAAAGTGGAAGCTCCTTGCAAGTGGGAACCATGCCTTGTAATACAAGCCTTCTCAGCGAAAACATTGTACATCGAGTGGATATTGTTCTATTATGGAATGGTCAGCAAAGAGATCAAATTAAGGGGACCATCGGGACCTTTCTGGGGCCAGACCATTCTTCCTTCCTCTGTGCTCGGAAAGCATTTTGCACAAATGCAGCCAAGTATGGCAAAAAGAGGGTGGTGCGGGGGTCAGAGGACTTGGGCTGGAATCATGGCTCTGAAATCTACTACCTGTTTGCTCTTGGGAAAGTTACTATAACTTTCTAAGGACATGTTTTCTTCTTGTAAAACGGGACTGGTGATACCACTCATAAGGTTCTTGTGAGGATTAGAGATGGGATGAGGTGGGCACTTTGCATAGAGCTGGGTACATGGTAGCTGTTACAACTACAGCTTTTATAATTAGACTGTATTCCAGTCCTGTATATTTCTCATTAAAAAAAATTTACTTAAGTAATCTCTACTCCCAATGTGAGGCTCAAACTCACAACCCCAAGAGCAAGAGTGGCATGTTCTGACTGAGCCAGCCAGGTGCCCCTGTCCTTTATTTTTTTACTCTCCCCTTCCTCCCCACCCCCTAGACCCAAGCTCAGTGCATATCACATAGTAACATTTAACAACATTTGTTTTTTTTTTTTAATGATTATATGAGAAGGAACTCTAGTGAAGGGTCCGGAATGGAAGATTTCTGTGAAAGACTCCTTAAAGCTGAATGCAGCCAGGTTCTGTACACTGTGCTTTTTAGTGGACCCTAGCAGTGGACCCTGGGGCTCTACCCACAAAAAAGGTGCTCAAATAAGTATTTAAAAAAAATTTTTTTTCAACATTTATTTATTTTTGGGACAGAGAGAGACAGAGCGTGAACAGGGGAGGGGCAGAGAGAGAGGGAGACACAGAATCGGAAACAGGCTCCAGGCTCTGAGCCATCAGCCCAGAGCCCGACGCGGGGCTCGAACTCCCGGACCGCGAGATCGTGACCTGGCTGAAGTCGGACGCTTAACCGACTGAGCCACCCAGGCGCCCCTCAAATAAGTATTTTTACTTACTTGAATTTATCCCAGTGAATGTATTTTGGTTTCCAGTATTTCATTTAGATCATTTTCAAATATGGATATTCTTTTTTTTTTTCTTCATAATGTCTAGTCCTTGCCTTATGGATTCTTTTCTTTCTTTAGCAATTTACACATTTTAAACACACTTATCTTAATGTCCCTTTTAGATTGTTCTATTACTCCTAGTTCCTATGTTGTAAATTCTTTATTTTTTGATTTGATGTATCCTTTTCATGGTGGTTGGTTTTCCTCTTGTGTTGTAATTTTTGAGAGTGAGCTCATCTTCAGTGGGTGTTGTTGTCTGAAAGGATCCAGCCATGCTCTGGATTGTGGTGGTATCCAGTGGGATGGGTTTCCATTTGTCTCTGTTGTGATGCTCAAGAGAAAATAGACATACCATAGTTTCTATTACTAACAATAAGGCCTAGAGTGTAGACCCAAGAGAGAGACCTACAGATCAATTCTTTCATGCCTTCCTAGTCTATTTTGACAACCAGCATATGGTTATAGTCATGTACCTATACTTTCTAAAATATTGATAAGGGCTTTGTAAAGGTTCTCTTTCTTCTTATTCTTCCAGAACTGTCACTCTGATGTAGAAACTAGATGATCTGGACAGGAATAGTTATTAGGAACCATTCTGATTATTTAGCACAGAGTTTTCCTAGTGTTTATTAAATTGATTGGGTAGTGATTTTATTCCCCTTGAGTATAGAATTGAAGCTCATGGGTAGGTTTTTTTCTACTCTTATTTTATCTTATTTTATTTTATTAATTTATTTATTTACTTACTTATTTTTGGGTATTACAGATAGTTTATTTTCTTTATACTTTTTGATATTTTCCAAATTGTCTACAATAAACATATTTTTATTTTATTTTATTTTATTTTTTATTTTATTTTATTTTTTAACGTTTATTTATTTTTGGGACAGAGAGAGACAGAGCATGAACGGGGGAGGGGCAGAGAGAGAGGGAGACACAGAATCGGAAACAGGCTCCAGGCTCTGAGCCATCAGCCCAGAGCCTGACGCGGGGCTCGAACTCACGGACCGCGAGATCGTGACCTGGCTGAAGTCGGACGCTTACCGGCTACGCCACCCAGGCGCCCCAATAAGCATATTTTTAATGCCTTACTCTATTTTATTTATTTATTTATTTATTTATTTATTTATTTATTTATTTATTTAGTGTGACCAAGGCTGGGGGGCAGAGAGAGAGGGATAGATAGCTCCATGGCTCCATGTTCAGTGCAGAGCCCTATGCGGGGCTCAATCTCACAACCCTAGGATCATGACCTGACTAGAAATCAAGAATTGGACACTTAACCTACTAAGCCACCCAGGTGCCCCTACAATAAATATTTTTAATTAAAAATAATTTTAAGTACCTCTCTTCAAATTCCAGTTTTCTTAGATTTCTGAAATCATCAGTCTACTTTTCAACTTCCTCAAGATTTCTCAAGTACAGCTACTAGGCTTTCTTTTTCATGGGTTGTGATCTCTCTTTCTCTCTAAATTCCCATTAAGATTGCATAGACTTAGGAAACTGTATATCTCAAATATGCCAAAAGAGTACAATTTGGCTCTCATACTTGTAAAGTCAATATTTATCAGAAAGTGTGGTTATTGTACTTACAAGGTTTTTCAGCTTCTCCATAGGCCATTGTCCCCCACCCCTCTAATTTTCTCTGCATTTTCTCTCTAGGGTCTTATTTATTTTATAGCATAAAGAAAAATTTACAGTTTTTATTGCATAGAAGTAATAACTATGTTTAGTGTTATGTTCAGACACAGAGTTTATTACACTTTTTTTTTTCCCCAACACATAGGCACCTCCTTAGACGCCAAGGAGTTCCTGGAAGGTGATGGTGAGTAGTCCTTTGATAGTGATAGCTGATTCTTATCATAGACTGGATCCAAAACATTGGAGATATTGGTGTCTCAAGGGTGAATAAGACATTGATTTTTCCATCAAAGAGTTTAAAATCTAGAAGCGACATATACAACTAAGGCAATGAAAAGGGCACCAAAGAACAAAGTACTGTCTTGGAGGTAAGTTTAAAGAGCTATGGGAATGAAAAAATGTAAGAGTAATTAATTCTGCTATGTGAAAAAGAATAAGAGAAACCTAGAGAAAGAGGGTGACCTTCTGGCTGTTCTTGGAATGAGGATTTCACAAGGAAGGCAAGGCTGGAGGACATTTGTGGCAGAAGAAATAGCTTGAACAAAGACAAGTGTGACTTCCATGATGCTTGGATGCAAGAAACAATACAACCTTTTATTTTTTCTACATAAAATGAAACCGGATTCAGGATTCCTACTCACCTCTTGTCAGGAAGTACAATGTGTCATTTTTTGAGGGTGGGGAACACCAGCAGGTAGTGTATACAGTATAAAAATTGGGGGATGAGTCTCTGGTCTTGGGGGCGTCATGGTTGCTACTGGGATGTTTGTTGTTTGAGTTCCTGGAATCCATATGAAGGGGGCTCACTGTGCCTACTGCTCCTGAATGCTCCTCTTCGATGAAAAGTAGAGGTTTTCATGGGGGTTTGCAGATTTCCTGGGAGGTGGGCTGAGATCCTACGGCTCTGTATGCAGTTACTTTTAGTGCTCCTATTTTCTGTTCAACCCCTCATCCCTGCCCTATGCCGCACCTACTGCCTCAAGATCAGACATCTCCAGCCTGGTTCAGTGGCTTCAGAGAAGAAAGCTCTTGCTTCCTTAGAGCATGGGGAAGGATAGAGTGCAGAGTGTAGGGGAGGGGCCTGGGGTCTAAAAGCTCTTTGTGCAGACTGTCAGTCAAGCCCTCTATTTTCAGCACTTCCTCCCTCTTACCATCTTTTGTGACTGATGCTTCCAACCCTGGAGCCTGAGGGCCAAAGTAGCTGGCTTCTGGTCAGCATCCCCTGTGCACATTGTGAAGTCTTACCTTCCCCCACAGGACCAAATTGCCTTTCTCTCCACTTTGTCTTCACGTTTTACTGTTTGGGGCCACAGATATGTCCTAGTTTCATTGATGAGGAAGTTTTTATTGCCTCTTGTCCTTCTTGTTGGTTTTGGATGATATCTGAGAAGAGGATTACTCCACCATCTTTGAAGATTGCATTCTTCAAGTTAATTTTTTCTTTCCCTTATTTGCTAACTTTCTGACACTTTATGAGATTTTTTTTCTTCCCCTTCTTGGGCCATAGGCTTTCGTTTACTTTTCCCTTATTGAAGGTGACAATCCACCTTCATATTGTCTAATGTTTAAAATTTAATTTTTATTTTTATCAGTTATTAATGCACATAGTTTAAAGACTGAAGTAGTCCTGTAAGTCTTATTGAATATCAGCTTGTAAGGCTTGAATATCAGCTGTCATCCACCTGCCACTGCCTTCCATCCTCCATTTTCCAGCTTTTTAGAAGCTTCCTTTATCAAAGATTACATTTGATTCTTACATCTAGATCACTAAGCAAGTGGCTTATAGTGTTGTATCTTGATTTTTCAGTTAAGGTATTGTCTATTTACTTCCTGCCATGGAAAGTGAAAATTTAGCTCTTGTTTACCCCCCATTTGAAATGCACACACCATCCCCCCATCTTTCCTGCAGAGATGTATCATTATTTTGTTTAGATTAATCTTTAGCACTTATAAGATTTACAACTATTTGTAAGATGATGACTTTATATCTATGTGCCTCTTACCTACATATGAGCTCTTTGGTATTCTATGATTGTTCTTTTATTCTTGAACCATTTTGAAAATTTAATTGAAGTAAAGGGGCGCCTGGGTGGCGCAGTCGGTTAGGCGTCCGACTTCAGCCAGGTCACGATCTCGCGGTCCGTGAGTTCGAGCCCCGCGTCAGGCTCTGGGCTGATGGCTCAGAGCCTGGAGCCTGTTTCCGATTCTGTGTCTCCCTCTCTCTCTGCCCCTCCCCTGTTCACGCTCTGTCTCTCTCTGTCCCAAAAATAAATAAACGTTGAAAAAAAAAATTAAAAAAAAAAAAAGAAGTACATAATTGTCCTGTTCCTTAGTCTTTTTTATTCTTTTTTGTTGTTGTTTTTCCTTTAATCATTTCTAAGTTCCCTCTGTAGCTACTTGAGTCCCTCAGGCATTCTATCAATTTCATCTTGGGCACACCCCTCTTAAAAGCTTCTTGACCTCTAATCTTAACTGTGTCCTTTATCCCTGGTGCACACCTGCCATCTTGAACTTCTCTTTCACTATCATTCTGGGCCCCCTTCACCTCTGTCTTGAATTGGTTCCACTAATTTTTGGATCCCATGTCTTCTTCTTTCTTGTTTTTCTCCCTTGTTATTGTTAAGCACCTCTTCCAGTAGCTTCCTAAATAAGAATGTATAGGAGGTAAACTTTATAAGCATGTCTTTAAGTGCCCTCACACATAATTTATATTTTGGCTAAGTAAATAATTCTAAGTTGGAAATAATTTCCCTCAGACTTTGAAGACATTGTTCAATTGTTTTCTAATTCTAATCTTAGAGGTTGACAAATCTGGAAGTGTTTTGTCTCTTGACTCACTGTACATATTTTTTCTCTCTAAGCTTTTAGAATCTTCTCTTTATACCAGTTTTCTGTAATTTTATGAGGACATATCTTGGTATAGCCCTATTTTTATCTATTGTGTTAGGCACTCAATTGGTCTTTCCCATCTGGAAACTCATTTATTTTGAAATTTTATTAAATTACTGTTTGAGTTCTTCCTCTCAATTTATTTTTTTCTTTCTGGAATGCCTATTATTTGGATGTGGTACAATCTGTATTAATGTTCTACTTTTCTAATTTTAAGACATTTTCCATTTTTCATCTCTTTGTCTTTTGCCCTGTTTCCGGGGGTTTTTGTTTTCAACTATATTTTCTACCCCTTGTTGAGTTTTTCATTTTTGCTGTTATATTCTTGATTTGTATAAACTCTTTTTATCCTCTGTTCATTTTTTAAAAAGTTATCATTCTTTTTTTTATTGATATAGCATACTTTTCTATCTCTCTGAGGATAGCTGATAACATCTTTTTTTTTTTTTTAACTTTTATTTTTTATTTTTTAGTATGGTCTGTTTCTTCCAAGTTACTTCTGATTGTTTGTTCTCTCTCATGGTAGAGATTTTTCTCACATTCTTAGTAATCATGTTTAACATTGAGCACTAAAAAGCTTCCTGGAAATGCTGAACAATGAGTGGGCTTTTGGATTGTAGGCTTCAGTATAGGGAGAGCTGCCTGGGTCACTTTGTGGGGGGTAACGACCCTGATGTCCATATCTTCTGGTGTTTCCTTGAGGGTTTTATAGAGAAGAGTATAATCTCCTGTGAGAACCAGGCTGCTCAAACTTCAACGTATATACTGGTCACCTGAGTTATGGTTGAAATGCGGATTCTGATTCAGTAGGTTTAGGGTGGGGCTGAGAGTCTGCATTTCTTAATGTTGCTGCTATCCACGGACTGTATCTATTTATTTATTTATTTATTTATTTATTTATTTATTTATTTATTTTTTCAACGTTTATTTATTTTTGGGACAGAGAGAGACAGAGCATGAACGGGGGAGGGGCAGAGAGAGAGGGAGACACAGAATCAGAAACAGGCTCCAGGCTCCGAGCCATCAGCCCAGAGCCTGACGCGGGGCTCGAACTCACGGACCGCGAGATCGTGACCTGGCTGAAGTCGGACGCTTAACCGACTGCGCCACCCAGGCGCCCCGACACGGACTGTATCTTGAATAACAGGGAAGAGGGACTCGGATCCTGGCTGCCAGTTCTGGCAGTCATTGTTGGAGAAAAGGACTGTGAGGTGTCAACATTCAGTATGTGATGTCTCCCTCCTTTGCACAGGCGTCACTTAATCCCCTTGCTTTTAGTATGATGTCCCTGCTCTCAACTGGTGCTCCCATCTACAGAGACTGTGCAGAGGAGCGAACTCTACTATTAACTACTATTATGCTGTGGAGGGGGAAGGGCAGGAGTAACAGTTGCTTGGTCAAAGGGGGAGAGGGGAGAGGGATAGAGATGGGTGTCTGATTTCTTTTCTCCCATTCTGTTTTGCTCTTATTTTTGTCCCTGCTTCTAGAGGTCCCTGGTTCTGCTGATTTTTGAGGATTAAAGGGAACCCTCTCTGTAAAGCAAATCGGGTTGCTGATAGACTCCCTCAGCTGATGATTTTAGGATTTCACTCTTTTGGACTCCCTACTTTATTTTAGCAGGATTTGTCCTTTTGCTTTCCAACCTCTATTTTAAATTTTAAAAAGCGTTTTGCTATTGTGTCTCTTCTCCCATAGCTCTTGGGAGTGGTGCTCTTTAAAAAAAAAATTTTTTTTTTTAATGTTTATTTATTTTTTGAGAGACAGAGACAGAACATGAGCTGGGGAGGGGACAGAGAGAGAGGGGGAGTCACAGATTCCGAAGCAGGCTCCAGTCTCCAAGCTGTCAGCACAGAGCCCGACGTGGGGCTCTAACCTACGAACCATGAGATCATGACCTGAGCCAAGTCGAAAGCTTAAGTGACTGAGCCACCCAGGTGCCCTGGGAGTGGTGCTCTTAATGAAAGTCTCTTTACTATAGTTTTAGGTAGTTTCAGGAGAGAGAGAAGATAAACGTGTCTGTTTAGTCCACCATCTTTAACTACAAACCCTCCCTAATTCGTTTTTTGCTTTAACGTTCTGACTGTTGTCTCCAGAGTCCTTGAAAATATAGTTCATGATGTGTAATTTATGGGATTTTATTTCCCAGTTGGGGTTGACTTGTTTGCTTTCCAAGGTTGAGTAATCTGGGTTCATAAATTTTGATTTATAGCCTTAAAGTCTCAGGATGCAAATGAGACAAACATCACTATTTTATTGACCCATTTCCAATATTTCCTCTGGTCTGCGGCTCCTAAGCACCATTATTCTTTCTCTATGTCTGGGAACAACTATAAGGGCATAATTCAATTAATATGAGGCTCCTACTTGTCTTAAAACTGATTTATTTGTAGCTGAAGAGTCAGCTAGTTTTACATTACTATCTGGGACTCTTAATTATGCTTGTTCCCCTCCCCTCTTTCCAAATAAGTATGCAGATAAAAGGAATATCACAAAGAGATGTTCCCTGAGAATCCAAACCTCTCTTCTCCTTTTTCTTTTCGTTCCCTACTAAATGACCCAACAGGGAGTTGACCCTAGATAGTTAATACAAGTAATAGTTTGATGTTGAGGGACTTAAACTATGGTAGGGGGAGTGACCACTCTGAGATCCATGATTCTACGAGAACACGCATTTCTGAAGGTGTATCCCTGAATGAATGTGGGGCTTGTTGTTGAACCTGATGGTATGAGGAAGTAGAGAATAGTGGCTAAGAATATACATCTAGCCTTTGGAGTCACATAGACTTGAGTTCAGTCCACTTACTAATGGGAGTGACCTGCACAAGATACTTAATCTTTATAAGCTCCTGTTTCCTCACCTGTAAAGTAGTTGCCTGCCCCACAGGTTATTGTAAAGATCAAATGTGATAATGTATGTAAAGCACGTAGGACAGTGACTGGCCCTCAGGATGTACTTACTGTTCCCGATTGTTTTGGGGTATTACCAGTGCCTTTTCCTGTCTTTCAAAATAAAGACTCTAACATCATCTGCAATTCAAAGAGTTCAAGTATTTCCTATTTGTATTAGACAGCAGAACACCTTTGAGTCATGCCTATAATGATATATTTGGCAACCCTTAAAAAGTTGATTTACAAGGGTGCCTGGCTGGCTTATTCAGTGGAGCCTGAGACTCTTGATCTTGAGGTTGTGAGTTCGAGCTCCACGTTGGGTGTGGAGATTACTTAAAAATAAAACCTTTAAAAAAGAAAAAGAAGAAAAAGTTAATTTATAATACAGATTTTAAAAAATCTCCTAAAAGATCCAGAATTCCCTGATTCTTAAAAAAAAAAAAATTAAATAGTTGAAAAAAAATGTGTAGCTATTTTGGCTGTAAGAAACCCTTAAGATAAAGATGTAGAATTAGATTTTTTTTTTTTAATAAGAAAATTTTAGTGCAGAGTGCCAGACCAATTCTGAAGGGTGTAGGGTTAAACTGTAGCTTCTCGGGTCACTGTTAGTATTCAAATTATTGTTTGATGTATTTATTTTTATGAAATATTGCATGAGAAATCATTGAACAGATGCTGGAACGGATGGATACATGTATACAAGCTGACTTTTTCCTTCTTCTTCAATACAGAAAAGTGATTGGTATATTCCATTACTTTGTTTTTCTTTGCCAGCCCTCTTTTTCATTCCTTTACTTTCTTTCATTTTTATTTTTCCAAGGTGGAGACAAGATGGAAGGCTGTAATAGCTAAATTAGATAAGACAAATACTCTGCTGTCCTGGTCTGCTGACTGCATTGTACAGCTAGGACCTAGAAATACCTGTCCTGTTACTTAATCTTTTAAGACAGCCTCAAATGGTTTAGTGTGATTTAATCACTCATTCTCTTTCTCTCTCAATGACTTAACTATGCAGTCATTATCATGGCTTCTTATCAATATGGGACACCAATTAATGCTTTTGAATTCTTATTGCTTTGGAAACTCTTGGCTTTGGGTCTGGTTGCCTGTGGATTGAATGCACAACCTTCATCCTTTTTACACATTTCCTACAGGCAATGCTTCCTCAGTGTCCTAGCCTGATTCCAACTTGCAGGTGACGTTTCCATCATGAGTCTTTGGTTTTATGAACCTTGAGCTCCAGCAGATCCAGCCATCTGGGAAGGGAAAGAGGTACAGTGAAGATGAGGCAAGCCTTACAACAGCCCAGGGCTCTGCCTGGAAGGCACCATTTGAAAGTAATACTCCCCTCCCCACTACCAGGATCTTTTGTGACACCAAGCCGGTCTGGGACTGTGCCTATCTTTGGTCTTGTAACTGCTTTGTTAAATTTGCACTGTGACATTAGTTTTTGGATCAACTGGGAATGGATCGTATGATTTCCTAAAAGCTTAACAATTAGAAGAAAAGGGCTGAGAAAATAAGTTTCTATTTTTCTTTTTTTAATTTGTTTATTTTGAGAGAGGGAGTGTGTGTGCATGAGTGGGAGGGGGCAGAGAGAGAGAGAGAGAGAGAGAGAGAAAATCTTAAGCAGGTTCCATGCTGTTAGCACAGGAGCCTGACTCGGGGCTCAATCTCACTACCTGTGAGATAATGACCTGAGCCCAAATCAAAAGTCGGATGCTTAACTGACTGAGCCACTCAGGTACTGCTATAAATTTCTATTTTTTATTTTTTATCGACAGAGGAGAAAACACTAGTATTTAGGATTATATATGTTCACAGCTGATAATAAAACTGCTTTGAAGCACAAAAATTTATTATGAAAAAGCCAAACCATGTCTTGGTTTGATCACCTTAAAACCTTTCTCCTGATTATCAGTGAAAGCCTTTCGGGGTTTGGGGACCTAGCTTCTTTCCTTTCAAGTGTGCTGGGAATCAGCAGTCTCTTACATTTCAGAATTTAATTTTAGGGGGGTATGAACGACTCAGCATCCCAGTTTTGAAATTTGATGCCAACTTCTAGTCACTGTCCATCTATTCTGCTTTTCTGCCTCACTTTACATCCCTACTCACTGAACTCTCCCAAGACATCAAAGAGGCCCTGCCTTGAAGGGGCAAAATCACACTCACAGGACATTCTGCATTAGTGTTTCAAATTTAAACTGTGATTCTACTTTATAAAGGCCACGTTTCCTTTTCTGTTTTTCTTAGAACCCAACCCATTACTGAATTATAACAAATGGGACCAAATGCTGAGAAGAAATTAGTTAAATACTGTATTGGAAAATGCTCAGAAAAGGTTTAAAAATGATGATGATGATTTCTGCTTTATCTAAAGTCATTTTCTTGTTTTAATAGCATTGCTTAGTTGTAACTTTTTTTTTTGTTGTAACTTTTTCATTATTTTTTACAAGTTTATTTATTTTGAGAGAGAGAGAGAAAACGTATGCAAGTGGGAGAAAAGCAGAGAGAGAGTGGGAGAGAGAGAATTCTAAGCAGGCTTCACGCTGACTCAGGGCTCAAACTCACAAACTGTGAGATCATGACCTGAGCTGACACCGAGAGTTGGACACTTAACTGACTGAGCCACTCAGATGCCCCTGTAGCTTTAAAAAATTTTTTTTTTGTAATGTTTATTTATTTTTGAGACAGAGAGAGACAGAGCATGAACGGGGGAGGGGCAGAGAGAGAAGGAGACACAGAATCGGAAGCAGGCTCCAGGCTCTGAGCCGTCAGCCCAAGCCTGACTCGGGGCTCGAACTCACGGACCGTGAGATCGTGACCTGAGCTGCAGTCGGAGCTTAACCGACTGAGCCACCCAGGTGCCCCACCTGTAGCTTTTTTAAAGCATAGAACTTATATGGAATACAATCAGTCCAACCTAAATCACTAAGTCACATTTAAGAATTGGTGTTACTTTACATTAAAAAGTCGTTCTTAAGTTCATAATTTAAGAAAAAACATCAAACAGAGATTTAGATAAATATATCCTGGCTAACTTTATTGATATTGGAAAGAGAATAAATAAGAAATAGTCATGTCAGGCATAAGTAGTAGGAACGGCATGCATTCTGGACAATGAAGGAGAAGAATCATGGAAAATTTGGAGGAAGGGAAAGAGAGAGAGAGAGAGAGAGAGAGAGAGAGAGAGTGTGAGAGAGAGAGAGAGAGAGTGTGTGTGTGTGTGTGTGTGTGTAATGATTGAGACCTTCTCTATTTTTTACCTTTTCCCTACATCTTGGTGTAGCAAGTGCTAGAAATACAGAGACTTGAGCTCTTGTCCTGTTCATGTACTCAACAAGTTGTGTATCTTTGGTCAAGAGACTACTTTGCCCCTATAACCCTCAGATTTTTCATCTCTTAAATAAGGAGTAGATTCCCTGTCCATCTGTCTCTTCTTGGGTCACCTTTTAATGCTAATCTTTGGAAGTATTACAAAGAAAGTATCTTAGCATTAATTTCAGCCCATGTTTTTTTGTTCCTGTTCTTGGACCATTGGTTGGTTTCTTTGGAGACAGTTTCTGACTGTTATGCCAATTGTTACAAAGTTGTGAATATCAAATTACAACCTATAGTTAATATTCAGCATTATTAGAATATTTTAAAGCAAAATCCACCAGATACAGAGTTTGTGGAGTGAATATGGCATTGCCTTTCTCCCTATAGTCCTTCAGGAAAATCTGGTTTTATGGAGCTTAATTTAAAGCGTTTATAATCAATGATGGCACTTTTTTACTGTAGTAACTACTGTAATAAGAAGGAATTCTCTAGTATTAAACATTGAGAATTAAAAAAAATTGAGAATTTAAATTTGAATGGTAAGTGAATAGGTATAAGAAATACAGTTTCAAAATAATAAAGAAACTTATATGAATGCCGTCCAATTTGTAATAGCAGCAGTGCAAAAATTACAGGAACCATTTTATAAAGAACTTTTACAGATAAAATGGGACTCTTGTGAATTTTGTATTCAAAAAATTGAGTTTGGGGCACCTGACTGGCTCAGTTGGTAAGGCATATGACTCCTGATCTCAGAGTTGTGAGTTCAAGTCCCACACTGGGTGTAGAGCTTACTTAAAATAACTGACTGACTGACTGAACGAATGAATGAATGAAGGAATGATGAATAATTGAGTTTGGTTCTGTGAGATCTTTTGGAATAAATGTATTCTTTAAACGTGATGCTGTAGTGTTATCAGAGCTCTTTGCTTATTCAAACTGAACTTTGTATATGTATATAAGGAATCTATTAGGGGAAATGTTTAAAAGGAAAAAATATATACTCTTCTATTTAGTTTCCAATAAAAATAAGACAAAAATTTGATCTATTTCTTTGTAGGAGTAACTCTAAAAAATAGAAAATAAAAGCTTTTTGTATTAAGACAGGAGACTTGATTCTCTTGGATAATATTTGTCAATTTTCAAAATTTGGAAGCTCCCAGGCAGAGGACAGAGATCTTATCTGTTTTGTTTATTGTTGTATCACCAGTTTTATATGTGGTATATGCTTCATGCTTGTTTAATTATTGACTAGATATATGTGTTTCCACGGAAAATCTTCCTTTATATTCTTTCACCCAATGATTGTAGGTCGTCATATACTAAAGTTATTTTATTCATATCTTTAAAAAAATTTTTTTTAATGTTTATTTATTTTTGAGAGAGACAGAGACAGAATGCGAGTGGGTTAGGGGCAGAGAGAGAGGGTGACACCGAATCCGAAGCAGGCTCCAGGCTCTGAGCTGTCAGCACAGAGCCCGACGCGGGGATCGAACTCACAAGCTGTGAAATCATGACCTGAGCCAAAGTTGGACGCTCAACCGACTGAGCCACCCAGGCGCCCCTATTTTATTCATATTTTCTGGGCTTTATGCCTTACTTTGACTAAGATATTATTCGTAGGAATGACTTGACCATAGGTAAAGTAGTCTTGCCTAGTTCTTTTTTTTTTTTTTTTAAACTCTTTGACCATTTTTTTTCCTCAGTGATTAAGAAGTGTTTCTAAATTTGTTGCTCTGTTCCAGACTCAAAGTGATTTAGACATATATTCACATTTGGGCATTTCTTGAATTGTCTGCCTCAGGCACTAGGAGGAAGTGACATCTGACATCTCGTTAAAGTAACTGTGGAAAGAATATGTGGCCTTTGTAATTAGGAACTGATAACTAATCAATGAGCAAGGGTTGGTTGTTTGGTAAACCACTGATAGCTTGAGTAAAGGGCATTTTTTACTTAATTTAATTATTTATATATTAGATTTGAGATAATAGCTATAGTTAGACGGAAATAGAAAGTCTTTGACAATATATTTATAAAATGGTTGTATATTTATTTAGAAAATATGCAAATTCTTTATCTGAGCATTGGATTCTCAGTGTCTCACTTCTCTAGGTGTTAGATGGTTTTCTGCTTATTGAAACCATCTCTTCAGATGACTTTGAATAAGAAATCAGAGAGTGGTATTCCCATTTGCATGGCCTACTCTTCTCTTACTTCCTAGGTGAGGGACCAAGTTTTAGAATTGAACTGAATTGCTTGGCCTACTGATGAGATTTGTTTCAGGACCGAGTTGGGCCTTTTGGCCTCTCCAGTCAGCCTCACAATGTACATTCCACACTTGCAAATAGGCTCGCACAGGAGTCTTCTTGAAGCAACAGCCAGTTTTATTTGAGCGGTCTTGCAACTTGAAGATAAGCAATGCCAAATTTAACCAGATGGTGAATATAGAGTTACTTACAGATAAACTTAACTTGATGCCAATGGTTTTACATACATCCAACAACTAATTAATTTAAAAATGCTTTCCCCAAAAAAGCATACAAGCCATATCCATTTGGCATTAATAACTTGAGATAAAGACATTAAAAATGATCAGTGTTGTGGTCTTTCCTTTTCCCTGTTTAATATGATATGCTGGTCAGTACAAATTTAGTTCCTGCTTTTCAAATGCCTCATGTTTCTTCACACACTTACTTTATCATTTGTCATGCATAAAAAAATCTTACCCTTATAAAAATTCAACTTACATAAAAGTATACAATACATATGAAATTCCCCTTTCCTAAAATGCCCCTCCCTACCCTGAACACCATATCTCACTTCCCTCCCAGAAGTAACCACTGATAAGATTTTGTTATATTTTCTCCTTGACCTTTATTCTCTGCATAAGTATAAACAATTCTATCTGCTTTGAATTTCGTATGTAGAATCATATCGCATATATTGTTCCATAATTTCATGTTTTCATCTGCATTTTTTCATATCCGTACACAGAGATCCAGCTCTCTCTCTCTCTCTCTCTCTCTCTCTCTCTCTCTCTCTCTCTTTTTTTTTTTAATGCTGCAGAGTAAATATCAACAGAATACCACTCGGTGTACCTTTTTTGGGTTTTACTATTTCTCTATTTTTTTAAGTTTATTTATTTGTTTATTTGAGAGAGAGAGAGAGAGAGAGAGAGAGAGAGAGGCAGAGGGAGAGGGAGACAGAGAATCCCAAGCAGGCTCCACACTGCCAGCGTGGAGCCCAGCATGGGGCTCGAACCCACAAACCGTGAGATCATGACCTGAGCTGAAACCAAGAGATGAACACTTAACCAACTGAGCCAGCCAGGAGACTCACCATTTCTTTATTAATAAATCATTCACGTTCTGTTCTCCCCCCAATATTTCTGTTACAAAAAAGTTTCAATGAACTTTCTTGTACATATTTTTTCAAGTGCTTCCTTTGTTTGTTTGTTTGTTTGTTATTTCTAATGAATTGCTTTAGTAGATTCATTCTGCATTGCTGGTCTTGTATATCTAATGCAAAAGTTGGAATGTGAAATGCTGAGGTACTACTTTTGCCTTTTCCGAAGTTTTACAGCTGCATCAAAAATGAGGAGCTGTTCTAGTTATTGAGCTGTTGAATTCCCCTTTCCACTGAGATTCCCCTTGAACTCCAGGGAAGAGAGAACATGGTCATGGCAGGAAAGTTGGAGATCCACCTGTTGATTCATCCACTAATTAGCTCTTGTCTTCAAAATAAACAACTCAAAACCTTTCTCAACACTACATACCTCTATATTTATGGCTTCTCATTGCAACTTTCTCTCTACATTTGCAGTCAAACTTCACTACTGAGGAATCTTTGCTTCTGAGTGCCCACTTCCCATTCAGCTCTCCACCCACTGCAGTCTGGGCTCTGTCCCACCTCAGCCACCACCAGGGAAATTGCTCCCTTAGTGACCATCTGTCACCAAGTTCTTGCACGCCCTCCTTCACCTGGCCTCTAGGCACCACTCAAGACTCTTGAATGCTTCTTGCTGAAGTTCCCACGTCCTTTGTTTTCTGTGACACAACTGGATCTGTCTGTTAGTTCTCCTTTAGAAGAAAGTAGCAGGAAACTCAACCCAAACTGGTTTAAGTAATAAGGAAAATCATAGGTAGTTCCCACAAATGGAAGTCCCGAAGTATCAGGGTGGGCTCCAGCTCTGTATCTCTGTGATTCTTCTGGCTTGGTTTTCTTCCTTCAGTTGGTTTCTTTCTCAG
This sequence comes from Felis catus, assembly GCF_018350175.1. Classification (NCBI taxonomy): domain Eukaryota; kingdom Metazoa; phylum Chordata; class Mammalia; order Carnivora; family Felidae; genus Felis; species Felis catus. Next base: position 47,798,753 of record NC_058368.1, read on the forward strand.
ACTGGCAGGGAGCAAGGGCTGTGGCAAGCCTGGGTTTCACAGTTACTGAGGATGACGTCTGGAGGAAGGGAAGGCATTGCTTCTTAAAGTTCTAAGAGAATCATGAAGAATTTCTCTCGAGTCCCATTAAACTTTTTTTTCTTTTTTAAAATATATGTTTCCAGTTTTATTAAAATAATTAATATATAACATTGTATAAGTTTCATATGTACAACATGACCTGATAATATGTATGTATTGTGAGATGATTTCCACAATAAGTTTAGTTAACATCCATCACTTAGTTATAATCTTTTTCTTGTGATGAGAACTTTTGTTTTTTATTGTTTTTAAAAAAGTTTCAATTTAATTTTTAAAAAAGTTTATTTATTTACTTTGAGAGAGAGAGAGAAAAAGAGAGAGAGAGTGGGGGAGAGGTAGGGAGAGAGAATCTCAAGCAGGCTCTGTGCTGACAGCATGGAGCTCTGTGCGGGGCTCAATCTCACAAACTGTGAGATCGTGACCTGAGCCCAAATCAAGAGTTGGACACTTAACTGATTGAGTAACCCAGGTGCCCCTAAAGTTTTTATTTAAATTCCAGTGAGTTAACATACAATGTAATATTAGTTTCAGATATACAATTTAGTGATTCAACACTTCCATACAGCACCTGGTGTTCATCACAAAAGGTGCACTCCATTTATTTATTTATTTATTTATTTATTTATTTATTTTTAATAATTTATTTTTTAATTTCCATCCAAGTTTGTTTGCATATAGTGCAACAATAATTTCAGGAGTAGATTCCTTAGTGTCCCTTACCCATTTAGCCCATCCCCCGTCCCACACCCTTCCAGTAACCCTCTATTTGTTCTCCATATTTAAGAGTCTCTTATGTTGTGTCTGCCTCTCTGTTTTTATATTATTTTTGCTTCCCCTCCCTTATGTTCATCTGTTTGTATTTTAAAGTCCTCATATGAGTGAAATTATTTGATATTTGTCTTTCTCTGACTCGCTAATTTTGCTTAACATAATACCCTCTAGTTTCATCCACGTAGTTGCAAATGGCAGGATTTCATTCTTTTTGATTGCTGAGTAATACTCCGTTGTATATATATACCGCTTCTTCTTTATCCATTCATCCATCGATGGACATTTGGGCTCTTTCCATACTTTGACTATTGATGATAGTGCTGCTATAAACATGGGGGTGCATGTGTCCCTTCGAAACAGCACACCTGTATCCCTTGGATAAATACCTAGTAGTGCAGTTGCTGGGTCATAGGGCATTCTATTTTTAATTTTTTGAGGAACCTCCATACTGTTTTCCAGAGTGGCTGTACCAGTTGGCATTCCCACCAGCAGTGCAAAAGAGATCCTCTTTCTCTGCATCCTCAGCAACATCTGTTGTTGCCTGAGTTGTTAATGTTAGCCATTCTGACAAGTGTGAGGTGGTATCTCATTGTGGTTTTGATTTGTATTTCCCTGATGATGAGGGATGCTGAGCATTTTTCATGTGTCAGTTGGCCATCTGGATGTCTTCTTTGGAGAAGTGTCTATTCATGTCTTTTGCCCATTTTTTCACTAGATTATTTGTTTTTTGGGTGTTGAGTTTGATAAGTTAGGTGCACTCCTTTTTTAAAAAAATTGTTTTTAAGTTTATTTACTTATTTTGAGAGAAGGAGAGAGGGAGAGAGAGAGCACAGGAAGGGCATATAGAGAGGGAGAGAGAGAGAGAATCCTAAACAGACTCTGCACCATCAGTGTGGAGCCCAATGTGGGGCTTGAACTCACGAACTTGAGCTGATGCCAAGAGTTGGCCACTTAACCCACTGAGCCACCCGGGCACCCCAACAGGTGCACTTCTTATCCCCACCACCTATTTCACCCATCTCCCTAACTACCTCCCCTCTGGTAACCATCTGTTTGTTCTCTAGAGTTAAGAGTTGATGAGAAGTTTTATTTTATTTATTTACCTACTAATTTTTTTTAATGTTTTATTTATTTTTGAGAGAGAGAGACAGAGCACACATGGGGTTGGGGTCGGGGGTGGGGGTGGGGGGTGGCGCAAGGAGACAGAATCTGAAGCAGGCTCCAGGCTCTGAGCTGTCAGCACAGAGTCTGATGTGAAGCTTGAACTCATGAACCACAAGATCATGACCTGAGCTGAAGTTGGATGCTTAACCGACTGAGCTACCCAGGTGTCCCGATGATGAGAACTTTTAACATATAGTCTCTTAGCAGCTCTCAAATATACAATGCAGTACTTTTTTGTTATTGTTTGTTTGTTTTAACAATACAGTACTGTTAACTATAGTCACCATCCACATTACATCCCCTGTACCTACTTATCTTATAACTGGAAGTTTATATCTTTTGACCACCTTCACCCCTTTCATCAACCTTTTCTTTAATCTCATCAGGTTACTTGTTCCCCACAGTCCCCAGTGGGAGGACTGATTATCTAAAGGGAGTGAGATTATCTTTAGACTAGTTAGCTCAATCCTTGGAACTGAGACCTTGAGTTTTTAGACCTTTTTAGAGGCCCATGCGCTTCTTGGGAGGAGGAATTATGTGAAGAAGAGCAGGAAATGGATACTTGTCAGGAAACCAACAATGTCCACCGCGATGTCTGCTCCCTGGTTTTTATTTTAGTTTTCTTGTTTTGTTTTGCTTTTAATCTCAGGTTTCTCTTCTTGGTTCCCTAATGATTTCCTCTTCTGCCCAGCCCTTTAATGTGATGATCCCCAGAGTATCTCTCTTGCTTTCTTCTCTTCTCACTGTTCATGTTATCCCTGGGACAGTTCATTCACTTCCAAGGCTGTGTATGCTGATGACTCCCCAATGTACCACTTCAGGCCATGGAGTTTTTATAAACGGTTGACTCTTTTATCCAGTTGTGTATTGTACATCTCCACTTTATTTCAAATTCAGCATGTCCCAAACTGAGATAATCGCCATAGCCCCAAACCAGCACATCCTTCCGTATTCCCAGTCTCAGTCCAGGACCTCATCGAACACTATTCCCAAAGTCATTGTAGACCCCTTTTGCTTCCGGACATTGAAACAGTCACAAAGCCTTGTTGATCTAGCCACCAAAATTTAACAGGGCCACAGGCTATAAGAAGTCCTTCCTCTACTACCCTTTATCTCCATTTGGGTTGTGCTCTTGTCTAACGTGATCTTATGGCACTTCATGTATAACTCTATAAGAACACTAATGTCGTTCACTACCTTCTTGACTATAGGTACCACATCTTATTCATTTTTAATATCCCTGTTCTCAGCAGAACTCCTTGAACACTGGAGGTGTTCAGGAAACTTTTAGATGATTATTGAATGAGTTTGTCTTTAAACTCTTATTAGGCCACTATTATTTTCAGACATTCTTCCGAACTCTGAATGTCTGATGCACTTCATTGACAGACTTGGTCCTGTTCTGTGGTTGGAGTGGGTGGAGTCAGTGGAAAAATGCCAGAATCTGTGTCCTAAGGCAGTGAGTGCCAGGTCAGGGCCAGTGTAAACAATTTGAAACTGGGTCAGAGATCCAAATAGGGCTGGATGAATCTAGGAAGCTAAGGCAGGAAGCCAGTTGGGTTGGTGTCTGAGTTTTGGAAGAGGCTAATGGGAAGAAAATCTTAGAATTAATCTCAGGTCCACGAGAGATGTCTATGGAAGCTTTTTGTCCAGCTTAAGATGCTCAGAGTGTCATAGTCATTCGATACAATCATAAATAGGAAATGATTCCTAACCTAGTAGGAACTTATGGTTAAGTGGGAAAATAGATATGTAACAAAAACTTACACTTTAATGTAAGAAGTGATATAGTAAAAAATATGTATTAAGAGATCTAGAAGGAGTTAATGCATGTGCTTAGAAATTGTGATGACCTTGAGGGGACCTTTGTTAAGTGATTTTTTTTAAAGATTAACACCTCAGGGGTGCCTGGGTGCTCAGTTGGTTAAGCATCTGCCTTCAGCTCAGGTCATGATCTCACAGTTTGTAGGTTCAAGCCCTGTGTCAAGGCTCCGTGCCGACAGATCAGAGGCAGAGCCTGTGGAGCCTACTTCAGATTCTGTCTCCCTCTCTCTCTGCTTCTCCCCTGCTCATTCATGTGTGTGTGTGTGTGTGTGTGTGTGTGTGTGTGAGAGAGAGAGAGAGAGAGAGAGAGAGAGAGAGAGAGAGAGCACGTGCACATGCACTCACTTTCTCAAAAATAAACATTTAAAAATTAAAAAAAACCCACAAAAATACAGATAACACCTCAGATTTAGCATTTAATCTTTCTTTATTTTTGAGAAAGAGACAGAGTGTGAGCAGGGGAGGAGCAGAGAGAGAGGGAGACACAGAATCCAAAGCAGGCTCCGGGCTCTCAGCTGTTAGCACAGACAACTCCAACGAAGTGGGGCTCCAACTCAGGAACTGTGAGATCATGACCTGAGCTGAAGTCGGATGCCCAATGGACTGAGCCGCCCAAGCACCCCAAATTTAGCATTTAACTCCATACATTTCCCCAGGATAAATCACTTCCTTTAATACATAGGCAAAAGTTGGTTTGTTCCACTGTATCTATATGTCATAATTTTTTTCAGGGCTCATAGGGACTGCCATTCTATGGAAATCTTTTCAATAGCTTGGTACTCAAGCTATAAATATGAGAGTTTTTATATTTATTTATTTATTTATTTATTTATTTATTTATTTATTTAAAAGGTTTATTTATTTATCTTGAGAGAGTCAGAGACAATGTGAGTAGGGAGGGGCAGATAGAAAGGGGGAGAAAGAGAATCCTAAGCAGGCTCTGTGCTGCCAGCACAGAGCCCAATGTGGGGCTTGAACGCAAGAAACCGCAAGGTCATGACCTGAGCTGAAACCAAGGGTCCGAGGCTTAACTGACTGAGGCACCCAAGCACCCTGAAAGTTTTTTTTATTTGAGCATGGTTTTTATGCAGAAAAAGATTCAGAGTTTACTTTAGATATATAAAAGTTAATATTTAATATATTACATTTATCATTATACATTTAAATTATGAATTGTAAATACTTTGTTCTCCTGTATGCTTTTAAATTTAGCTTGTAATCTTACTATTCTACTTAAAAGTATAGCAAATTTTAACGTCAGTTTATAGGAATTTAAATAATGTTTGTAAATAAAAGCCCTTAAACATTTAAAACTGCATTTTTAAATGTAATATGTGTGATTTTCCTATGATTTAACAAAGAAAATCCTTCTTAAGTTTTAAAACAACTCTTCTAAATCTAATCGAACACAAATGTAGATTATCTTAAATATTCTAATGTTATTATACAGTTAGATTTCAACAAATCAAAATCTGTTATACAATTATATACATTTTAAATTTACAAGTTTGACTCTTTATTCTAATAGGTCAAATTTTATTTTGCATAATGAATACTTAAAATAACCAAGTATGCTCAGATTTTTTTTTTTTTTTTACTTCTGCTGTTTACTTATTTCGAAGATACAGGATTCAGGTAGGGGCAAAAAGACAGGGTCCAGTTATGTTGCTCAGGCTGGAATCCAGTGGTATAATCTTGCTCCTAATCAGCAGGATTGTTTTGACCTGCTGTGTTTTCTACCTGGGCCGGTTCACACCTCCTTAGGCAACCTGTTGGTCCCCACTCCAGGGAGGTCACCTTAGTGATACAGAACTTAGTGTGGACACCTGACATACATAGGGCACCATGGCCCAGAACTCCTGGATTTAAGGGATCCTCATGCCACAGCCTTCCAGGTAGCTGGGACTACAGGCACATGCCATGCCTGGTTAGATTTTTAAACATAGAAATATTAATCATAGGAGTTTGGTTTTCTTAACCATTTCTCTGCTTAATTGGAAACTCTTCCAAGGCTGGGAGATGCTTACTCCATGTAGACAAGATTACATCTCAATTTTTTTTTTCCCTTAATGCAGTTGCATTCTCAGAGACTCTGGGACACCCTGAATTTTATTGTAGCTGGGGTGATTTCACGTTCCTAAATGCTGGATTTAAGAGATATATTTCCTAATAATTCCATCTATTCATCACTTCTGTAATTCCTGCTGGCCTGCTATCATCACTTGATTGAATTTTGCATTTCTTTGACTCTTAAGATATTTAAATGTCTTTCCATCTACTGGATCTAATGACTATTGTGCTTGTGAATTTTTTGCATTCTTTTTATATCCTTACTGTCTGTTAGGGCCTGAAGCACTCCCTAATATAAGGTCAGCCCACTGAAATCTGGCTATCCTTCAAGACTTTGTCTTAGTAAAGTCACAGTTTTGAAGGTCATCCTGACTTAGGCCAGCCAGGATCTTCTACTGTGTTTGCTGATCATCTCTCTAAGCCTAGTTGGCTCATTCTCAGTTGTTCAGGTCTCAGTTTGAATGTCCCCCCCTCAGAGTTTCTCTCTTGGGTTGTTCTTTTTAAGAGAGCACTCCTTTATTATTTTACATAACAGCACTTCTTAAAAAATGTTTTTCACACCACATAAGAAAATCGTAAGGAAGAAGAACAAAGTTGGAGGTATCACAATCCCAGATTTCAAGATGTACTATAGAGTTGTAGTAATCCAAACAGTAGGGGACTGGCACAAAAATAGACACGTAGATCCATGGAATAGACCAAAGAGCCCAGAAATAAACCCATGCTTATATGGTCAATTAATCTACAACAAAGGAGGCAAGAATATACAATGGGGAAAAGACAGTCTCTTCAAATGGTGCTGGAAACCTGGGCAGCTACATGCAAAAGGATGAATCTGGACCACTTTCTTACACCATATACAAAAATAAACTCAAGTGGATTAAAGACCTAAATATGTCACCTGAAACTGTAAAACTTCTAGAAGAAAACATAGACAATCATTTCTTCAACATTGGCCACGGAAACATTTTTCTAGATATGTTTCTTGAGTCAAGGGAAACAAAAGCAAAACAAACTGTTGGGACCATACCAAAATGAAACACTTGCACGGTGAGGAAAATCTTCAACAAAATGAAGACAACCTACTGAATGGGAGAAAATATTTGCAGGTGACATATCTGGTAAAGGGTAAATATCCAAAATATATAAATGATTCATAAAACTCAGCACCCAACAAGCAAATAATCTGATTAAAAAAATGGGAAGAGAACCTGAATTGACATTTTTCCAAAAAAGGCATACAAAAGGCCAACAGATACATGAAAAGATGCTTAACATCACTAATCATTAGGGAAATTTAAATCAGAACCACAACAGGATATCACTTCACATCTGTTGGAATGACTAGAAGCAAAAAGACAAGAAATAAAAAATGTTGGTAAGGATGTAGAGAAAAAGGAACACTTGTGCCCTATTGGTAGAAATGTAAATTGGTACAGCTATTGTGGAAAACAGTATAGAGAGTCCTCAAAAAATTAAAAATATAAATTTTCTATGATCCAGTAATTTTACTACTGGGTTTTTACACCGCCCCCCCCCCACCAAAAAAAAATAATCAAAAAGATATATACATTCCTGTGTTTATTGCAGCATTATCTACAATAGCTAAGATATAGAAGCAACCCGAGTTTCCATTAATAGATGAATGATTAAGAAAGATGTGGTACACACACATGCGTGCACACACACACACACACACACACACACACACACACACAGGAATATTATTCATCCATAAAAAAGAATGAGACCTTGTCATTTGCAACAACATGGATGGACTGGATATAATGCTAAGTGAAATAAGTCAGAGAAAGACAAGTACCATATGATTTAACGTATATGTGGAATTTAAGAAACAAATGAACAAACAAAGAAAAAAGAGACAAAAAATAGATTCTTAAATATGGAGAACAAATTGATGGTCACCAGATGGGTGAGGGATGGGTGAAATAGGTGAAGGGGATTAAGAATATACTTACTGTGATGAGCACGGAGTAATGTGTGGAATTCTTGAATCATTATATTGTACACCTGATACTAATATAACCCTGTATGTTAATTATATTTCAATAAAAAATAAACATAAAAATCTGTGATTATTAATTAATCTACTTGTTAGTTATCTGTCCCACTATAGAGCAATCTCCATGTAAAGGCTAGTGTTTTTCTTACTTTTTTAAAAAAAGTTTGTTTGTTTATTTATTTATTTATTTAGAGAAACAGAGCACATGAGTGGGGGAAGGGCAGAGAGAGAGGGAGAGAGAGAGAATCCCAAGCAGCCTCTGTGCTGTCAGCATGGAGGCTGATGTGGGGCTCTCACCCATAACTGTGAGATCGTGACCTGAGCTGAAGCCAAGAGCTGGATACTTAACCGACTGAGCCCCCCTGCGCCCCGGATCTTTTTTTTTCTTCCAGTTAAACACTTTATTTTAGGGAAGTAATTTTAGGGTCATGAGAAGTTGAAAAGATAACCAAGAGTTCTGTGATCTCTTCCTCTAGCTTCTGCAAAGACTATATTCTTACATTATCAAAACCAGGAAGTTGCCACTGCTACAATACTATTGTCTAGACTTACAGACCTCCAGTTTACATATGCTCATGTGTATGTCTGTGCATATGCCCATGTGTGTGTTCTATGAAATTTCATCCCATGTATAAATTCATGTAACCTACCACAACCTACCATCACCACAACAACATTCTTTCCTGCTCTCCCTGTGGGAGGACTGTCTGTCTTTACTTTTGTCCCGCCAGCGCCCTGCGTAGTGTCGGGTAAGTAACGGCATCCCATAAATGTTTGTTGAATATACCAGAACATGGCTAGAAATTACTAGGGAAATTTGCCTAATTTGGTTGGATACAGATGTATTACTCTGTCGGATTTCAGTTATAAGAGGATATTTGAGGAGAAAAATGTTATCAAAATCCATCTCATAATGACTAATTTACAAAGAACACAAAAAAATCTGTGGCTACCAAAGCATAAGAGACTCTTAGAAACTGAGAACAAACTGAGGGTTGATGGGGGGTGGGAGGGAGGGGAGGGTGGGTGATGGGTATTGAGGAGGGCACCTGTTGGGATGAGCACTGGGCGTTGTATGGAAACCAATTTGACAATGAATTTCATATATTGAAGAAAAAAAATCTGTGGCTACCAAATCTCACAGAAATGTTTCATCACTAATCAATCCAAATCTTATAATCAAGCCTTTGCCAATGTGAAAGTTTAAGTCTTGACAGGAGGCTTCAATAGACCCCACATACATGTACATATATTTGTCTCTGATGAATTATGTGGAACGTCATTTTGATATCATCTGGAATTCAGACTAGAAGATGGTGACCCAACTGGAGTGCAGAGCTCCAGTGCTGTGAAGGTCTCACTTCCTCCTGTTTCCGATTACTACTACCGTCTCAGAGTAAATAGAAACATGACCCTCCATTAACGTGCTTTAGACTGACTACAATAAGATTTCCCCTAATGGGACTAGAGGGAAATCGACTACTTCTGAAAGATATTTGCACATTGTTGGAGTTTCTTGACCTTAAGATATCTTTTTGGGAGCATTTAAAGAACTAAAGAAAGAACTTGCCCTTTAAGGAGACCTTGTGACAGGAGGAGGTGGGAGAATAATTATGCTGCATACCAGACCTTACCTTTGCACAGAATAACTACATGACAAATGCTAAAGCAAACATGCTATAAGAATACAACAATATTCATTCACCTCTTTTCTGATAAGAAAGGTTTATGAATTTTTATATCTTGAAAACCTTTGTTTTGCAGGCTTTGCTTTAGCAGGTTGCCTCTTACTCAGTGTGTGAAGATTGAATCACTTTGGAATCCATTTGTATTTAGTTACTGGAGGTGTAGCATTGAGCGTATTTTGTGTTGGAAACCGCAGGTAGGACCTGTTTCTGTAAATGATTTATTTCCATGGATCTCTTCCTTTAATTGATTTGATATTTACTTAAGAAAGTTCTTTCTTTGCTTGCCTTGTCAGCCCCCTCTGAGAGCTTTTGTAAAGTATGTCGCCGTCATAAATAGCCTGATTCCTCCCCGGACCAGTTGTTTCTCTGAGGTTTATGCATCTTTAAATGGATTCTGGGCACCATTTCATAAGGATTTTTCTTGAAGTTCTCTTTTGGGATAAAACCCATGGCTCGAGGAAGCTTTAACCTGGACCTCAGTTAACACTATGGACTATTGAAGTAGCTGCAATCCTACTTGGATTTTAAATAAAAGCATCTTTAGAAATGTTTGCTAGTTTCATTGATTATAAAATTCAATCTAAATGCAAACAGGGTGACGGTGATGTAAACTCAGCTTTAAAACAAATCCGGTGCCAGCCCTCCCAACTGCACAGCCAGCCTTAAGCCATTCTAGAGTGGCCACTGGATGTGTAAGCTGTGATGCAGAGTCCTTCAGCTGGGAGGCCAGTAAGTCTAGAGTGGCCCAGTGTCTTCACCTCTCTGCGTAATAGAGATTCCAAGGTCCTAAGATGATTTGTGTGTATTTCATCTCAGTCCCCGTTCATATTGTGGTAGTAAGGCAGGTATGGAGCATGCTCTTCAAGTTGAATTTTTGAGCTCCGTGGAGCTGGCCGTGCAGGAGTCCAGGCCTAGGGAACAGGGCTTGAAGAAGGGATGTCCCCATTCTGTAACTAGTCCCCCTTTCTCAACAGCAGCTGGAAGCCGTTCAGTCCTTTTTCACCACCCTTTCTCTTCCTGTAAATAGAAAAATACTGCCTTTCTGCAAAATGATATTTCAAGAAGCATCTATGGTGTGTGTCTCAAGCTCACTTAAAAGGAAGAGTGGTTTTTATAGGGACAGGAAAACTGAAGGCCAAGGTCACCAGACCTAAAGAGAGCTAAGAAAGAAAACTGCCTTCCAAAGCATCCAGCCGTTCCCAGCCACGGAGTCCTATTGGTGTCCAAAGCTTACAGTGCAAGTGATTTCAACTCAGAGCTCCTGGCTGCAGTCTTGGAATTGGCCCTATGAACTTCAGGGAGTCACTGAATTTCAACTTTGCTTAGGGAAGTCCACGACATGGGGCAAACCCTGTTCAGCCTTCCAGGGAACTTCCAGAGTTACGGACTCTTGTATGACTTGGTCATTTAAGTATACTTCCCAGACAGCAGTCCTTCATTTCGCCCTTATCAACATAAATATTTTCCCAAATGTTGCTTTCTGCTTTACCCTTTTCTCTGAGGAGGAAAGTATTGTCAGTGGAGAGGGCAGACCAAGGGCAGGGAACGGCTCATTTTTCCGCATCATGGAAAACATAGGATGTGCAGGAAACACATCCTTTCAGCTGGCCTAATCCCTCAGTGAGGCTCATTTCATTGTGTTCCGTCCTTGTTCGAACGTGATAAAAATAGAACACTCAGAGTGCCATGTCTGTAGAACCAGAGTGAAATGGAGAGTTGAGGTAATTGCCCAGATAATCCAAGCAAAGACAAAACAAAACAAAACAAAACAAAACAAAACAAAACAAAACAAAACAAAACAAAACCAACCACTGGTGAGAAAAAAAGCAGCTTTAGGAGTTTAAATGATCCAGCCTGGTTCTCTACATTGTTCAAATTCATCAGCTCTGCCTCTATATTTACTTTTTCTACATAGACTGAGCCTAAGTTATGTTGAAGAGTTTTCTTCCCCCAATTTTATCTCAAGTACCACCTCAAAAAAAAATGCTTTTGCGTTGGAGTATCCCTCTCTGCCGTATTTCCCAGTAAGAGGGAAAGTAGATCTCATAATAGACTTATACATGTTTTGATATAAGTGTAAAAAACAGGGGCTCTGGAGTTTGGAGAGATTTCTTTTTCCTATGTTTCTGTGAGTTCCCCTTAGCAGGTTGCTAAATGCTGGAGATGGTTTATCTACACACTCACATGTTTTAGACCTGTTGCTTTATGCTTGGCTAAGTGCCTGTCATGTGTGTTGGTTGCCGGCCCAACAGCTTGGCTCATTTAGAAAATCAGGGAACCCAATTTCCTCTGAGATAGCAGCCGGTAATATTCCACTGGATGCTAGTGAGACACTGCCTGAATTGGAGATGTCGTCCTGGCCGGAGTTCTTCTTAGACTGGCTTCCCACGTTGGGACCTTGGGACTGTGACTGGTCTCTCAGATTACACCCCTTGACCTTGTTGTTTTCAAGACACTGCTTTTCTCAATCTCCCTCTTACATGGACTCAAACCTGTTCATTCATTCTTCTGATTTTTTCCTTCTGCCTCTTTCCCGACATAACCAGCCACCAAGTTCTATGGATTCTTCTTTCCCAAAAGTTTCCATTATTCTAAACTTTAATTTTATTCCCATTCCTTGAGTTTCGGTTCCTATTTTCTTATCTTTCTCAGTAATTTCCTGATTTTTTTCAGTCTCACCTGTTTCTAATCTGTCCTAAGTAAATGCCAGAACAAACTTCCTTGAAGCTCTCCTTAATTGAATTGTAATTCCTTGCGGAAAAAAAAAAAAAAAAAAAAAGAAAAGAAAAGAAAATTCCTTCCTTGATGGCTACTTGCTGCTTAACATATTTTGCTCAAATCCCTCACCCTGGCAATGAAAGCTTTGTCAGTTTTGTTGTGATGACTTTGGACCCTCATGTGAAAAGTCACCTCCAGCAAGGCAAGCTTATTGTCCTTCTACATGACGTGCCCTTCCTTCTCTTGCTCATCTATCAAAATCCTGACCATCTTCCAAGTCTAGATTGGATATCCTACTTGTTCCACAAAGATTTTTCTGTCGACCTTGGAAGGAAGTGACCATTTTTGAACTGGAGTCACAGAATCTTAGAGGTTGAAGACATCTTGGAAGATGCTGAGTCCAACTTTCTACCCTTTGACCTTTGCTGGAACATGTCCAAGATGGGGAATACATAAACATGGCAGCTCACTGCATTTACTGGTAAGAATGTCTTTCTTTGCTTCCTTCCTCCCTTCCTTCCTTCCTTCCTCTCTCTCCCTTTCTTTCCTCTCCCTTTTCTTTCTTTCTTTCTTTCTTTCTTTCTTTCTTTCTTGCTTTCTTGCTTTCTTGCTTTCTTGCTTTCTTGCTTTCTTGCTTTCTTGCTTTCTTGCTTTCTTGCTTTCTTTCTTGCTTTCTTGCTTTCTTGCTTTCTTGCTTTCTTGCTTTCTTGCTTGCTTTCTTGCTTTCTTTCTTGCTTTCTTGCTTTCTTGCTTTCTCTCCCTCTGTCTCTGTCTCTCTAATTTTAAGATAATTTCTGACTCCCTGGGCCTTATTTGTTTTTGGTGTGTCCTCAGGAGCAATACAAAAGACATGTCATTCTTCTTTTATATAAAAACCCCTCAAATATTTGATGAGTGCTATCCTAGTTACCTGGACTAATTCAAATGTAACCCTTATTTTTCAGTTACTTCTTCTATCAAAATGGTTTCTAAATCATTCTCCATCTTGGCTATTTTACCTGGAAGTGCTCCAGGGTGTTAACAATGACCTTAAAATACAGATATCAGAAAAAAACCACAACTCTCCTGATTTATAGTATTCATTCCAGAGAACAGGATATGTCTGTACCACTCATTTGGCTCATTATGTACTGTAGTATTTACAAGTTTTTTGGCTATAGAAGAGGGAGGGGATATTTCTGGTGCCTTTGCAATTTTGCTTGTAAACTCCATGATTAGCCTGTGGAAAACAGCAACTCGGATCTGCAAATCTCTGCGTCCTTTAAAGAGGCTCCCCGCATCTAATAGGCATTCAATACTTTGATTTTGAAAAACTCATCTCAAGTGACGAACTTTGCTGCATCTACTGTTCTCTTCTCAGCTCCTATATTATTTGATCTCTTGGCAGTATTGACACCGTTGACCAATTTTTTCCTGCTGGAAACTCTTCCTTTGGTTTCCATGACAGTGCACTCTGCCGATTTTCTACTTAACTCTCTCCACTTCTCAATCTACTTTGTAATTTCTTTTCAACACTGGGTTTCTGCAGGGCTCTTTCTAATGTCTTATCCCCTTCTCCTTCCATGTCATCCTCACTATCTCTTCCCTACTCTGCTGTCCATCTTTTCAAGCACAGATTACTATAATAATCTCCTGCAATCAGAGTTTTAGAATTTTGTGAATGCTTAAAAATGGTTCAGCTTTCCTTTCCTAGGAAGAAAGACTGTGGGAAGAAGACAATTGAAGAGATTTGAGAGCTATTTAGGAAGTGGAATTGAATGAGCCTAGTGATGTGCTGGATTCTGTGGTGGGGAAGGGAAAGGAAGGGAGGGGCAATAGGTAACCAAGCAGTGCGGGGAGGAAGAGTGTGCGGCGTCCGTTGCACGCTCTATTTCCCATCAAAGCACTTCTGTGTTCATTGTAATCACTTGTCTGCAGGCACATGCCCTGCAGTGGACCTGCCCTGCTGGTTCTGGGAAGGCAGGGACTCCAAGTATCCGCTGTGCTCGTGGTTGTACCCCCCTATCATGCACAGCACACATTGGGATGCGTTTTTATTTTTTAGTATTATTTCAATCATGCTCTATTATGTTTAATTAAGTATGAAGACTTCCATCGCTTCTCGGCCTTTTGGCTAAGATCATGTATAGTAAGTATGAAGACTTCCAATCACATCACCTGGAAACCATTTTACCCAACACTCTATTCGGCTGCCAGTCTCTTGTCTCTCTGCTTAGCAATGGTGAGGCAGGTACCCTTTCTGCAGGGAAGAGAAATCCATGGTTTGTTGCCTTTGCCAATAGCAAAAATGGTAGAGAGCCGAGTAGCAAAGCTGTTGCCATTGGCATTTTTCATGTGAACTACACCAAAAGAACCAGTTTGTCTCTCTCTGTCGGTGATGACCTAAATTCTTTCCATGTTAGCACCTCTGGTCACTACACACAGATTACCAGTATCAAACTTGATGAAATCAGTAATCTTTCCAGCCTCCAAATTAATCTGAGTGGTGCCATTCACCTTGATGAGGGGATCAGAATAGTGGGTTGGTATAAGCATCATGGGGCACCAGATGAGAGATTCCTTTCATTCCCACAAAGATCTTTCTCATTTTGCACAACTTATAAGTGGCCTCCTTAGGTGTAATCTGATGAACAGCAAAGCAACCATTGGTGTCACAGATCAAGCAGAAATTGTCCCCAGTCTTGTTAATGCCAACGATGTCCATAAAACCAGCAGAGGAAGTTATATCAGTTCAGACCTTGCCATCATTTTTATTTTTAAGTTTATTTATTTATTTTGAGAGAGAGAGAGAGAGGAAGCATGAATTGGGGAGGGACAGAGAGAGAGAGAGAGAGAGAGAGGGAGAGAGAGAATCCCAAGCAGGCTCTGCACTGTCAGTGCAGATGCAGGGCTCGATCCCATGAACCTTGAGATCATGACCCGAGCCCAAGTTGGATGCTTAACTAATGAGCCACCCAGGTGCTCTGAGACCTTGCCATCAATCTTAATAAAACACTATATACAGATCTTGTTTACTTCATCTCCTGTTAGGCCATACTTAAGTCTTTTCCTTAAGAAAATGATGAGAGGGAGACATTCTCTCCATTTATGGCGACCAGTAGATGGACAAGAGGCAAACACACCAGTCAGTTTGTCCAGCAGTTAATGCTTTGGAGCGGCTACACGGGTCAGGGACCGTGAACTGTAGCTATGCTAGGCACCAAAAGAGGACTGCCTCCTTTTGGCATGAGAAAAGAGAGCTAAAAATATCTTTTCAGAAAAAGGTTTGGTAGGGACAGTTGAAGATCGTTCAGGGAAGAATGTGGTATCATATCTTACTGCATACGACTGGAGTTATACAGCAGAAGAAAGAAAAGGCAAAAGATGGAACTTTATAATGTACTGTGGGGTGCCTGGGTGGCTTAGTTGGTTAAGTGTTCCACTTTGGCTCAGGTCATAATCTCATGGTTCGTAGGTTTGAGTCCTGCGTGGGGCTCTGTGCTGACAGCTCAGAGCCTGAAGTCTGCTTCAGATTATGTCTCCCCCTCTCTCTGCCCCTCCCCCACTTGCACTCTGTCTCTCTCAAAAATAAATGAACATTAAAAAAACATTTTTTTTAATGTACTGTGACATTAACATCAGAAAAATGACACAACATGTTGGACCCAATCAGTGAAGTAATATTTACTGAGCATCTACTGGGGACAGGCCTCTGTGTTAAGGCCTTTGGGTAATCATATAGGGTTTGCTCAATAAGGACTTGATAAGGGGAGGCCTGGTTTATGCCTGTTGTCCCAGCTGAATCATTAAAAGTTCTCTCTTGTGGTCTAACATTCTAACATGTTCTTATCTGGACAGTATATTAACTGATCACACTACCCCTGAGAGATATGACTAATTCCAATTCAAATCAACAAAAGAGATAGTTCTTGATATTGGGTTAGATGCGGGTCAGAGAGTCAGCAGCCACACCTGGTGGAGAGAGGATTTAGAGCTGTCATGAGGAAATTCACCCAAGAAAATTACTGGGAGAAAGAAAGAAACAAATCTAAAACTCTAAATAGAGTCAAGAAATCTCTAAAAGGAAGATCTGGTGGCTGATTTTGACAGGAGTCTAAAAGGGAATCTTTTTCAAGATGTTGCCATCCCTTCTTGGTTTGAAATTTCCACTGTAAGAGTTATCCACTGGGTTTCTACAAAAAAAAAAAAAAAAAAAAAAAAAAAAAAAAAAAAAAAAAAGCAGTGGGGAAGGGGTAGAATCTTGTCTTCAGAAGGTCAACTATTAAAAAAAAAAGAGACCTCCCCTCCCATTCTTGGAAAGCCTTTCCTCCTTTGCCGGTGAGCAACAGTTGGAACAATTGGAGACTGCTTGGTTGTCACCTGGGCAGGGGACTGGGAAAACAAGAAGGCATAGATCCTGAAGAAGCTTGGAAGAAACTGACAATCGCCCAGACCCAGTGGGGGCCTTGAAAGGAGAGACGTCCTGTCCTGCCGTCCTGTCCTGTCTACCTGGAAGAGCTGAGACATTGTAACTGAAGGGAGGTGGCCATGAGAGAGAAACCAGAATGAAATCAAGTGTAATGACGTGGAGGACTTGTTTTCTCCATGAGAATTCAAGGGGCTGGCCCTCTTGATAAAAATCAAGATAGCCACACACTGTGATGAACAGGGCGGGGGGTCTGTGCCTCTGGGGAACAGAGGAGTGCTGGACCGATACGGGGAGAGGGAAAGAGATTTACTGGATGTTGTGAGTGGGAAGTCAAGGGAGAGGGAGAGAGGTGTCTAAAGAGGACTTTTAGGATCATTTACTGTGTATGGTTTGTAAAAACACTTTTCCTGATCTATGAGAGTTGCATAGGCATTACCTGCTTCACCCAATAGTGTGGACTCTGGCAAGGGTCTGGGGACCTCCATGTATGCCAAGCACATAGCTGTATGGGTGTTTTTGACAGAATAAATATTGTAGATGTGATTAATAAAGTACAAGCGATCAAACGCATTACTGAAGTCACAGTGGCTTCTTGTTATATATATACCCCCATCAATAGATAGTAGAAGAGAGATTCTTGTGTGGGAGTGTAAGGAAGAGTCTTGAAAGGTTTCAGAAGGACACAGGTGACAAACCCAGTCTAGGGACATCCTCAATTCTTTATTAATCCCCCTGTGTCTTCACTGCTTTATTCCTTAGCATATAGTGTCGAACTTTCCTATAGAAATGGCATGTGGTTTTTGCCCTTAATAAGAACCTGGGGGCTATTTCTGACATAGAAATTGATGTCTTCCATGAGTTTTCTCTTGGAGGATGAGATAAGAAAGAGGCAGATACATGCTTAAAGCATGTCTTGGATGTTTTCTTTGACTATGACAGTGTTAAAAATGCAGACGGGCAAAAGAAAACAGACTTATCTCTGAATGGACTGTTTATTTCTGTGGTGATTAACTCACAGTGTTGTGTTCTTGCACAAAATCCTTGCGTTCCCCCTCATCGCGGTCCTGTCCCGTCTGCTCTGGTTCAGCCACACTAGCTGCGGTACGCACGTACTACCGTGGCCATACTTCCTGCTCGCTGTTAGCATTGAAGGATTGTAGTGTTGTGTACAATGTGCATGTGTATTTCTGTTCCAGCCTCTTTCATTTAACATAGTGAGCGTTAATGTTCCCACATGATTCAGATATTCATTGAAAATTACTGTTTTCCTAGATTCCCATATGTATATTCTATAACCCACTTAACTCTTTTGTGGGCAATTCCTAGGTTTTTACCATTAGAAATAATGCCGTGGTTTCCAGTATTGTGGGAGCATGTTACTTGCCCCTTCCCCCAGTTGTTCTTCTGAGAGTGGCAGCCTGATGTTCTCTGGGCCCCACATTCTCGTGCTGTCAGCCGTGTACTCCAGAGCGGCTCTGGACCTGACCATATGGCCTCTGTCTAATCACAGGATTCCCCTGCCCACAGCAATTGGCTCAGCCATTGGCTGGCGATCCAAACTGAGCAACTAGAAGCAGTGAGTGTTTGGCTGAGACTTCTGAGAGACTCACACTTTTTCCTCAAAGGGTTTACAAAGGAGAGGCCAAGAAAGAGATACTGGTGAGACTGTCTTGCCACCCTGGGCAGCCTCACAATGACACCCATGAGGAAAGCAGGGTGGAGCCAGAAGACAAAAACAACAGGAAACAAAACAAACAACAAACAAAACCTGAGTTTTGACAAGGATTTAAACTCTGACTTCAGCCTGTTCTGCACCTGAACTTTTCATTTGTTGAACCAGTAAATCCTGCAGCTACACCCCCTCCCCCATACACACACACACACACACACACACACACACACACACACCCCACACCCCTTATTTTTAAATCTGATTGCATTGAGAGCTTGGGCTCTGTTGTAACTTTTTTGTTCACATGTCATTGACTTCACAGCATATTGTGTCCTTTAGATAATAAGAGCTAACAGGTACCCAGGGTTCACCTCGTGTCAGGCAACATGTTAAAGACTTTACATTCATTATCATAGTTAGGCCCAATAAGTCATTGGAAGTAGCAACTCTTATAATCTTCATTTTACACATTGGACGTTGAGGCTTAAGGAAAAGACCAGAACAAAACGTCAGTGTAGAGTCACAGGTCAGCAAGCGGCAGGACCCAGATTCTATCCTAAGCCTGCTTCCAGAGCCAGAGCTACATCACAATCTGCCTTTCTGTTTCTCTTCATTTCCTTTATTTATTCCCTAAGAACAGAATGAATTTTGTGTGAAATCAGAGAGACTGGAGCAAGTCAAGTCCCTTTAAAAGGCAGTGTGGTTAAGGGTTTTTGTCTTGGAGCAAGATACAAGAAACTAAAGGACTAGATTTTAGAAGGAGCATTAAGAAGGAGAAGGGTCTGGGGGGGGATGGGTTAAATGGGTGGCAGGCATTAAGGAGGACACTTTTAGGGGTGAGCACTTGGGTGTCATATGTAAAAGATGAATCACTGGGTTCTATTCCTGAAGCCAAGACTACACTGTATGTTAACTAACTTAAATTTAAATTAAAAAAAAAAAAGGAGAAGGGTCTGAGAAAAGCCTCATAGGTGGGACTGGCAGTGATTGTGTGCACGTGAGTGTGTGTGTGTGTGTGTGTGTGTGTGTGTGTATACGATGGAACCATGTTAGGATTCTTTCCTATCACAGAGTCTCGGATTCAAAGAAGTCTAGTCTATGCAGAGTGAGAACTCGTGAGGAAACATGAGTGAGGAGATTAGATCAGATTTTGAATCTGATCCTACTTTATTTATTTTTAAAAAATGTTTATTTAGTTTTGAAAGAGAGAGAGCAAGCATGCAAGCGAGGGAGGGGCAGAGAGAGGGAGACAGAGGATCTGAAGCAGGCTCTGCACTGACAGCATTTAGCCTGAGGCGGGGCTCGAACTCACGAACAGTGAGATCATGACCTGGGCCAAAGTTGGACGCTTAACCGACTGAGCCACCCAGGCGGCCCCAAATCCTAGTTTAAGAAGTCTAATTGTGGTATTATGTACAACAGAGAGCCCTCAGTTCCTCCAGAAGGCGTGGTGGACTATGTCCTTGGTGGCCTGCAATGAACCGTACATCCTAGTCAGTATTCATGCCCTGTGTACTTCCCTCCACATTGATTTAAGCTTGACCATTTAACGAGCCTTGGCCACTATGACATCAGCAGACATAATGCAAGAGGAAGCTAAAGAAGCTTTTGCACATTTGGGTTTATTCTCTTAGAAGGCTCTTTCTTAGAATCCAGCTGCCACCTGTGAAAAAGCTCAAGCAGCCACAGAGAAAAGTCCATGGAGGAGAAGTGAGGTCACCTGGCTGATGGCTCTAGCTGTCCTCACCTTTTGGCATCCACTACCCCTTGATAACCATTTGAAATGAGGCCATTTCAGTGTCCCCATCATCCTGGTGTCCTAGTCACCACAACATAAGGCAGAAGAATCACCCAGCAGCCAGCCCTTAGAATGGTGAAAAAGAAGAAGTTGTTGTTTTGAGCCACTAAGTTTGAGGCAATTTGTGATGCAATAATAGATCATCGAAAGGGTTGGAAATGGTCTTCCTGCTTCCCGCCCTCCCATTCTACCTTCTGGCAAATATAATGGGCTCTTTGGGCAATGCAAAGACACACAGAAGAAAGCCTCATGATCCCCGTCCTGATTCTTGCACCTCTGCCCCTACCCTGCATGTTTTTGAGCTTCAGACATTTATTTATAGCTGCCTATCAATATTTCCCAAGCAGAATTCATTTTCTTGGACTTAAAACTCCCCTCCTTCTCCTTTCTCCGTTTTGGTTAT
This sequence comes from Felis catus, assembly GCF_018350175.1. Taxonomy (NCBI): domain Eukaryota; kingdom Metazoa; phylum Chordata; class Mammalia; order Carnivora; family Felidae; genus Felis; species Felis catus. The sequence goes on from NC_058368.1 coordinate 47,819,373, forward strand.
TGGTATTGTCCTGTACGCGGCTGGACAGGTTAGAAATCTCAGATTCATTTGGTTCTCCCTTCTCTCTCCTTCCCATGTTGAACAGCTCCTACTGCTCACTCATGGTAGCACGGCTGCCAGCCTGTCCTGGCTGCGCTGGAGAGGGCTGCTGGATGCCAGGAGATCTAATACAGCTGTAGTAGAAGGCCTAGCCCGGGGAGTGTTACAACTACAACACTGATCTGTTCTTAAAAAAAAAAAAAAAAAAAAATGGAGTGGCTAGGACTCTAGCCAAGATGGAAAAATCCTTCTTCTGGCAGTTGTACCTCCAGAGAGAATGAGTATCGGTTTCTGTCCCCTCTCCCCACCTCCAGTGTTAGTGGGATGAAGGATCAGTGGCAGTCGGGGCAGGTTAGGTACAAAGGAGACTGCACTCCCTTATAATTTTAGAAGACTTATCCTGGCATCCTCCTTTGTGCAAAACTTGGACCACTTGCACACATTCGACAAAAAGTGTTTTTAAAAAATCCAAAACATATTTAATTAATATGGAGTTGAATCAACTGCGCTACATTTAGAGTGTGTTATGTTATAACGAGAATGAAGTACCCTGGCACATTTTTAGCCAAGCAATCTGGTTACATTGCCATCTTCTTGGTATACAATAATATCCCAGATATTAGAAGCCACATATAATTCTTGGTTTCCTTTTTCCATATTCCAAAGACAACTCATTCTTCCTATTCAGCACTAAATGAGGAGTGAAGAGACTTGGTCTCAGAGCTGCTGCTGGTCTGTATGGTGCCGTAGTGCATGTTAGAAGAAAGGGTCTTCTGTGAGTGGCGGCGGCTATGGACAGATGGTGTCCCTTCTTCTGGATGGGGCTACTCCTGGCCCAAAGCATAGAGCTTGGCCAAGAGGGTACAGGCTGGATTCTAGTCTCCACTTGGCTCCGTGGCCATAGGACTTTGCACAATGCACAGAGGATACACCTGTTCTTATACCTCTCCTAGGACTCTGGTGTAGCACTACCATCAGCAAATTGTGTGACCTCATGTTTCTGGATCTGGGTTTCCTCAGTGTGGATAGAGCACTGCATCTGGGGCGTGGATACCTGGGTTGGAGTCTTAACTCCTCTTTTTAGTCACAACATGACCTTGACCCAGTCTTTGATCTCAGTGGGCCCTAATTTTCTGGTTTGGAAAGTGGAAGTGGAATTAGAGAGTTTCCAAGAATCTCCTTCTGAATTAAAAAAAACTCAGATACTAACATGTTTCAGAAAGGCAGGCAAGTATTCAAGATCTTGAAGTTTCATGACAGGACTTGATTTTAATAGTCTGCTGCCATCTTCTTCCCCTTATGGCAACTCAGTCAATTAGTCGATTTCTCTGCATTTTAGTTTTGCTCTATTTGTCAAATGGAGATAATAAGAGATGCCTTGGAGGGATTCAAGGAGGATAAACCAATTAATGGTCATAAAGTCCTAGTGGCCGTGTGCCTGCTAAGTGGTCATGATTCTAAACAGATCTTTATAGTTCCTTGGCTGCTCACAGCCTGAGCGTCAGACAGCACCATTTATAACACGATGTTCTTTTTTTATCAAAACAGACCCACTGAGACATTGAGAGGAAGCATGTCGAAGCAAAGGCCAGCATACTGACTATGATGGGGGTGGAGGATGGTAGGAGGTGTGAGTTGAGGGAGGAAGAAATCTGTGAATGGAAGGAATTGCTGTTGCAGTTGAGATTTTTTTGGGGACCTGGGTATTCCTGGGAGGTTTCTCTCACGGGTAGGATTAGGTGACAGCAGAAAGGATGGCACCATCATTGGCAGAGGCATATTCTGGCTCTGTATCTGTCATTGGTGCTCTTGACTTTGGATTCCACATTCTCCTTATTTATCTTGGTTACGTGGGATGGGGACGACAAGGACGCAGCTGTAAGGAAGGTAGAATCCACTTCCTTAAGAGTTCATCTTGCTATGGCACTGAAGATCCTAGCCAGCCAATATGGTATTTCACTTTTTGATCTAAGTTATGTTCTGGACAGGTTGACACTTCAGAAACTAGAAAGCATATTTCAGAATAGAACATAAACATGAGCCATTGTCTATGTCTCCATTTTAATTCTTCCTGAAATCTTTTTCAGTTGAAATTAATTTTTTCTTCCTAACATTTCCATATTGCTTTTTGGACTGGACTGCCATATATTATAGGTATTTATGTAACTCCTTGAGAATAAAGAACGTATTATTTACCTGTGAGTTTTTATAGTGTCAAGAGTGCCACTTTCAACTTAGAACATCTGTAATCGCTACTTATTAAGCTCAGTGTGGTATGTTATATGAAAAAGGAACATGGAAGAATTAAATGACAAAATTTTAGAATTTCAAGATTTAAAAATTTTCTGGATTTATCAATCAGGTAAATCCCATCATTTTTGCACCCCCCCCCCCTTTAATATTCTCTGTGAGACTAGAATTTTCCTTTTGATGAAATAACACAGGATTGGCTTATTTGGTAATCTAATCATGTCACATTGAAAAGCAGGGGGAGGGCGCCTGGGTGGCGCAGTCGGTTAAGCGTCCGACTTCAGCCAGGTCACGATCTCGCGGTCCGGGAGTTCGAGCCCCGCGTCGGGCTCTGGGCTGATGGCTCAGGGCCTGGAGCCTGCTTCAGATTCTGTGTCTCCCTCTGTCTCTGCCCCTCCCCCGTTCATGCTCTGTCTCTCTCTGTCCCAAAAATAAATAAACGTTGAAAAAAAAAATTAAAAAAAAAAAAAAAGCAGGGGGAGTGATCAAAATATGAGATGAAATTAATTTTGTTGGGGGCAAACAATGGGGCGGTATATCTAGAATGGAAGAGGATAGATAACATGGCAAAGTAGCAAAGGAAAAGAGGAAAAGCAAAGATCTCTCTAAGTTGGCCTTTGAGCAGATTTTATTTTATTTACATAACCTCTCACTCATATGGGTCCTCTCTGTGAGTCCCTTGATATAGAACAACGGAAGCCCGTGGTTGCCCTATGTCACCAAGAACATTACATGAAGTAAACACTGATTCTGTCTTATGATTTGGTTGAACTTTGGATAATGATGTATGTTGTCAGCAGATTGTCTGCTATAATTCTTACCACATAATTTGCTAAGGAATAATTACCTTTGTACTCAATGAATCTAGAAAGCAGAGGTATAAGGTTATATTTCCATGCTCTTCGTGCGCAAAAGAAAAGTTTACTGACCCCTAAGTCATATGTTTTCACCTTAAGTGGGAAAATATATGGAATCAAAGAATGAAAATGTTTTAGATATGCCTTTGCATCAAGAAGTTATCTGGTTCTGGGTACCTGGGTGGCTCAGTCAGTTAAGCACCTGACTCTTGATTTTGGCTCAGGTCATGATGTCACAGTACATGAGATTGAGCCCCAGGTCGGGCTCTGCACTTGTTAGCAAAGCTTGAGATTCTCTCTCTCTCTCTCTCTCTCTCTACTCCTCCCTTGCTTAAGCATTTTGTCCCTCCCCTCTCTCATTTTACAAACGAGGGTACTGAGACTCAGAGAGCTTAAATGATATGTCCAAGGTAGGAAGCTTAGGATCAGAACACAGGTTTCTGACTCTGAGCTGTGGATATTATTGCTATTTTTACCCCCTGTGTTGATATTGTCTGGCTTGAATTCATAGAAGTGATTATTTTTGTTCGATCTTTTATTTTGCTTCATTCAGTGTATCATATACAGTTCAACGTATTGCCTTCTGTGTGTGGCTGGTTACAGGATTTTCCCTTCTCTGGCGCTGGAGTCCTCATAGTAAAGATCTTAGGCTCCTCCTACCCCAGAGCCTATGTGACCATTCCTAGAGGCTTAACTTAATATATTTAGAAGCCAGCAAAGGATTTCTTAGAATGATTGAATCCATACTATGTAATGCAAACCATTTATTGTTACTATTATATCATTAAGGAATGCTTTATGCTGCAAGTATGCTGACTAAGTGGCTAGAGATGCTTAATTATCTCACACACGAGTGGGTGAGCAGAGGTTCAACAATGTCTTCAGAGTCTAAGAATCTAACTTTCTTCTCCACTATCCTCAATGTATTGGCATGCTTTCTTGTCATCTCAACATTGCTGAATTGTTTCTAGGCATCACATTTTTATGGCAGCAACAAGCGGAATGCGTCAGTACTGGTGATCTTTTTTCCTTTTTTTTAAAGAAAATAAATGTTTCTTAGAAGCCTGTCCACCCCTGACCTGTAGACATCCTGCTTCTCATTGGGCAGAACTGTGTCATATGTTCACTCTTGTTTGAAAAGGGGCTGGGAAAGAGTTACACAGGGTTTTTGTTTTTGTTTTCTGTTTTTTGTTTTTGTTTTGTTGTTGTTGTTGTTTACGTCTTTAGTGGGTAAGAGAGGTATTCTAGATATAACTGTTAGTTAGCCAATCTTCAATATAAAATAGCCCAGGAATAAATATATATAACTATAAGTAATATTCTATATCAACTTCTTTTTCATAGTACATGTTATAAAAAGTTTATTTTCTTTTAGTAATCTCCATACCAAATGTGGGGTTCAAACTCACGTCCCTGAGATCAAGAGTCGCAAGCTTTTCCAACTGAGCCAGCCAGAAGCCCCTCTGAATCAACTTTTAATTCTGCTTCATTGTTTGGTCCATCTGCCCTCATGGGGAAGTCAGAAGCTAGGCTTCTTTGTTGGGTTAGATTCGAGAGAACTTAGTCAGGATGCCATGTATGCTCAAACTGAGGGACATGGAAAATTGAAGTGTCAGCAGGCAGGTTGGGATCAAGATGTGATTAAAAATAGGTCATTTATTTTTGTAATGTTTATTATTTTTTTAATGTTTATTTATTTATTATTCTTTATTTTGAGGGAAAGAGAGTGAGGAAATACCAAGCAAGCTCTGTGCTGTCAGTGCAGAGCCTGATGTGGGGCTCGATCTTACAAACTGTGAGATCATGACCTGAGCCAAAATCAAGAGTCAAACACTTAACTGACTGAGCCACTGGGCACCCCCAAAACAGATCATTTAAAGAAGAGAAAGTAGGGGCGTCTGGGTGGCTAAGTTGGTTAACCATGTGACTTCAACTCAGGTCATGATCTCACGGTTCATGGGTTCGAGCCCCATGTGGGGCTCTGTGCTGACAGCTCAGAGCCTGGAGTCTGTCTTGGATTCTATGCCTCCCTCTCTCTCTGCCCCTCCCCTGTTCGCACTCTGTCTCTGTCTTTCTCTCAAAAATAAATAAAACACTAAAAAATTAAAAAAAAAAAATAAAGGAGAGACTGCCAGGAGAGACTGCCTGGGTGGCGCAGTCGGTTAAGCGTCCGACTTCAGCCAGGTCACGATCTCGCGGTCCGGGAGTTCGAGCCCCGCGTCGGGCTCTGGGCTGATGGCTCAGAGCCTGGAGCCTGTTTCCGATTCTGTGTCTCCCTCTCTCTCTCTGCCCCTCGCCCGTTCATGCTCTGTCTCTCTCTGTCCCAAAAATAAATAAACGTTGAAAAAAAAAATTAAAAAAAAAATAAAGGAGAGAAAGATCAAAGTGGTTAAAGTTATGGGCTCTTGAGCAGATTGTTCTGGGTTTAAGTTCTAGCTCTGTCACTTTCTTTTTTTTTTTTTTTAAAATTTTTTAACGTTTATTTATTTTTGAGACAGAGAGAGACAGAGCATGAACAGGGGAGGGTCAGAGAGAGGGAGACATAGAATCTGAAACAGTCTCCAGGCTCTGAGCTGTCAGCACAGTGCCTGACGAGGGGCTTGAACTCACGACCGCGAGATCATAACCTGAGCTGAAGTCGGCCGCCCAACCGACTGTAGCTCTGTCACTTTCTAACTATGTGACTTCGCCAAGTTACATCCCACCTCCAAGCCTCAGTTTCCTCCTGAGTTTAATGAAGAGAACACTAATACCTTTTTCATTAGGTTGTAGTGAGGAGTTATATCTATAAGTCCCTGAGCACGGTGTGGCTCATAGCAAGCATTCAGTGTCATTACCATCATCATTATCACGGTCATCATTCAAACAACAGGATTGTGAAGAACAGGCATTAGGAATGGGTATATAGAATGAAGAACTCTCAGAGCCTAAGGTATGAGAGGAAGTTAAATGGAAAACCAAAAGAACTAAGTCAGGCAATACATATTCCCTGCAGTGAGGGTGGGCTGCCTCCATTAAAAGGATTCCCTGCTGCAAGATAATATGAATGACTCATACATGGGGGTATAACTCTTATCTCGTGGCTTAGACATATCTCCTGGAAGGTGGCGCACCACGTAGCATTCCAGAGTACAGAAATGGGATGGTGGAGGGAAGAAATGCTGGCAAGAGAGCTCCAAGGAGCAGGAGTGGGGTGGGAATCTTCTGGTTAGGGGACTTCTGCCAAGAGTGCCACAGGCTTATAAGAACCATTTACTATAGAAGCCATAAAGCATTAGTTTCTCCCTTTGATCTTCTGACCCTGCTTTGACTGATTGATTGATTGATCGTGTGGGAGTGCATGTGTGTTTGTGTGTGTGTGTGTTTGATGAGTCACTGGGGATGCCCGTTTGCAGTGCCTACTTACATAGCAGCAGCACTAGTAGGCTGGGCATTTGGGCTCATTGGAAAGTAGCTGGCTTCACAGACGTGTGTGATGTGTCTAAGTCCATCATCACTGGCTGGCACCTAGGGTGAGGTGGAGATACAAGACAAAGTTTAGGTGGTTCCCACCGTCCTCCGAGGCTGGACAATGTCTAACTACAGTACAGATAGGCTGTTTATCTGTCTCAACAACTGCGACGAGTCAGTTACATGGCTTTCCTCCCCTTCCAGAAAAGACCTGATGTATATGATAACTTTCAACAGATACGGTAAACACTATTATCTGTGTTAACTAACTTCATCCACAAAACAACCCTGTGAGACAGTTATAATGATTTACCATGAGTTTTATAAATTAAAAAAACAAAACAAAACTGAGGTCAAGTAACTTATAAAGATCATAAAGGCAGCTAAAAACTTTGGGAAAAAACTTGTTTGGAAAGCAGATGTGGTTGGTTCTAAACCTGTGCTTTATGCTAAGACCCGTTGACTTCAGTAAGGCTAGGAAAACTGGTCTGTGGTTGTTCTTAAATATTGTTTTATTCTAACTTTTGCACAAACAAGTGGAGTTTAATGAAGCGTTGATCCAAACCCTGGGCACTAGGACAGAAATAGTAAAGAGAGAAGAGGCCACGTTCTGGGCTTTTCCTGACATGTTTTGGCCAATGATGTGTGCAAGGCTCCTCTTTGCCCTGAAAGTACACACACAGTGAAATGCCTGGGAGCTGGGGTTTTGCCCTACAGTTTCTGGGGTGGCAGATTTTAGGAGTGTAGCCTTGATGGAGAGAGTTGAAGTAAGGGAAGTTGTTGAGGAAAAGATTATAAAGATTGAGCTGGGTCTTATGAGGGATGAAAGGAAGATGATCAGGCAGGAAATTCCTAGCATGAGCAAAGATATGGAAGTAGAAAAAAAAAATATGGGGCTTAAACATAAGCAATTCATTTGGACTGGGATGTAGGGTATATGAGGAGGAACATTTGGAAGTGGGAGATAGATCAATGAAGACTTTAAATGCCAGTCCAAGGAGTATAAATTCTACTCAGTAGGCAATGGGGGACCTATTAAATAAGATCTAAGTAAAAATTTGGGCTCCGGAGAAAGGACAACTTTTTTTTTTTTTTTTTTTTTTTTTTTTTTTTTTTTTTTTGAGAGAGACAGAGAGAGAGAGAGAGAGACAGAGAGAGAGCATGAGCAGGGGAGGGGCAGAGAGGGAGGGGGCAGAGGATCTGAAGCAGGCTCTGCGCTGACAGCAGCAAGCCCGATGTGGGGCTTGGATTCACCAACCGTGAGATCATGACCTGAGCCGAAGTCTGATGCTCAACCCACTAAGCCACCCAGGCGCCCTGAAAGGGCAGCTTTTATTTCACTTCGACCTCTGTATAAACTCAACCTGGGCTATCACAGTCACTGCCAGACTTGTGACTGCAGATTGCAGGCTGTGGCAGCCAATGCCAGCCCTCACTATGGAGAAGTTCCTGACCACCGCCACATGTCTGGGGGGGGAAGACCGAGGCAAAGAATCATTAGGTAGATGGTAAATGAGTGGAACTGGGGTTTGTGTTTTCGGGTTCTTGGATCAGTTTGTTCATTTAACAAATATTTTTGAGCATCTTTTTAGGTATAGCAGATATAGTCATTGTTTAGGAAAAATGGTCATGCCCAAACAGAGTCTACTGCATAGCTTGCTGGCTCAATCTTCAAATTCTTGGATCTGACCCTTTTATTGTTCCTGTGGAGTGCTTCGATCTGAGATGCCATTATGTCTTGTCCAACTCCCTTTGTAGCCTCTTAACAGAGCCTCATGGCTTTTATTCTCAAGATTGTAGACACACACAACAGCCAGGGTGACAGCAGAAGTCAGATCCTAAAACCCTTCAGCGGCTCCCATTACACTTAGATTAAAATCCAAATATCTCTCCCACTTCACACATCCTTGTATAAACACCCCCTGCCAAGACTTGTGATCTTACCTTTCACCTCTCTCTTGATCACTATGCTCACTGGCCTCTTGCTATTTCTTTTTTTTTTTTTTTCAATGTTTATTTATTTTTGGGACAGAGAGAGACAGAGCATGAACAGGGGAGGGGCAGAGAGAGAGGGAGACACAGAATCGGAAACAGGCTCCAGGCTCCGAGCCATCAGCCCAGAGCCCGACGCGGGGCTCGAACTCATGGACCGCGAGATCGTGACCTGGCTGAAGTCGGACGCTTAACCGACTGTGCCACCCAGGCGCCCCATGGCCTCTTGCTATTTCTTAAACAGTCATAGTGTATTCCTGCCTCAGGACCTTTACTCTTGCTGGCCACTCTGCTAGGAATGTTCTTCTCCCGGATTCTAGCGTGGCTGCATACCTCCCCCCAACTCCCCTGACCCCATGCGATTCAGATCTCTATTTAAATATCGACTCCTCAGAGAGCCCTTCTCTGTTAGCTATCTTGTTATCTTTATGGCACCTAGCACTACCTGAAAATCATACTTTTGTTTGTCTATCTGTTTACCGTGTTTATTGCTCGCTAGAATGTATGCTCTGTAAAGAGAGTATTTTGTTTACTTGTTCATTGTGGTATCCTCAGCACCTAGAACAGGGCCTGGCCCACGAACAGGCAGTAAAAGTACTGAATGCATGATTATTACTGGGACTTCTTCCACAGCTTTGAAGGAAAGTTGTTTTATCCCTAAAAAACTTCACAGCTATCTTTATGTTTTCCTCACATATCACAGCTCCAAACTTGCCCCTCTTGTCTCTTGCACCTCCTGAATAAGTGACCTCCATTTGGGCATGCTAATGGGCAGTTTGCAAGTAGTGGAGTGCATTTCTGATTTTAATTCTCTTGGCTGCTGTGAATAGTTTTTCTCTGGTTGTTAGTAATTAAAACAAACAAGCAGAAAGACTCATATTATTCTAGCTCATTGCCAAATTGGATATTGCTCAACTCAAAATTAAATGTACACACACCCATAAAACTAGCCAAACTGGCTATTACAATTACATAAAGATCCTTGTGTCCATTAGCAATGTTGCCTTTCAAGGGTTTATCCTGTTTGGCATATACATCAAAGTAGCAGTCATAAAGACTTCTACAAAAATTTGGAGCATGTAGATGTGGAAAAAATTTTCAGATTTTTTTTTTTTAAAAGATTTTGTTTCCAGCTAAACTGCAAGGCATAGAGTAAAGAAGTTCAGTGTTTTGTCAAAACTTGGTTCTTTATAACCAACTGTCACAGTCGCCCCAAAAAGGGCAGATATGATTCAGATGTATTCTGCATCTTGGGAATTAGTGTCAGAATACCAGCCCTGATCTCTTTAGTGAATGATTCATTCGCTAACGTGATTAACAATTCTGAGAGCCAGTGATGTTGGCCACTAATGTCAGATGTTTAGAAGCTGCCTAGTTTATGTTCGTTTGTACTTGGCAGGGAGAAGGGGTCCTGAATCTGCTGTTCTGTATTTTTAATGTTTTCATTTGAACCAGGAGAATGAGCTTCTTAGGAGTTCTACAGCTGTCCTTTCTCCTCCTCCTCCTACTCTTCCTCCTCCTCCTTCTTTTTTTTTTTTGAAATGGGTAGTACCTATCCAGGAGAAAAACAAAACAATAACAATTCAGGAGAATTAAGAGTAGAAGAGTGTCAGAGCCTCATCAAGAAAACCTTGCAGATTAAATTCCTAGAGGTTTGATGACTGTGTTGAGTAAAAAATATTCAGCTTCGATTCATTGTTTGACTCAAAGGCCTGGCTCTGTACCTTTTGGAATATAAGGAATTCAGAAAAGTTGGGGCATATGGTCAGATTGGGATTACTGTTATGTGATTATGTGTTTACATGTTTATCTCTAAGGGTTGACCATAAGCACCTCCAAGTTAGAAACTTATTTATCTTTCTTTCCCATTGTCTGACCTGGGAAGTTGTGTAGTTTAATAACAAGAATGATTATGAGGATGCTGGTAATGGCGAACATTCCTCAGCTCACTGTATGTCAGACACTGTGGTCCTTTGCATACTTGCCTTATTTAATGCTTACAACAACATATTCTGTCCATATTTCGTGAAGAAATTAAGGCTGAGAGGTGTTCATACATTTGTCCACAGCCACAGAGCTAGTAAAGTGATGAGCCTGGGATGTGAAACCATTTCTGTTCTTTGTCCTAACAAGATGTTTATCTCTACACATTACGGTTTGTTGCCTGAGACTGTAGTTAACCAAAGACCCCCCCCTTCTCAACCTGGCCTCCCGATTCCATCAAGAACTAAAATGTGACCAATGGAATCAGACGATACTAATGTCCTGGAACTAATCACGGTTTCACCAACCAGGAAGAGAAGAGAAAACTTCAGTGTGGGTAACAAGAGATGGCGGGATTACCTGTGTCGGGGATTAGCTCCAAACGTGAGGACAGTGGATTTGAGAAAAAGGCGAGAGTAAAGAAACGTGCCCCCAAAGAGAAACCGAGTAGGAATTTCTTTTAAAGGGAAGGTAGATTTTCATTCTGGGAAGTTTCCAAAGTGTTGCTTTTAAGCCACCATCTTGTTCAGGTTCCTGCTGGTATGCATGGGGCCGGAGACAAGAAAGCAAGTGGAAAGGTTTGAGCATGCCTCTGTACGCTGTCCTCCTCACCCGCTCCCGGTAATATGTGCTTTGGAAGCAAATGGGTGGAAAGTTTTCCCCACTTTGGCTTCTCTTACTTTGGTACGTGGGCGTAGGTTTGTGTGCCCGGCTCTTCCATGAGGAGTTCAGGTTGCTTTACCTGCTACGGAGTCTTAACAGGGTGAGACATGTGCCTATGGTTGCAGGCCTGTCCCAGGAAAACTTGTCATACCGGATATGGAAATCGGTGGAGCAAAGTGGGAGGCCGGGTTGTCTTATTTTCATAAGACACTTGGGTTGCTCTCCCCTGGCTCAGCCAGAGCAGGGCATCATGGAGCAAGTGGGGCCAAGAAGAAATCATTTGCATGTGACACTCAACCTGGCAGTTCTAGATATTTTAGCCAAGGGTGCCACTTGCACAGACAATAGGCGTGATGTCCCCATCAGAAAACAAAGGGGAAAAAAGATCACAGGCTTTTCTAGCCCTTATTATCTCTCCTTGCTCTGGATCTCACAGTCCTGATGGCTCTCAAGTTTTTTTTTTCAAACTGATCCTTTTCAGATTTCCTTCTTTGGTCCTTGATTCTCTGTCAGGACTGTCCTCTGGCTTCTATTTGACCAGGGGGTTTGCAGAACTGATTTAAGCCTCAGTCCTAGCGTGCTGCAGACCTGCTAGAGGAAAAGGTAGCCTGGTTTCATAAAGCCAGCATCAGCAGCCACTGATGGAAGGTGTTCTTCTCTTAATGTGATTACATAAAAATTAATGATGGGTAAACATCAATGTTAAGAGATTTAATTTGGATAAAGCTTATAAAGCTTGCCTGCTTAATTGGAGTTTATCTGATCCTTACTGTTTTATTTTTTTTCTCTTTGTTCTGCAAATTTTCCAAAAACCCGGCACCAGTGTGATACTCTCCCTGCTTCCTTCTGTTGAGCAGATAGGGACTTTGTGAGCCCTGACATTCTTCTGGTACTTTGTGAACTTCCACGTCAGGGGAAGGGTACAGAGGCTGGCAGATATAAAACAGGGAGATGCTAGCAGGGCTGATGAAAAACCCCTCCCCCGAAGGGTTCCAGAGAGAAGCAGGAGCACATTGGAGGAAGTCAGATATTTCCCCCATCTTGGTTTACTCTTTCCTTGCAGGTAGCTGTGGATCTGTGAGAGCTGCTCGCTTTTAAGAGCTCCTACCCAGAGGACAAAGAGTGTTGTCTGGGGCCAGTCTCCTCCTCCAGCTCTCAGGTCTGTTTCTCTTTCTTTCTCTCTTTCTTTCTTTCTTTCTTTCTTTCTTTCTTTCTTTCTTTCTTTCTTTCTTTCTTTCTTTCTTTCTTTCTTTCTTCCTTTCTAACATTTATTGTTGAGAGAGAGAGAGAGAGAGAATGTGAGCATGAGCAGGGGAGAGGCAGAGAGAGAAGGGAGACAGAGGATCTGAAGTAGGCTCTGTGCTATCAGCACAGAGCCTGATGTGGGGCTCGAATTCACGAACTGTGAGATCATGACCGAGCCAAAGTCATATGCTCAACTGTCTGAGCCACCCAGGCACCCCCAGCTCTCAGGTCTTTCTGAATCCATGTTTAATTTCCTGAAACGTACATGGGCCAACTGTAACCCGTATCTAACGGGTAGCCAATTTATATGCATCTTTCTCAAGGAGGATGAGAGAGTCCTTGTTTCCAATCTCCGAATGTGATTTTTTCCCCCTACGACAGAACCTAATTCCTCGCATCTCCACATTCACGGGTGGATCCAACCTTCCGTTTGTCATCTCATGCTTCCACTTGTACAAAAAGGCCCATCAGGCTGCCGAACCATAAACAGGCAGAGGAAATGGGACTTTTTGAGGAAAGGAAATGGTTTGGTGCAAGTGCTTAATTTTTTGCTTTTTAACTGCAGCGAATACTTTTTAAAGACTATTTGTCCTATTGGGACTATTGGAAGAAGGGTTACATTCGTTTTATAGTCTCTGCTAGTTGGGTACTTATTTTATCCAAAAAAAGGAAGAAAGACAATTCCATGTGCCAGGAATCCATCTGCTGTTAAATTTCGCGAGAACTAGAACGCACTGAAAAATACGGCCAGACACTTTGTTCATGTTTTCTCCACCTTTGGACTGATACCAGTCATAAAACTCCCATCTTGTAGAGACAATCTGTTAAAATAAGTTACTAAGAAACCCAAACAGGTGTAAAGGTCATTCTTAGTGTGAGTGGGCTTTCTTTTTGCTGTGGTTACAGCCAAACCCAAAGTCACTTCGAGATGGGGTTTTATAGATGATGTTTTAAGCTGTAAACCACATTATATGATTGGAGAACCGCACCCAGCACGGTCAGTTTTCCTGTTCCGGAACTCTCGGTGCGACTCAGTGAATAATTCATGTTCATTCCTCATGTTCTCACTTTGTTCAGACCTGGAGCTTATGAGCAGGTTACTCCACTGCATTTTAAACATGTCATGTCTCCCAAGGTGTATTTTAAAAAATACATGGACAACGAAAAGGAAGCAAAATGTGTCCTCAGTATGAGGGACAAAGGATGTTGTTAACAAATGGGAAAGCATTCTATATCTAGACAGCCTGAGGAAAATTGATCAAATATGGGAAGGGCATATAGATTTGAGGGCAAAAGCAAATGCATTTGAAGGGAAGAGACTACTCTTCTCTGCATTTCCTGAGCACCTATTAGAAAACAGGCATTTTGTTAAGCGTTTCAGGCACATTATCTCATTAAATCCTAGATAAGCTTTGTGGAATAGCGAGAGCCTGGGTGAAGAAAGGCGAATAACTTGCTCAAGTGCTCATCGCCAGGAATTAGCTGATGTACCAGTGGAGCCCAGGGTGGTTTACCTCCTGCCCGAGGCCGTCTCTACATGGAGTCCCTGTGGTGGTCACCCATGTGTCTGCTCTCATGGGTTGTAACATCGAAAAGGCAGAAGAATAGAAATGTCTTTTGGGCTTGGGCCTGGCTTTTCAATGATAAGATAATGAATGGCTGGCAATAATGGTGAAAATGTATATGCTTACCAAACTGAAGAGCTTCTATGCTCATCTGGATAGAAAGGAAATAATGTGTGATGTATAGACTTATCTTGCTTTTCTCTAAGGGGGAGCAATGGTGAGTCATTACTTCTAATAAAGTCAAAGCAGATCTTTTTTTTTCTTTTTTGCAGAAAAATCTATTGTTTTTTTTACAACCCACTCCTACCTCTAAATGAATCTGTTAAATTGTCTACATTTTAAGTGAAACTGTTCAAATTCCTTTACCCACCTAGAGGCAGGACTGTTTCTTTTCTCCTTCAGTCTTGCCTAAGGAAAAAGAACTCTTTCAGAACCTGGTATCTGAAGTTGCCTTCGCTGACTTTGGGAGATTTCTAGACCAATGCTCTTTTTTATTTTTATTTTTATTTAACTCAAAGTTAGTTAACGTAGTATAATAATGATTTCAGGAATAGAATTGAGTGATTCATCACTTACATATACCAGCCAGTACTCATCCCTTCAAGTGTCCTCCTTAATGCCCACTGCCCATCTAGCCCATCCCTCCACCCAACACCCTGCCAACAACCCTCAGTTTTTTTCTCTGTCTTTAAGAGTCTCTCTCAGGGGCGCCTGGGTGGCGCAGTGGTTAAGCGTCTGACTTCAGCCAGGTCACGATCTCGCGGTCCGTGAGTTCGAGCCCCGCGTCGGGCTCTGGGCTGATGGCTCAGAGCCTGGAGCCTGTTTCCGATTCTGTGTCTCCCTCTCTCTCTGCCCCTCCCCCGTTCATGCTCTGTCTCTCTCTGTCCCAAAAATAAATAAACGTTAAAAAAAAAATTAAAAAAAAAAATGAGTCTCTCTCTCTTTTTTTTTGTGTTTAATAGTCTCTATGGTTTGTCTCCCTCTCTGTTTTTATCTTATTTTTGCTGCCCTTCCCCTATGTTCATCTGTTTTATATCTTAAATTCCACATGAGTGAAATCATATGATATTTGTCTTTCTCTGACTGACTTATTTTGCTTAGTATAATGCACTCTAGTTCCATCCACATTGTTGCAAATGGCAAGCTTTCATTCTTTTCTATCTCTGAGTAGTATTCCATTGTGTGTGTGTGTGTGTGTGTGTGTGTATATATATATATATATATATATATATATATATATATACCATATCTACCATACCTTCTTTATCCATTCATCAGTTGATGAACATTTTAGACCAATGCTCTTTTTTCCCCAAAGATAACACATTTATAGCAATAATTATTTTTTATCACAATAATTATTCTGAAATGTAGTATCACTTTCCTCCATTCATCTGTGCTAGAGGATCGTGTGACTTTCAGTCAAATAGGATTAAGAAAAAGTGTCCATATTCTTCCTAGTTAGGAATTGGACCTCAAGGAACTTATAATTTAGTGGGGGAGTCACAAATAACGGTAACACTTTAGTTACCAAGGGAGGGACAGAGTAGCTATGGTAAGAGTATGTTTTGCTTGGGGGTAAGCTGGAGGGGTGGTTTATCACTGCTGCCTGGAATAGATGAAATAAATGCATGACTCAACATTTGAACAAGATCTTGAGGGAGCGGTTGAATTTGGTTAGGTGAAAATGAGCAACAAGAAGAAATTGCCATGCAGCAAGTGAAACATGAAAAGACAAAAATACATCATTGGTTATGGACGAGATGACAAAGAATAGAGGGAAAGATAAAGATATATGTTTGCCATACAATTACTAGACCAGATTCTTGGCTTTCTTCTATAGTTTTCTGTGTAGAGAAGAAAATGAATCCTGGCAAGACCTCTAGCTGGCTACAGAAAGATATGGGAGGCGGATTTACTTTCTTTATTTTTTCCTATTTTCCACATCTTAATCAATGACAGGCACAAACCTTTCTTAGTGCTATTGTTGCAGAGACAGTAAATGGAAGAATAACGTGGCATATAAGGACCAAGTGGTTAAAATAAAGACTGTCTGTAGTAGGTTTCTCAATCTCAGTGCTATTGACATTTTGGGCTAGATGGTTTTTCGTCTTGGAGGATGGGGACTATCCTGTGCAATGCAGCACATCTCTGATTCTATCCATTTGATGCCAGTAGCATCCCTACCCCCTCCCCCAGTTGCAAAAGTCAAAAGTGTCTTCAGACATTGCCCCATGTCCCCTGGAGGGTGGGGCAAATCATCTCTAGTCGAGACCTATGCTTTAAAGTAGATGGAAGACGTAGCAATAGGCATGGTTTTTGTATGCCTGGAAACTTGCCGAGCCAGGGTGAAGGTTTATGACCTGAGTAAAGGCAGCCATAGCAGGCATGGAGCTTGAGAAAAATAGTGTCTCTGCCCTGAAAGGACCTCAGGGGCAAGAGTGTGTCCTGTTCGTCTTTGAATCCTATCTCTGGGACCTAACACAGTTCCTACAACCTAGAAAATGGTCCATAAATGTTGGTCAAATAAATGGGATGCTTGCTTAGAGTCTCAGAGATGAAATCATAGGACAGACAGCTACTTGTAGCTGTATCTACTTATTGGCTTGTTGTGTTCTGTGAGAGGTCTCTTGAATGTTGCAAAAGTAACCCAGGATACCAGTATGATCACATGCAGCAAACATAGGGGAAAAAGAATTGAGCGACAAATGTCACAAGGCCTGTTTTTCAGGTTTATTGGCAGAGACTGTGGGGTTTGGAAGAGAGTATATAGAAGAAGTAGGGCAAGAGCCCTACCATCTTCCAGTCTCCATTATATTAGAGATTATTTATGGTTGTGAGTTACTCATTTGGCATCTCTTGTCTTTGAATTTTGCATTTTGTCTTAACCAGGGGTTTTTTTTCTTCCTTCCATGGGAGCAGGTAAGAGTTCCTGAGTCCTGACTTGTGGAACCTCTGAAAGACTGCCTCATGAAAAGGGAAGGGAGGTGTGGTGGAGAGCCCAGGGATGGCAGATGAGCTCCATGTGGCAAGGACGTGTATGTCCATCCTCCTGCCAGCCAGTAAAGTCTGAAAACAGCCAACTCAGGTTTTCTTCTCTCAGGACTCTTGATTTCCCCCTTCATTCACATCTTTCATTTTTGAGTAACATGTTATTTTGTACTTAACATATTCCTTATTATTAATGACTGGCAGGTGTGAGAACTTCTAGGGATTCTAGGAAACTTCTCTTTAGAAGACTTTCATGTGAAAAACTTCAGATTGGGCACCTCTAATGCAGGCAGCTTGCACTGATCTCTGGGGGAGGCCAAGGTAGGATCCTTTTCATCTTTTCCTTGATACTCCATCAATATTGGCACCTTCTGAATCCAGACTCATCTGCTCAAATGCCTAGTTAGCATCTTCACTTGGGTATCTTGTAGACATCTCAAATGAGTGATTTCCTGTCTCGCCTCCCAACCTGCTCCCGTGTCCTTATCCATCTCATTCAAAGGCAATCTGACCTTGCAGTGGCCTAGGTCAAAATCCTTGGAGCCATCCTTGACTCTCCTCCTTGTCTCAGGCCCCATCGCCACACTCCAACAAATTTTGTTGGCTTTACTTTCAAAGTATGTCTAAGATCTGAACATTTCTCACCATCTGCTTTGCTACCATTCTGGTCTCAGCTACCAAAAACTCAGCACAGTGGCCAGGATGATATGTTGAAGTTGTAAGGTTGATCCTGCCACCTTTTTGCTCAAACCTTTCAATGCTTCCCTATCTCAGAGCTAAAAACAAATTCTTTACATGGTTCTACAACTCCACACCCCTTTATCTCTCACAGCTCATCTCCTGCTTCTCTCCTATCACGTGCGCACTGGCTCACCACGTACTTGCTGTTTCTTAAGTGCATGAAACATGCCTTACCTGTTCCCTCAGCATGGAACCCTCTTCCCCCAGGGATCCATGTGTTTACATTTGGCCCCTTTGAATCTTTGCTCAAATATCACCTTGCAATGAGACTTACCCTGATTATGCTCCTTAAACTACAACCTGTTTTCCAGCCCCTGTCCAATACCTGACTCTTATCCTTCAGTCCTTTTTTTTTTTTTTTGAAATAGTACTTATCAACTTTTAATATGCCGTATCATTTGTTTATTTGCCACATTTACTTTTTTGTCTCCCATGCTAATATAGAATACTTACAAGGGCAAGGACCTTTGTTTATCTCAACACCTTCAACAATGTGTCACACATAGTAAGTGCTCATCAATGTTTTTGGTTGAATAAATATCTCTTTCAAAGCACATATTAGCTATCTATTTAGTCTTTCTTCCTGCCCAGACTGTGAACTGTTTTGGGGAGAGTGATCAATAGAATAGCTATTGCAGCAGCTAATATGGTTAATTCTTTTCCTTAAAGGGTGCTTCTCAAATTATGTAAGCTTTAGGCCCCACAAAACCTGGCCAGTCCCTATACCAATCTCATAGGGTTAGTATGGGAATTAAAAAGATAATACATACATATAACTTAGAAAGTGCCTGGCATTTTAAGTTTAAAGACTGTTATATTTTCCATGCCTCCCTCCTCCCCCGTCCCCCCATTAGGATTAGCTCAGTGGCTGGAACAGAGATGGGTGGGAAAGAACCACCTTTGCTAATAAACAAACCAATTTGGGGCACCTGGGTGGTTCAGTCAATTGAGCGTCTGACTTTTGATTTTGACTCAGGTCATGATCCCAGGGTCATGGGATTGAGCTCTGTGTTGGACTCTACACTGAGCATGGAACCTGCTTGGGCTTTCTCTCTTTCTCTCTCTCTCTCTCTCTCTCTCTCTCTCTCTCTCTCTCTCTCCCTCTCTCCCTCCCTCTCTCCCCCTTTCTCCCTCTCTCCCTCTCCCACTCATGCTCTCTTTCTCTCTCTCAAATTAAAAAATACAAAAACAAAAACAATTCAACTGATTGAATATATTTTGATATGATAGTTCAACTATATCCTTAGGTTTTTACTTCTAAGTGCCAACCTTCTTCCCTTTTTTTAAAACTTCTTTTTTTTTTTTTTTTTGAGCAGTTTGAGCTACACAGCCAAATTGGGAGGAAATGAGGGATTTCTCATGTACCCCCTACCCCTACATGGATAGCTGCCTCCATTATCAACATCCCTGACAAGAATGGTACATTTGCTACAACTGAGGAACCTACACTGCACATTATAATCACTCTAAGTCCCTAGTTTATATTAGGGCTCACTCTCGGTGTCGCATACTCTCTGGGTTTGGACCAGTGTATGTATCCACCATTATATTATCACACAGGGTGGATTTCCTGGCCTAAAAATCCTCTGGGCTCCACCTATTCATCCCTCCCTCCAATAACCCCTGGTCACCAATGACATTTTCACTTTCTCCATAGTTTTGCCTTTTCCAGGATGCCTTATAGTTGGAATCAAACAGTACGTAACCTTTTCAAGGTGGCTTCTTTCACTTAGAAATATGCACTTATGTTTCCTTCATTTTCTTTTTTGTGGCTTCATAGCTCATTTCTGTCTAGTACTGAATAATATTCCATTGTCTGGATGCACCACAGTTTATTTTTTCATTCACCCCCTCCTTCCTTTTCAAAGTTAGGTTTTAATAGGAATTTATCAAAAGATTCACATAAAAGTTAATGTATGATTGCTTACATTTTATTATTACTTTTAACATTTTTCTAAGTTTGTTTATTTACTTTGAGAGAGACAGACAGTGCGAGTGGGGGAGGGGCAGAAAGAGAGGGAGAGAACCCTAAGCAGGCTCCACGCTGCCAGCACAGAGCCTGACATGGGGCTCTAACTCATAAACTGCAAGATCATGACCTGCGCCGAAACCAAGAGTAGGATGCTTAACTGACTGAGCCACCTGGGCACCCCAATTGCTTATATTTTATTATGTACCTATCATGATAGTATTAGATAGTATTAGATAGTATTAGAATGACATGGTATTCCTTGACATTTTTAATCTGTGGATAACACTAAAGGACAGAATCATTTATTTTTTTCAGCAGTCCTTAACTTAATGTGGTGCTAAAACATATAGTAGGAGTAAACGTATGATAATGGCAATGAAATTAAAATGAGACTTTTAAAAATAGTCCCTTTCTTATTTTGTTATGCCCCTATGTTAACATGATTTGAATTTACGTAAGGTTCTTACCTTCTGTCTTATCTTTTCTATCATATCGATTTCTTGTACCTGCCATGCTTATATCTAACCCACTAGCTAGATAAATATATTTTAAATATCTGCCTGTGATGGCTCTTCCTATTGAGAAAGGGAAGCTTTCTGAAAGAAATCTCATAGAAAAAAACGGTTGAGACAGGGTTTAGAAATGACTGTTGAATTGTTTTTACTTTCTTACTTTCCCTTTACCTCTCAATGCACTATAATCTGGCTTCTGGCTTCACCAATGACTGAAGCTGCTTTTTCAGTGGTTCAGCAGTTAGCTCCTAAGTGACAAATCGCCTTCCCATGAACTCTCCGTTGGCTTTGGTGTCAGCAACATTCAGTAATGTTGACTCTTTTCTTGCAACAGCGTCTGGACTTGGATTCTGTGGCAAGTTTTGGTCACTTCTTCCTTCCTGATTCTTAGTATCCTACATGGGCTCTTCAGTTCCTTTCCACTGAAAAGGACATCTTAACATCTTAGAAGGGTTTGGTGGTGAAAATGTTCTGGCAGAAAAATCACTGAAGGGAAGACACCATGATTTTACAAAACGTTTCCAAAGGTAGAAAAGTAAAAGCATTTGAATATGGAGTAATGAGAGATAGAAAACCAACTCTAAAATTTTGTATTTATTCTTTGAGACCGAGAATGAACCTAAACTCTTTTAAGAATTTGACCTTATAGCCTAGAGTTTTCTTTTAGTGTTCTTCCTCATATTTTCTCAGTTATGTGCAGGGAGATTTGAAACAAAGAATACTTCTAAAAAATGTGGGTTTTTGTTGTTGTTGTTGTTATTTTTACTCTACTTCAAAATATGTGCACCTGTTCTTCTACTATGGGCTGCATCTAGGTCAGTATTTGCCAAATAAAGTTTGTCTGTAATTTAGTAAACATCTAATTCTCCACTTCAGCGCTCAAGAGGGAGGAAGAGGAGAGAGAAGTTAAAGACAGGGATCTGGACAAGCATTGCCCCACTGAGGAAGGGACTGAGGGAGAACAAGGGGGGAAGGGCAGTAAATGCTCATCTACATGGAGTGTGGGGACATGAGGGGAAAAGGTGAGAAATCCGGTCCATCACCAGAGTAAAGCTAAATTCCCATGTATTTGGAAACTTCTGAAATTGTGTAAAGCAAACAGACCTCAGAATTTTCCTGCATTACACATGTTGTGTAGAAATGACCTCATTCCTTGTAGTATTGTTCTAGATCACTTAACACTGAGTGATTTAGCATAGACAGAATGTAATTTTTTCTAAAATCCATGCTCCATTGAAGAAAGAATCTTCCTCATCAACCAGTTATTCAGTGTGCCATGGATTTTCTGATTCACATCTTGGCAAGGGCAAAAAAAAAAATTGTGTATCTTTTTCCACCTATGGGGTTAGCTTCTGTAAGCCTCATTCTATGTGAAGGCTGTTCTAACATTCAGAGATACATGGTTTGTTAATGTCATTCCTAATTCTTAAAAAATTTTTAATATTTTTTATTTTTGAGGGAGAGAGAGAGAGAGACAGAGCATGAACTGGAGAGGGACAGAGAGACAGAGAGAGAGAGAGAGAGAGAGAGAGAGAGAGAGAGAGACAGACAGAATCCGAAGCAGGCTCCAAGCTGTGAGCTGTCAGCACAGAGCCCGATGCAGGGCTTTAACTCATGAACCACACGATCATGACCTGAGCCTAAGTGGGACACTTAACCTGCTGAGCCACGCAGGTGCCCCGATGTCATTTCTGATTCCTGTTTTGCTATCAAATGGCACCAGATATTCTGCTCATTCTCTTCTTAAATATTAAATGTCACCACTCTCTTGTCTCCACAAATCTTAGCCCTCTAAAAAGCAAAAAAAAAAAAAAAAAAAAAAAAAAAAAAAAAAAAGACATGCACAAGTTTTAGATCTCCCTATAAAGCAGGAGAATATCTTCACATCATTTAAATGTTTAGAGTAGAACCGAAAGTAAAACACAGGTTGAAAGTAAAATGCAGAACTGAAAGTAAAATATTTATGAAGTTGTCTGAAATTTCCTCTGGAGCAAGGCAGTCGTACATACATAAATAGACATCAGAGAAGAAAATGTAAAAATCCCTGACATAAAGTCTTGTTCATACATCTACCGTGATGGATGACACCGTGTTAGGTTATGATCTTATATGCAAGAGTTAGTAAAAGAAATGTTTATTGTGAAAAACAGTTGATGTGGAAAGTTGAATATTTTATGTACTTATGCTATTAGGACATTATTATCCAAGGTTAACTGCTAGTAACATTAATAAAAGTCAAATATCCATTAAGTTTCAAAAAACCAAATTCATCAAGAGTCTATTATGCACTGGGAAGTGTTCTCTGTGCTGGCTATAGAGCTGTGAACAAGACAATATAGATCTGTGCCTTCACTGGAGGTGGTTAACACAGAGTACTTATTATCTGCCAGGCACTGATTTGACTCTTTTCCATCTATTAACTCTTAACATTTTCAATTAACCCTCTAAGATGCTATTATTATCCCATTTTGCAGATGAGGAAATCAGGACACAGAGATGTTAAGTATATTGCCCATGGACCATATTGGTAGTTAGTGGTAGAGCCAGTGTGCATACACAACCAGTCTGTTCTAGAAATGAAAACCTAGGGATGCCTGGGTGGCTCAGTCAGTTGAGCATCTGACTTCAGCTTAGGTCATGATCTCGCAGTTTGCGAATTTGAGCCCCACATTGGGTTCGCTGCTTTTGGATCCTCTGTCCTCCTGTCTCTGCCCCTGCCCCACTTGTGCTCTCTCTCTCTCTCTCTCTCAAAAGTAAACAAAACATTAAAAAAATTTAGAAATGAAAATCTAGGGGTGCCTAGGTGGCTCAGTCAGTTGAGTGTCCGACTCTTGGTTTCAGCTCAGATCATGATCTCAGGGTTGTGGGATATGTGTATATATAAAGAAATGAAAACCCAGGCATGATCAATAACTAATTAATTCCTATCCACTCTTGGATGGTTCCCAGCTGTAATTTATATCCCAAATTAGATTGCTTTTGAAGAAAATTTAAATGCACAGAGTTACAATAAGCACTATTGTTAGTCTATGGTACTTCTTGACCAGCTTTTCTGTAAATATTAAAATAACAAATATATTCCCTCAGATATTCTTGGTCTTAGAAACGTCCATTATTTTAGGTTTAGGGAGGTAAAATGAAGTCTCTAGAAAACATATTGAAAGGGAATAGTACTGTTTTGCACCTAGACTATAACAAATATGTTATTTTGTCACCATATCACATAGAATGCTCATGTCTCTAGATATGTTCTTCTATTAAAGCAAAGCAAAATATGTCACGGCTTGTTTGAACTTCAGACCAGCAGGTAGGAACCCGGTGACCTGACTTACCAGTAGGGAATGCTTTAAAAAACAAGTCTTGATAATAATGTTTACACTGCTGTGCTTTGAAGGAAACATGTCACTTGTGTTATACACCAAAAGTGCTTTCAAATGAGAATCAGTTTCACATGTGACCTTAAAGAGAACACAACCTAATCCAAGTCTGAATAACTCAGGTGTTGAGAGGGTAGAACAGATGAGGTCACCACAGGCCAGTCAGTTCTACTCTATGCTGTGGCCTGAGACTCCACCTCTGAGCCAGGCCAACCAGGAGAAACAGTGTGGAGGATCAGTGCTGACTACAAAAACAGCTCAAATACAAGTCTTAGTGATAAGTCAAGCTTTGTCTTTGTATATGGAAGATTGTACCAGGAAACTTTTAAACTTACATGGTTTGTAAGAAACAAACAAAAAAAAAACAACAAAAAAAAAAGAGAAAAGAAAAAAGAATATAAAAAACTTTTTTGATATATTTTTAAGTAGGTTCCTTAGTTATACCAAAGCCAGACAGGTAGGTTTAATGAACTATAAGTATAGGCATGATGAATTTCAACACAATGTCATGGGTGTGATTCTTTAGACACATTCTTTTTTTTTTTTTTTTTT
Source organism: Felis catus (assembly GCF_018350175.1). NCBI lineage: Eukaryota > Metazoa > Chordata > Mammalia > Carnivora > Felidae > Felis > Felis catus. The sequence goes on from NC_058368.1 coordinate 47,843,562, forward strand.
TTTTTTAATTTTTTTTCAATGTTTATTTATTTTTTTGGGGGGGACAGAGAGAGACAGAGCATGAACAGGGGAGGGGCAGAGAGAGAGGGAGACACAGAATCGGAAACAGGCTCCAGGCTCTGAGCCATCAGCCCAGAGCCCGACGCGGGGCTCGAACTCACGGACCGCGAGATCGTGACCTGGCTGAAGGCGGATACTTAACCGACTGCGCCACCCAGGCGCCCCTCTTATTTTTTTTGAATATATATTTTAACATGTTTATTTATTTTGAGAGAGAGAGAGAGAGACAGAGCGAGCAAATGAGTGGAGGAGGGACAGGGAGAGAGGGAGACACAGAATCTGAAGCAGGCTCCAGGCTCTGAGCTGTCAGCATAGAGCCTGACACAGGGCTCGAACTCAAAGACCATGAGATCATGACCTGAGCTAAAGTTGGACACTTAACTGAGTGAGCCACCCAGGTGCCCCTCATGGGTGTGATTCTTAAACTTGAGATTACTATAACATTTTAGGTTATATGGTTATTAGTATTAGCAAAGTATGGTTAGAAATTTTCTGAAACCAGCTTCTCCCTCATTCCAGTTCTAATTGGTCAGTCTTTTAGGTGATGCCAAAATGTGTGTGTGTGTGTGTGTGTGTGTGTGTGTGTGTGTGTGTGTTTCCAAGAGCCTCTTATCAATGGTATTAGTAAGTAGAGAATATGTGAATTGTATCCAGTAAAGAATTTCAAGTTGGGGGTGCCTGGATGGCTCAGTCAGTTAGGCCTCCGACTCTGGATTTCAGCTCAGGTCATGATCTTGCAGTTTGTGAGATCAAGCCCCACATTAGGCTCTGCACTGATGGCATGGAACCTGCTTGGGATTCTCTCTTTCTCCCTCTCTCTTTGCCCCTACCCTGCTCATGTACACGCTCTCTCTAAACAAATAAATAGACTTAAGAAAAAAAAAGAATTTCAGGTTGTATTGGTATAGTATTGCTGTGCATTGAATTGTGTCTTCCAAAAGGTTATGTTCGATTCCTAACCTCCTGCAAATGTGACCTTATTTGGAAATAGGGCCTTTGTGATGTGAGTTAAGATGAGGTCGTATTGGAGCAAGATGGACGCTAAATCCAGTATGACTGGTGACCTTATAAGAAGAGTGAAAAAGACACATGCAGAGAAGAGAATGCCATGTGAACACACACACACACACACACACACACACATACACACACACACACAGAAGAAGGCTGATGATGGAGGCAGAGATGGAAGAGAAGCAGCTTCAAGCCAAGGGGTACACAGGCTGCTGGCAACCACCAGGAGATAAGCAGAAGCAAAGAAGGATCTTCCCCTAGAGCCTTCAGAGAGAGCATGGCCCTGTACATACCTTCATTTTGTGTTTTAACCTCCAGTCTGTTTCTGGAAAGAGACTCTGAGTGAAAGTTAGTGTGTGAGATGTTTATTACGAATTAATACTTGAGGAAGGAAAGTGCAGAAAGCAAGTATGGGCAGAGAAAGAGGTCAAATTGGAATATAGATCTAATTAAACTTTGGCCATCCCAGCGGGGAGCTCTGGAGTGAATCATTCTTGTTTCATGTTGGGTCTAAATGACTGCATCTTTATATCCCTACCTTTCTTAGTCAACACATGTGGGCTTTCATGGGAAGGGCCTGACCTCTGTCTGCTGATCACACCCCTGTGGCTGGGCAGCAGATCCTTACTTGAAAAGAGATTGCGTGGTACACCTCTGTGTCTTCTACACAGATCTAGGTAGCCCACCTGGATCCTGAAGGGAAACTGAAGTGTTGGTGGTATTAGGAGTTGTGGGGGAAGTTATAAGGGAGTGTCCTGGGTAAAGACTATGGACAATTGGTAGGTAGACTGGTCATGCTGTGTATAGGAGATGTAAATCCAGAGTTTTTCTTCTCAACTTTTTTGATGTGCACCATCTGGTTATCTTGGAATGTGGACAGTGGACAGATGGAGGAAGCTTTGAACAGCCCCTTCAGCTGTCGGTGTGTCAATTGGGAGATCAGATTAGTAATGGGGTGACTAAATGTATAGAGGCAGAAGACCTTTTTGCAAAACAAGGTAATAGAGAGGTGCAGACAGGGAACACAATATAGAGGAAGAGATGTCCATTGTAGGATGCACTGTGGTCAAAGGAGAGGAAGGTACCATTCTTTCATATATTCAAAAGATGATTCTTGAAGGGTACATGATGATTAGCCAAGTAAAGAGGGAGAAGAAGAGAATTCTAAGCAGAGGGCCCATGGCACAGGATCCTGCATCTTTGTCATGGCCCTCCATGTCTTCCAGTTTCTCCAGGTTTTCCATTTTCTTTCCATTTGCTGAAGAGAACAACAGAAACCTCCCTAGAGAGCAAGTGGCCAAGCTGAGTACAGAGGCTGTGTCCTGATGGAACAATTGAAATAAGTTGGTACACAGAACAGGAGGGCACGTGTGGTGGCAGGTGAGGCTGGAGGTGAGGCAGGGTTCACATGGTGGAGGTTCTTAAAAAAATTTTTTTTTAATGTTTATTATTTATTTTTGAGAAAGAGAGAGAGAGTGAGAGAGTGTGAGAGAGAGAACGCGAGCGCATGAGTGGGGGAGGGTCAGAGAGACAGGGAGACACAGAATCTGAAGCAGGCTCTGGGCTCTGAGCTGTCAGCACAGAGCCCGATGCGGGGTTCAAACTCATGAACTGAGAGATCATGACCTGAGCTGAAGTCGGATGCTTAACTGACTGAGCCACCCAGGTGCCCCTGGAGGCCCTTATATACCGCTTGAGGAAATGTACACTCCTTCTAAGGGCAAAGTGACATTTTTGGATGGCTTAATGAGGGAGTAACATGAGCAAATTTGTGCTCTAGAAAGATCTCTGAAGTAGAGTGAAAAATGAGTTGGAGGCCTTGAAGTGATTCAGCAAGGAAGACTTAAGTGAGGAGAACTGAAAGTGAGTCAAAAACAATTGATGATAGATTGGATTTTGAGGGTTAAGAACAGGGAAGGGTCAAGGATGGACATGATTTCTGATAGAGGAACTTGGATAAAATAAGCTCATCCAGTGTTTGCAAACTTTATACTTGGTTCCATTCTTTTCATCCATGACAGGGATGATGATAAAACATGATTAAAAAAAAAAGAGTCTCTGAAGTGAAGCAAGTGTAGAAGTATGGGGTATAAAGTTAGCAGATTTGGATCACATGGGCAAGTCAATTGCCTTTGAGCCTCAGTTTCCTCTTTGGTAAAATGGGAATAATACTATCTATATCACTATACTGTTGTGAGGGTTAATTGAAAGAATTATTAATGTGTATGAAAGCTTTTAGCCAGTGCTTGATATAGAACTGACATTTAGATCCCTATTAATTCATTTGTGTGACAGTATAGTCTTTTAAAATATACTGCTAATGTTCATCCGACTTCAGCTCAGGTCGTGATCTTGCAGTTCGCTAGGTTGAGCCCTGCATTGGGCCCCGTGCTGACAGCTCAGCCCTGGAGCTTGCGTCAGATTCTGTGTCTCCCCCTCTGCCCCTTCCCCACACTCTCTCTCTCTCTCTCTCTCTCTCTCAAAAATAAACATTAAAAAAAAAGTTCTAAAATATATTGTTAATGTTAACATTATATCACAAACACTTATAGAATATCTACAACCTGCAAGGCATTGTAGGGGGTAAACAACCTTAAAACCTTATTTTTTTTTTAAGTTTATTTATTTTTTTGAGAGAGAGAGAGCGTGCGCACCAGGGAGTGCACCTGCGTTAGTGGAAGAGGGGCAGAGACACAGGGACAAAGAATCTTAAGCAGGCTCCACACTGTCAGAACATTGGGCTCGATCTCTTGGTTCATGAGATCATGACCTGAGCTGAAATCAAGAGTCAAATACTTAACTGGCTGAGCCACCCGGGCATCCAAAGACATTGTTTCTGTTTTTAAGGATTTTGTAGTCTGTTTAGAAAGATAGGATTTATATATATAGAAAGTGTAAAACCAGTAAAATACCTTTTTTTGGGGGGGGGTGTTCATGTAATACTAGAAATAATGAAATAAGATTATAATGAGAGTTGCCAGTTGAATTGATTAGGTGTATTTACTTGGAGAAAGAAGTTGTCCCTTTAATCTGGGGTCCTTAATGAAGGCTTTGAGAAGGAGGTTGGATTTGAGCTAGATTTTAAAGATGGGTTGGATTTTGTTGTGCAGATCAGGGGTTGACAATCTACTGTCCAGACTGCTGCCTATTTCAGTATGGACTTATGGGCTAAGGATGGTGTTTTAAATGGTTGGAAAAAATTTTTGAGAAAGAATATGATTCTTTAATACCTAACATTTATATGAAATTTAAATTCTAACGTCCATAAATAAAATTTTATTAGAACACAGATACACCCAGTCCTTTATATATCATCTGTGCGGCTTTGGAGATACAATGGGGTTAGTTGAGTACTTGTGGCAGAGACCTGATGGCCCACAAGGTGTAAAAATATTTGTTATCTGGTCCTTTATGGAAAGTTTGCTGAAATCTCATGTAAAGGATGGAGGGAGACATTCTCTGGGCACAGAATGCACAGAGTGAGAATGACTCCTTTGAAAGAAACAGAATGGGTGGTCACAAAGGAAGAGGGAATGTACCGGAGCCTCATGGAAGAAGCCAAGGGAGGGAAGGGCCTGTCTCAAGGGATGCCAAGAGAGTATAGAAAGGCCCCTGAGCAGAGGACATGGAGTTTTGTATTGTTGCCATCGCTTATGAGTTTTGAATCCGTGGGAGGAGTGGAGCAGGAGAGCGGGAGGTGAGGGAGCAGAGGCAGAGCCTCAGAAGTCAGGAGGAATCAGGAAGGTTTGGTAGAGAAATACCTGTGTGGTTCAAGTCTAGTACAGAAGAGAAGAGATCTGTGCATATTTGTGTGCAGAGGGGGAAGAGCCATGTAAGGGGGAGGTTTTAAACAGACTCTGTAGGGAAAAGCTCTTAGAAGCAGTTGAGATGGGGGAAACACTGAGCCAACCTTTTTTATTTTATCCTTTGACAAGCGTAAGTCATCTTGCTGCAGAAAAGGACCATTAGAGTTTTTTCAGCTGCATGTTCCTGTACTCCAAGTTGGGTGACACCCGATGGACCTGGGGAGTCACCGGCTAGAGTTTTTATCTGTTTCAGCTTCCCCAAACTATTAGCTGTTGGCCTTGGAAAAGTTGCATAACATCTTTTCTCCATTTGCTTACCTGGGAACAGTGGATAATAATATATTCATCAGAAGATTATTGTGAGAAATAGTGAGATAATTCTGTTGGGAAAATGTCAAAAGCATGGTGACTGGCAATTTGTGCGTTCTCAATAGCAAAAAAATATTAGTACCATCTAAGTTAAACAGTGGCAACTAATAATGAAAGTCACTATGTTAGGGGACATTTGCTTTCTATCCCAGAGACGGCACATATCACACGTGTCACCATTTCCCATTCCTGTGACTGCGGTACATTGTTGGTTGATCATAGTGCTCTATCATTGATGCTAGATGTGGCCTCAGAATTTTTTCAGTAAGGTGCTCTAGAAACTACAAACAATTAGTTGGAGTTGGCACGTAACTTGAAACGCGTTTTATATTCTGACCTAATGCATATTTAGTTATCTACAACACATGCATGGAATTCTTCCTGGAATTTTGCCGTTGGGATCAATAGATCTCGACTTGCAGCTTGGAAGTTAAAATGTCAATCTCCTGCGTGGGCTCCTACTAGCCAGTAATGTCCTTTATCTTACGAAATAAGGACCATGTTATCATATTTGCCCTCTAGGTAAGGTTTTTAAAAATGTTATCTTTTAAAGGTATCAGTGGCTTGAAATTTCTGAATGAAATTGGAATGAAGAGTAACCTAAAATAATACTTTTCTATTTCCTCCAAGCTTCAGGGAACATTTATACCTCATTTGTGAAGACTGAATTCCAAACCATAAAGTTATGGGGCAAGTTTTCCTCTCATTTGAATACATGTGCCATTAATTGAAATCAAACAAGTGCACATGACTGAGGATAGAAATTTATATTCTCTAACCCTCCCGATAAAAGATTTGTGCACAAAGCAGATTGCAATTCCTTGCTTTTCAGATTTTTTGTGTCTGTTATGGAAGAATTTTGTTTGTGCTGTGTACGAAGAAAATGCACGCTACGCTGGAGTGTGGTGATAAGATCATGTTTCTATGGTATCGTTTTTTTCCAAGTATTTCAGTATTTTCAGATGTTATCTTCTTAGCTTTCACAGCATGCTAGGAAGAAGGAAAGACATGTTGTTCTCACCTAACAGTGAAATTGATGTAAGCAGTTAGTTACCCTATTGCATAAGTGACTGAGCTGCGGATATGGTATGAAACCAAATTCTTCTATTCATCAGTCTGTTGAGACCCTGCAGCATTTCTGGTGAATCCATTACTCTCATTTTCTTTTTCTTAGTTGATGACTGCAGAGTTGACCCTTGCTTATCTGATCTGGGGAAAAAGGGAAAAACAGGACATAATCTCAAATGGTAGATGATACAAAAATAATTTGGATTTGGCGACAGAATATGTTTTTGTACTTGCATTGGAACCTGGGCGTGTCTGGTGTTCTGGAAATTTATGGCATTCCAATCTGAGTGAATTAACTACCCAAGGAGAGACCCAGGGTGGGGATATTCTCAAGTGCACCTAGTTTGTCTCTTTTCATTCCCAGCCTACCTGCTGTACCCGTTTTGCTGTATTCTGGACACACAGCCTCATCTCAGACTGATGCATTGAATCTGCCTTGTCTTTTTATCTAGATCCCATTTTTTTTTTTAATTTTTTTTTTCAACGTTTATTTATTTTTTGGACAGAGAGAGACAGAGATGAGTGGGGGAGGGGCAGAGAGAGAGGGAGACACAGAATCGGAAACAGGCTCCAGGCTCTGAGCTATCAGCCCAGAGCCCGACGCGGGGCTCGAACTCACGGACCGCGAGATCGTGACCTGGCTGAAGTCGGACGCTTAACAGACTGCGCCACCCAGGCGCCCCTATCTAGATCCCATTTTGAGACATTTGTTTCATCCCTTCCCTGGGGTTGGGAGAAAGTGGTATCTTGAATTAGAAATTGTTAATCATTTCTTAAAGTTGTTGTTGTTTTAATGCAAAGGCACTCAGAATGTAGTAAGGAAATAGATTCTTGTGAATATGTAACAATAAGAAGAATGTAAGAAAGAAATTAAAGCAGTATGGGTGCCAGATAATGACAAGTGAATGAGAGACCTCATGGGAAAGTGAAAATAAATTTTTACTCTAAATTTTGTGACCGATGAGAGTATTTTCTTTTATGACATTTATTCTCATGTTCATTCAAAAAACAAACATTTCTTAATATCTACTCTGTGCCAGGAGCGATTAGTGACTGAATTGATGATAGGAATTGGCTCGTAAACAAATACTAGAAGTTGAAAGTTAAAAGAGCTTGATGGTATTTTTGTAAATTCTTTTTTTGATTCATTATTTATTTATCCATAAATTAAATGCATTCATTTATTGAATAAATCTCTGATACATTTATCTTTGATATTAGTTGAAATAAATATTAATATTTAGCATTAATCAATTAATTTATTTGTCCATAAAAATATTTAAGTACCCCCACCCCCTCAAATAATCAGGAAAATCATACCTTCTAGTTCTGGATAATTTTCTTAAATTATTTTGTTGATGACTTAATTCCATCCATTCCCTCTCTTCTTTTGTTCTGGAACTTTATCATTTGGAAAATGAATGTGCTGAACAAATCCTCTGATTTGGACCTAATCTCCCAATTTTCCATCACTGCCTTTGTGCTTTTCTTTAGGGAATATTTTCTCAAGATGACCTTCCAATCTTTTTTTGAGTTTTTTTATTTCTGCTCTTTTAGTTTTTAATTTCCAAAGCCTCTTTCTTTATTTCCTGATTTGTTGTTGCTGTTAATTTACCTCTGTTAGGATGTTAATGGTGCTTTTTTGGTAACATTTCTTCTCATTGCATTCTTTTTCCCACACTATCTTTATTTAAAAAAAATTTTTTTTTTTAAATTTTAGTGAGTGGGGGGAGAGCCTGTGAGTGGGGGAGAGGGGCAGAGGAAGACAGAGGGGGGAAACTAAACATGCTCCACTCTCAGTGCAGAGTCCGATGCAGGGCTCAGTCCCCCAACCCTGGGATCATGACCTGAGCTGAAAGCAAGAGTTGGAAACTCAACCAACTGAGCCACCCAGGCACCCCCACTTTTTTTTTTAATGTTTATTTTTTTAAATTACTTGTCTTGAGAGAGAGAGTAGGGGAGAGGCAGAGAGACTGGGAGAGAGAATCCCAAGCAGGCTCCATGCAGTCAGCACAGAGCCCAGTGTGGGGCTCAATTTCACAAACTGTGAGATCGTGACCTGAGGAAATCAAGAGTCGGATGCTTAACCCACTGAGCCACCCAGGCTCAGTTTCCACACTGTCTTTTGCATTAGATGCCTTCTCAAATGTCTGGTGATCCTTGGTTGTGTGTCCATATTTAAAAGTAGGGCCCTAAAAACTATTTGGAGTCTCTTGGCATGGAGGTAGGCTTTTCCCACTGTCTGCTTCACTGGACATTTTATTGGAGAACCCATAGTGTCAGAATCTTCAATTCTTTTACCTAAGCCTGGTTATATTCTCCCAAACAAATCAGTGCTGATCTCTTTCCTGAGGAATATAATTCTGGCTGTCAGCATTTTAGGAGTTGGTGGAAGGAGGCTCAGGGTTTCAGCGTTCATTTTGCACACTTTCATTTAATCCCTTTGTTTTCAGAATGGTCCCAGTGCTCTTGACTTAGCTTGATGCCCTCTGATCCATAGACATTCTCTACTGTCTCCAGAGAGTAAGCCTTCAGTTTTCTCTTGGAGTAGGGTAAGAATATGGGAATTTTAATTGCTTTTTAATCACACTTCCAACCAGTCCTCTTGGCTTTTAGTGCTACTTTCATCCCTGGTTTAATATTACTCAGTGTTGCCCATTTCCAAAATTTTGGGGGTTCTGTAGTATAATCTCATTAATCCTTGGCTTCCCCACTGTTTGCTTTCTGAGATCTGCTAAGTCATTTACCACTAACCTTTCTGTTCTTCAGTTTCTAAAATTTAGTAGCTGTCATCATGTCTCTCATTTTCATTGTCCTTTTGAGTTTATGTGTTAACAAATCCCTTTACTATTGTTTTGGTTGAGTTTGAAAGATGGTGGAGCCATATCTCTACCTCTAAATGGATTTTTAAAATTAAGAACTTTTATTAAATACTCCTCTGCATCATGTGGTCCTGCCTGTGGAGTGCAGAAGGAAGATATGGCAGTGAAGTTATTGACAGACATTGTCCATGTTCAGAGCACCATATTAAAACTGGTAGCTGTGGACTAAGCAGGTATTGTCTGGCCTACACAGCATTTAAAATTTTTAATGAGAGTCTTATTCTATAAATTTATTTATTTATTTATTTATTTATTTATTTATTTATTTATTTTTTAAACCTGCATGTCCAGCTTCTTTTTAAAATCAGGCAATCTGTCAATACTGGGTCTGTGTTACTATATGCAGCAATTGGCTGGAAACTGAGAAGATAAAGCATTCCATGTGTGGGCAAGTCCCTTCTATTTCTGACTCCCACCCAGCATGCTTTGCATTTGCATTACCTGCCTGGCCCTTGTGGGCAATCTGGACCCGGAGGATAGGAGCACAGTGGACATCATCTTCCTTGGAGGCAAACAGCCAAAAGATAGGGCAACACTGAAAACCAGATGCAAAGGCAGCAGTGAAAGGGATCCCAGTCCTGTTAGCCTCCACTTTGTCTTAGAGGAATCGTCCAATGGCCTGACACTTTGGTGGATATGGGATCAGAGCAAGGGAGTGGCTCATGTGAACCAAAAGAATAGTGCACTCCTTGAGGGAAATTCATGTGTTTATCTTCCAGGAGGACTCCATATTTATGTTGTCTTGCCAGGGACCAGCTGAAGTATAGCTCTCTGATTAAACTCTCTTCTGATAAACATAGTATTTCTCTAGATATATGATATCTAAGCTTACGGTCAAGTCTTGTTCTGGCCTTAAAGCAATTTTACTCTCTTAGATCATGACACTAGTGATAAGAATAATAACAACAACTGCAACAACAAATCTTTACTGGACACTTACTGGTGCCATCAACTGCCATATATATTTTATCAAGGAATCCCCACTAATATGAAAAATAAGTGCTATCTCTTCCCATTTGAGACTTAAGAAGCTGAGAGTTGAGTAGTTTATCCAAGGTCACGTGATAGCGAGCGAGAGTTAGAATTTGAACCCAGGTCTGTGTGATTCCAAAGCCAACAATTAATACCAGGATTCTGAATTGGTATGTCTTTACTTTTATCCTGAATTGTCAGGACTCTTGGTTGTGCTGATAAAAACCCATTTTAGCTTAAACAATAAAAGGAAAGGTACTGAAAAATGTAACCATCTGGAAGGGCAAGGGTCTCACCCCCCCTTAGTGATGACCAAAGAGGAGACCACAATAATGTCAGGTCTCTCTATTTGCCTGTCTTATCTCTGTTTCCCTCTGAAGCCAGCTCCATTTTCTTCCATGGGAGCCTGGCTCTCTCCATGATGGAGGGGGTGGGGGAAATGTGGACATGCCCATAGGCAATCTTTAATTTAGTGACTTGAGAAACAAGCAGTTCCTCACTTGGTATCCCCAGTAAAGAAATCCTGGGAAGACTTACAGTAGTTCTGTTTCATTCATGTGTCCATCCTTGGCCAGTTGCTGTGTCAGGAGGAGATAAGACTCCAAACTGAGTTGTGTAAAAGCCCTTTGTAAGATTGGTAGTATCTGTTAACATAAGGAGGACAAGGAAAGAGGGATGGATACACAAAATAATAGCTACTCTGCCTCCTTTTGTGTTGATTTTTTTTTAAATTTTTTTTTTCAACGTTTATTTATTTTTGGGACAGAGAGAGACAGAGCATGAACGGGGGAGGGGCAGAGAGGGAGACACAGAATCGGAAACAGGCTCCAGGCTCTGAGCCATCAGCCCAGAGCCTGACGCGGGGCTCGAACTCACGGACCGCGAGATCGTGACCTGACTGAAGTCGGACGCTTAACCGACTGCGCCACGCAGGCGCCCCTGTGTTGATTTTTAAATACGGGATCTTGTTTTACAATAAATTTATTTCTTTTATCAGGAAAAAGTAAAAAAACCACAAGGCAAAACATATTTCAGTATTCACAGGATAATCTTAATGTTCTTGTTCAAAATTCTTAGAGAATACCTCAGTGCTGCTGCCTCCATGTATCATTTTAGCGCCTTTATAGAAACTGATAGACTGGGTTCACTAGGTCACAAACCCTGTTATCAGTTACATACACTTGCACCCAAAAGGGGAGAAGTCTTGATTTGGGTGTTTCCAAGAATGCCAAGTTTATTTAAAAAAATTTTTTTTTCAAGATTTTATTTTTAAGTAATCTGTGCACCCAATGTGGAGCTTGAACTCACAATCCTGAGATCAAGAGTCACATGCTGCACCAACTGAGCCAGCCAGCTGCCCCAAAAGTAAGCCAAGTTTTACACAACGAAAAGGATGAGTGGATTTAGTGGACTGATGAGCTAAGAGGGAATCACCAAGGAATGATCACCTGGGGGGAAATCTCATCTTTTTGATGTGTGGCAGAAAGATTCCCAGAGGCTATCGAATGATAGTGTTTTTGGAAAGATGAAAGAGGAAGCCTGTGAGTTAGAACAAAATTCCAGGGAAGTTTGGGCTACTTGAAAGAGACTTAAAAATAGAAGAAATGAGGGGTCCCTGGGTGGCTCAGTTGGTTAAGTGTCTGACTTCGGCTCAGGTCACGATCTCATGGTTCATGGGTTCGAGTCCCACAAAGAGCTCTCTGCACTGGTGGTGCAGACCCTGCTTGGGATTCTCTCTCTCTGCCCCTCCCTCATGCTCTCCCATGCTCTTTCTCAAAATAAATAAATAAACTTAAAAAAAAGAAGTTAAAAGACTGCACATTGCTGTCTATGCCTCCTCCATTGGCACATAGTCCCATGTTGTGTTATTTTGCAACTTCACGTCCATTTAATCTCTCTATATAAGACTGAGAACAGAGATCAGGTATCATACTACTTGTGTTTTCTCCAGAGCACCTAGCATAGTTCTTTGTACAAAATGGGCACTTAATAAGTATTTGTCGACTTGAAATATTAAGGTACATTTTTTCTTTCCCACTAGTCTTATCTCTGCCTGAGTAAATGAATTTGATATGTGAAAGCAGTTGAGATTAAGCAGGTAAAGTGGAAGAATAAACAGGAGGCAGAGGAGATTTTAATGAAGTTTATGATCTTAAAGAAAAATCATCACTCCCTATTAAATCTATTTTTTAAGCTTTTAAAATATTCAGATCCTCCCTCTCATCCTCTTAACAGTTTGATGTATATTTGAATAGTAAAAGGCACACAGATGCTAAAAAGTAGAATAATTATTTTTAAAATATTTGACAGCAACAAAAACACTTGTTTTAGCCAAAAAGTGCTTGTGATTTTTCCCTCCAAAAGGCTTCATAGCAAACTCATTGAATTTTAGTGTATATCACCTATTTGACTCCAAGTTGACTTTGGATGGAAAAATTCTCATTTCTTAAAAAAAAAAAAAATCAATGGTAAATAAGATACTTAGACCAAGTTGGTTGGCATAAATAGTAACATATATAGTTCTAGATCTAAGCTTCCATAAATATCAGAGTTTAGAGTTAAAAATTACCAAAATATGCAATAGTAAAAAAAAGAAAAAGGACGAAACACTCAAAGCGTGCTTCAGTGGGAACATTTCCCATAAAACAAGCTTTGCTATTTTTATTGCAGAATTAGAGAAGTCAACTTAAAGCATATTTAAGTCAACAGAAACCGTTCTAGGTAAATGAATTTAATCTTCATGGTCACTGACACACAATATAATCTTGTTTCTCTCAGGATTTTATTCTTTAAGTAACTAAGTGACTCATAAGCTCAGAAAATATTTTCTGGTACAGGTAAGTCTGAGCTTAGCATGAAATATTCTGAATATTTCTTCTCCTCTTCAGATGAGTATTTCAAAAATAACAGCTCCTTCCTGGAAGGTGCAATTGGCTTTTGGTTAGGAATGTCTAAAAATGATTGTCCTTTTGTGGAATGTATTTTAGGACAAACTAGAATATACTTTTCCTTTCTCCATCTATCAAAATCCTACCAATAGTTTAGGGTTTAGTTCAAATGCCACCTCTTTTACACAACTTTGCTTTATTTTTAGGCAGAATTGCACCATTGCACCTTTTTGAGGAAGAGAGGTAACATCTCATAATATTTATTTCAATTTGCCAAGTCTCATAGTTGGTGTGTGTATTTGGTTTTGCCCCATAGAAACTAAATTATTCAGCTTTGTCTCTCTCTTTGTACCTTGACATAGTGCTTTACAAGTGATAAGTGAGCAGTAAGCAAATATATTTTACATTTGGGGCACCTGGGTGGCTCAGTTGGCTAAGTATCTGACTCTTGATTTCAGCTCAGGTCATGATCTCACAGTTGTGAGACTGAGCCCAGGGTCGGGTTCTCAGCTGGGCATGGAACCTCCTTGGGATTCTCTCTCTTCCTCTCCCTCTGCCTCTCCCCACTCCTCTCTCTCTCTCTCTCTCTCTCAAAAAAATATGTTTTATTTTTATTTATTTACTTTTTAAATGTTTATTTACTTTTGAGAGAGAGAGCTCGAGCTCAAGAGGACAAGGGCCAGAGAGAGAGGGAGACACAGAATCCAAAGCAGGCTCCAGGCTCTGAGCTGTCAGCACAGAGCCCGATGCAGGGCTCGAACTCACGAACCGTGACATCATGACCTGAGCCGAAGTCAGATGCTTAACCGACTGAGCCACCCAGGCATCCCAAAATATATTTTATTTTTAAATATTCAACAGTTTGAATGAAAATAATATATAATAATGGTTTTAAAAAGCCCATAAAGGGGGCGCCTGGGTGGCTCAGTCGGTTAAGCGGCCGACTTCGGCTCAGGTCACGATCTCACACTCCGTGAGTTCGAGCCCCGCGTCGGGCTCTGTGCTGACCACTCAGAGCCTGGAGCCTGTTTCAGATTCTGTGTCTCCCTCTCTCTCTGACCCTCCCCCGTTCATGCTCTGTCTCTCTCTGTCTCAAAAATAAATAAACGTTAAAAAAAAATAAAAAAATAAAAATAAAAAAATAAAAAGCCCATAAAGGATTTATAATGAAAAAAGCAATAGGCCCTTCTCCACCTTTACCGCTGAACTTGCTTACCAGAGGGAAGCACATTTAATTTGTAATTGTTTTTGATTTAAGTTCTTCTAATGGTTACCTTCATTTCATTAAATAATATACTTAGCTCCCTATTTCCTTTTTATTTTAGACATTTTCTGCTAATTTTCTGTTATAGGAAGTGCCTGTTAGGGGAGATGAGGATATTTTAAACTTACATCTTTATTTACCTTTATCTCATGTTGAAGTTGCTTTTCTTTCTCAAAGATGGCATCCAGTCCCTGGAATAGAGGAAATATTTTTGGATACCTTCCAGGAGCCTCTGGCCTCTTGCTGTAGTGTGGATGGTTGTTCCCCATAAGGCTGTTACACAGCTGGCATTTGGGACTTCTTTCTTTTGTTTCCTACTTGGTTGAATTTACTGTTGTCTAAATCTCTTATCTTCTTACTTTTTGTTTTTTTATCCACATTTTGTGGGAGTGCATCTTTAGGAAACTTCCTATTATAGGACATATGGGAGGGAAATGTTCTTAGCCTTCCTTGATTTTCATTTGATTTATAGTCTGGTTTTGATAAAAGATTCTGTATTGAAAATCATCCCCCCCCCCCCCCCCCCCGCCACCCCCGCCTCCGCCCCCGCCCCAGCACCGAAAGCAATGTCCGAAGCCTTTTGGTGTCCGGAGCTCCCGATGAGACATCCTTTACCTGTATGAGTCTCATTCCTTTGTAGATGAGAATCTGTAAGATGTTAGAATCTTCCCATTCTCCTTGGGGTTTGGAAACTTCCCAGTGACATATTTAGGTGAGGGCGTTTTTTTTGTTCTTCAGCTTGGAGATAGTCTCTGGATTATATGCTCGATGATTTTATATCTTTATCTCTATGTCTATCTTTATTGAAATACAATTCACATACCATACAATTCACCCAGTTGAAGTGAACAGTTCAGTAGCTTTTAGTATATTCACAGAGTTGTGCAACCATCACAACTATGGAACTTGAGAAGGTTTTCATCACCCCAAAAGGAATCCTGTGCTCTCATTAGCTGTCACTCCTCATTTCCCTCTCTCTCCAGTTCCTGGAATATACTAATCTGCTTTCTGTCTCTATGGATTTACCTGTTCTGAAATTTTTACGTAAATGGAATCACACACTATGTGGCCTTTTGTGTCTGGCTTCTTTTATCTAGAAGTGTTTTCGAGATTTATCTGCATTGTGACACGTATCAGTACTTTGTCTCTATTATGGTTGAGTAATAGTCCATTGTACAGACATATCACATTCTGTTTATCCGTTCATCAGGTGATAGACATTTGGGTTGTCTCCACTATTTTTTAATAATATTAACTTTGCTATGAACTTTCATATCCAAATTTTAGTGTGAACGCATGTTTTCATTTCTCTTGGATACATATCTATGAGTGGAATTGTTGGGTCATATGATTGGTGGTTATATTGTGATTTCTTAGACCTCGCTCATATTTTCTTAGTTTGCACTTTCCATAGTACCCCATTGTTATTTTATGATTTTAATATATACTTCAACCTCTCTGAGAAAATCAATTAGCTGCATTGGTTACCTTTGCTATGCCTACAATCTCCCATAAATTTGTTCGACTTATTTGTTGATGCTCTCTCTCTTTCCCCCAATTCTTTTTGCGGTTTTAGGTTTTAAATCTGTACACCCGTTTAGCAAAATGTTACTGTGGTATTGTTAATCCACTGTCTTGAATTCAAATCAGTGAGTATTTGCTTAAATGGTTATTCAGCTGCCCCTGAAAGTGGTGGTTAGTAGATTCTTTACATATGGTCTATTTGCTTACCTTCATGTGATAGCCATGGAGTACTTCATAAAAATCTGAACTGTGGAAAACTGACAGAGAGAATACTATTATAGCAATACATTTGGCCCTAACATCTAAGAGGTTATGACCATGACTTAGACTTTTTCTTACATCGAAAAGAGTGGAATTAAAACATTACTGATACATTTTTATTTGCATAGAGTTTGCTATTGATTTACTTTATGACCAAAGACAAGTTACTTCTCTTTTTTTCCTCATCTACCAAATAGAATTTATGATTTCTTCAGAGTGTTATGCCGTGAACTCACTGACTACTGAGACATATTAAATGAAACAAGTTTCCAATGTTTAAACAAATCATCTCAAATAGTATCAAGTTGGACTCCATTTTCATTTAGAGAAGGATGCCAGTCTGCCCCCTGGTCAGGCAGGCTCAACCCTCTATCTTTTCCTGGGAGAATGTGTAACTCTTAGGAAATGAGTAGATGGTCAAGTGGTAATTCATATTGGTCTCCAAAAACAGAAGGAATTGCATTGCCTTCAAGTTTGTCCACTGATTCTTTTATGAGGTGTTTCATGGCCAGAGTTACTGGTCAGGAGCATTGAAGCTCCACTCAGTAACTCCCAGCTCTTCCATTTTTGAGAAAGATTTCCTTCTGAGCATGTAGGGCCAGGTTATTTGGTGGCTGGATGGCCAATACTTGCTTAATACTCTGGTGGGATGTGGATACCAAGAATTTTGCAGTGAATGGGTAAATGAGACTGACAAATGCTAGGTGATTTCTTCCTTTCCAAGGTTGAGCTCGTTTTCTGCAGGGAAACTACATGTTTGTATGTGTGATCTTGAGAGGGCTTTCATTCTTCATCTTGATTTCCTCATTGGCAAATAGGAATCCTATGATGGTTTGATCATATAACCACTGTGATCTGATCACAAGGAACCTCAGGAAATGAATGCTCCATATGGCCTCATCTGTCAATACTCCTATATTCATGGATGCAACACACACATGCGCGTGCACAGACACAGACACACATATAGCGTGAGGCTTTATTCCTTTGCCAGCCTTAGCATCTATCATTGCATTCCAGATCCTATATGATTTAAATTGATAATGAGTTACAGGCTTAAAATTATATGCTATGGGATGACTCATTATGCATAGACATACTTCTATCTTCCAAGTGGGCTTCTTTTAATTAAAGGACTAGGAAACTTGTAGAATATGGATCTGTTAGTCTAAATTGTGGGAGAATTATCTCTTCCTCGGTAAGCCCTGAGTTGTGTTGCACTTGTTGTGGTTTCCTCCAATGAATCTCATTTCCTTTTTTTCTAGTTGCTAGTTGGTTTTGGTTTGATGTTGCTGGTATTTAAAACTTAAACAATCTTAAGCTACATTGACTTCCAGAACGGCACATCTGAGTTAGGATTTCCACAGATGCATTTCCATCCAGGGCTCTCAGAGGGATGTAAACCTTGCGTGTGGTATCTGAAGCTTCAAGTGTGTCCTAGAGACTGAATTCCTTGGCCATCTTTCTTCTCTGATTTTTTCTATTTCTCTCACTGCTCTCTTTATTCTCTCCTCTTTCTTCTCTTTCACACTGCTGCCATGGTGGCTTTTAAATGTATTTAAACCTCAAGAAATGTATTTAAACCACTTTGTAGTTCGTAGGGCTAATGCCCTGTATGTGAACTGAGACCAGGTCATCACTGCTTTAAAACTTGTATGGTTTTCTATGGTAAAGGTATATTCTGTGTTGAATAAAGAGTCCCACTGCATGATGTCTAAGAACCATTGCACCTAAGGGGTCCCGGGGTTGTGAAAAATGAAGTGATTGATCATATGAACTGGTGAGGAAAAAAGATAGCAAAAAGTCTTAAATTATGTATTTGTTCATGAAAAGGCTCAGAGCTCTGAGCCACATTCGGCCCCTTAATTCCACACATATGCCTCTCATTGAAGCTAACAGCTACTGAGGTATCTCGATTGAAGTCTTTGGAGAACATACAGAATGTGTTGATAGTTCGTATTATATCACACTGTAACTTGGGCGCTTGGCAGGAAAGCATACTTCTCTCTTTAGAAAAAAATTAATATTTGCTTGATTCCCTGATAAAAGGAATACTACAAAAGAATATTGCAAAACCTTGAAGGTTTGGCAGGGTTTCCCATGTGGGTGGAAAAATGTTGTTCTGAAGCCAAATTGGAATTGCTCATGAAAATATAACATAAAAATATGTAAAAAAGAAAGAACCGCAACCATGGAAAAAATACATATGTAAACGTATGAAACAACAAAGCTTATGGACTAATGCTGTGACCAGCATGATTATATAAACACAGTGATATAATTGTAATGTTATGAAATGGCAAATCTCTGATATTAAAGATAATTGGAATCTCTTTACTATGCTAATTTTAACTCTTATCAGATTTCCGCTGTGTTTGGACCTATGTCTATTGGGTGTTGATATGTTTATATCTTGCTTCTACCCCTATCCACCTCTACTTTGGTTATATACCATTGCACTCTTGCATCTTAGAAGGGAAGGCTACTTAAAATGGTAAGGCCTGTTTGGTTTGTCTTTATTCTTTCTGGGTTTATAAAACATTTAAGCATTCATTGGAATGTCCCAAGTCTGGGGCAAAATTTTTCCATCTTCAGCTTTACTCTTTGAACTCCTAATGTAACTGATTTCTGTATGCCCCCCTTTTACCCACCCATAACCTCTTACAAAAGCTTCAGCATACTAATGCCTTTTCTCTTGTGCCACATGATAAATATGTGGGACAAGGGAGGGGGAACAGGGCTATAAAAGACTAGCTGGTTGGACAAAAGATTTAGTGTTTTCAATTAATTATTTTATTTATTATTTATTTATTTATTTTTTTGTGTGTTTTAGTTGAGAGAGCATCTATTGAAGTATTTTTCCTAAGCATCATTCCAGAGATATTTATCAGCCTTTCCATCTACGACTGACTATCTGTTCTTTCTATAGAAAACAAATATATGGGATGTGGTTTCAGGAATTCCCCGTGAAAAAAAAGATGGCTAATGTAAATGACCATATTTGTCCTATCTCATAGATCCTGGGACTGTGCATATTAATGGTACTTCTTTGTTAGATGGCATATAGTCAATTTCCCCTAAATTAGAGAAACTATTTTCTTGCTAAATGATGGAATGGAAAGAGAATACTTCACAGAGCAGGTTGGGGATTGTTCCAGACAAAGGGTATACTATAAGTTAACAGAAGGAGTGGGAGAAACAGATAATGAACTTTCCTGAATAGTAGTTAGTGAGTAATCAGTGAAGCGTTTATTGAATCCTTCCTGCATTCCCAAACGTGACATAGGCAGTATGAGAATCAATGATGTCTCTGATGTGATATTTTGCCTTAAAGGAGCTTATGATCTGGTTAGGTAATATATTATTTGACTTATTACATGAAAGCACTACTTTCTTTAGAAGTGTCTGCACAAATGCATAAAGCATTCAGGTAAGAGAGATATTAGTGATGCACACAGAAGCTGGAACAAGATGAGGAAAGCTTCCAGATGGTCACTGAAGACACTTAGGTGGGCTCTTAGACTCCTAGCCCCAAGAGATGAGCTCGAGTGCTCACATTTGAAATATGTTGTGGAGACGAGCATCGATGTATAGTGATATTTATGGAAAATGAGCCTGGAGACCCTGATCACTGAAGGCAGATGAGTTTAACTTGATGAAAAGGGAAACCTTAGTGGGTTCCTAGTGAGAGTGGTGTTCCAGGAAGATAAATCTGTCAGCAGGGGATAGAATGGAATGGAATAGGAGATATTGGAGGCTGATGGACTTGATAGAAGTCTTAACAAAAAAATTATCAACGTGAAGTTCACATAGTGTAAAATTAACTATTTTAAAGTGAACAATTCAGTGGCATTTAGTACATTCACAGTATTGTACAACTACCTCTAGTTCCAAAACATTTCTATAATTCCAAAGTAAAAGCCCTTGTCTATTTGTTAAAATATTTTTTTAACATTTTTTCATTTTTGAGAATGAGAGAAACAGAGCCTGAGTGGGGGAGGGGCAGAGAGAGAGGGAGACACAGAATCAGAAACAGGCTCCAGGCTCTGAGCTGTCAGCATAGAGCCCAACGTGGGACTTGAACTCACGGACCACGAGATCATGACCTGAGCTAAAGTTGGACGCTCGACCGACTGAGCCACCAGGTGCCCCTAAAGGCCCTTATCTATTAAAAGCAGTTTCTCCCCTTTTTCTAGATTCTGATGACTACCAGCCTGTATTCTATGTCTATGGATGTATTGAATCTAGATAGTTCATAAAATGGAATCATATCATTTGTGACATAATGTGTCTGGCTTCTTTCATCCACCTTGTTGCATATATGGGTACTTCATTCCTTTTCATAATAATATTCTGGAAGTCTATTCTGACTAGTGTTGGAGGAAGACGGCTATTGAAAATATGTTTTGAAACTCTATAATTCCCTTTGTCTACATGAAAGAATATATGTTTTCTGGGAGAATGGAGATATCACCTCACTGACAGAAATAAAATAATTGAAGGGAGATTACTTTTAGGGAGTGAGACCTAGAATTTAGAATAAGAGTGAAATTAGTAAGTAGAGGTAGCCCACCAAGATCTGAAAATTCAAGAGAGAGTTGAGAGTTAGAGTAAAACATTTTATAATCATTTTTAAGTTTAAACTGATAGCGCTAAGTTAGAAAATAGCCCGGGACTAGGAATTGAATAGTCCACAGATCATTAAGGATAAAGTTTATTTTGGCCAAGTGTTTTGTTCTGCCTGTAATGGGACAGAGTTGAGAGCTGGACATAGAATTTGTGGAGGCAAGGAGACATGCTGAAGAAGTACTGCTCAGGCTTGCACCAGCTAGCATGGTGGTGGGAATACATGATAACAAGAAGCTTATGGTGTCTCATTCCTGTTAGATGCCAAGCCCACAGAGACCAGAAAGTTCAGTGGAGTGCCAGAAAGACCATGAGAGCTTAAATCAAATAGACTAGGATTCAGATTTGGGCTCTGGGTTATTAACCTGAATGCACTTAGACACAACATTCAACTTTTTGGAGCTGAGGGAAGGTTTAATGAGATAACATTGGTAAAGGTGACAGGTACGTAGTACTCTGGTGGGAAATTATGTATATAAATATATATTTGGAGGGGCAGGGTAGGCAGAGAAGAATGCACAAAAATCCAGGTAGAGCTCATGTTTTGGGGAAGGTGAATTGCTGAATTCTAAAAAAATGAACATAGAGGTATCTATCTACCTACCCACCTATCTATCTCTCTCTCTGTCTGTCTATCTCTCTGTCTATCTATCATCTATTTTTATGCACTTACTTGTTTTTTCTTCATATTATTCCAGAAAGGCTTTATGAAGATAGTTTGCAAAGATGCATATCATGAAAAAGTGGTGTATAAGGCTAGTTTATGAAGGCACGTATATTACAAGATCAAAATAGGTGACAATTTAGGTTTAAGAAAAATGAGTCAAAGGGAAAATAAGAAAATAGGAAAGGAGAAGCCTCAAGAGGGGTTAGAACATAAATCAAGTACTATGAATTTTTTATCCTTGCTAGAGACGGCCTGTAAATGGCTTGAACTTTTAGATATTGTTGTTTTATTTTATATAGAGACATCTAAGAGGAAATATCCTGCCAGCCAGAGTCTGAGAAAGGGTAGCTGGCAAGGAGGCTGACATTGTAGTTAACTGCAGATATTGAATGGTTTTCTTCGGATGGATATTCCACTTTATTGCCGCAAGCACATCTTGCTGTCATGTCTCTTACCGGCTTATGTAAAACTTTGCTTCATTTGTTTTCCAGGAGCATGCTCATAGAGGTAAAGATTTTGTGAACCTTTTCTGCTGTTCCTCTATTACTTTGCATCTCACTAGGTGGTTTTTTGGAAACCTACATATTGAAGCTGTCTGAAGGAGCCCTGGAGAAAAAGTAGGTGTGCTTGGTGGTAAAGGACAGTGGAGATGGGGTTGTTCGTTCCCAGGATGGACTGGTTGCAGAGAGAAGTTGAATAGGAGGGGGTCAGAAAGAAGAGATTGGATATCTCAGCCCCTTTCAGGATTGGATCTTCAGTTTGGCATGAGTATTTTGTTTGAACAAAATTGCCAGGATATTAGACATATCCGTATTTAAATATAAACATGCTTCACAAATACATTTATTTTATTTTTTAATATGAAATTTATTGTCAAATTGGTTTCCATACAACACCCAGTGCTCATCCCAACAGGTGCCCTCCTCAATGCCCATCACCCCCTTTCCCCTCCCTCCCACCCCCCATCAACCCTCAGTTTATTCTCAGTTTTTAAGTCTCTTATGGTTTGGCTGTCTCCCTCTCTAACTTTTTTTTTTCTCCTTCCTCTCCCCCCATGGTCTTCTGTTAAGTTTCTCAGGATGCACATAGGAGTGAAAACATATGGTATCTGTCTTTCTCTGTACGACTTATTTCACTTAGCATAACATTCTCCTGTTCCATCCATGTTGCTACAAAAGGCCATATTTCATTCTTTCTCATTGCCATGTAGGATTCCATTGTGTATATAAGCCACAGTTTCTTTATCCATTCACAAATACATTTCTAAGTCAACTCTGCATAATGTTTTGATTATTTGATCAGTCAGTCACCCACATCTTAGTTCTATTTCTATTAGCAGTGGATGATGGTCAGCATTAACTAACAAAAAGCCCTATGTTTGTGTAACTTTAAACATTTTAAAGTCTTGGGGCGTCTGGGTTGCTGAGTTGGTTGCATCTGGCTCTTGGTTTCTGCTCAGGTCAAGAACTCATGGCTTCGTAGGTTCAAGCCCCACATCAGACTCTGCACTGACAGTATGGAGTCTACTTGGGTTTCTCTCTCTACTTCACTCTCCGCCCCTCCCCCACTCATGTTGTCTCTGTCTCTCTTAAATAAATAAACTTAAAAAAAGCATTTTAAAGTCTTTCACAGTACCTGCTACAGTCTGAATTTGCCCCCCATCCCCACCTTCATATATTAAAGTCTAACCCCTAAGGTGCTGGTACTAGGAAGTGGGACCTTTGGGAGATGATTAGGTCACGAGGACAAAGCCCTTACTCATGGGCCCTTTAGTGCCCTTCTAAAAGAGACCCTGCAGAGTTCCTTCACCCACTTCTGCTATATGAGGATACCACAGATTTGTGACCTGGAAGAAGGCTCTCTCAACCAGGCTGGTTGGCATCCTGATCCTGGACTTCCAGCCTCCAAAACTGTGAGACATAAATTTCTGTTGTTTCTAAGCCACCCAGTACCTATACTCTACATTTATAATTCTCACAAAAATACTTTGAACAAAGGAGAGCTGATACTATGATCATTCTCATTTCGTGAATGAAGAAACATCTTCAGAGTGTTTAATTTTAGTCCTAAATTCAGGTTGCTGGGGAGTTGCCAACATAGAGTGAGATCTTTGTGCTCTGCTTTTCCTATGGGAACTATAAAAACCTATGGGATCCTGGAACAGAAAAAAAACATTGTCTTAAAAATTGGTGAAATCTGAATTCAATCTGTAGTTTAGTTTGTAGTAATATACCAATGTTGGTTCTTAGTTTTAACACTTGTACCGTGGTCATGACTCTAAAAACAAAGGAGGACAATCTGAGCAATTCCTATTTTAGGGAGTACAGGGTAGTATTCCTGGGTAGTACAGGAGGCATAAATAAGAATTTTAGAAAAAAAATACTGAATAAGTGGTCAGAGAATTGTGGGGGAAAAAATAGAAATAATACCACCAAAAAGCATTAAGGTTAGAAAGAACTGAAGTGTTAGATGTGATACCCCGTTGCCCATGTATCTAGCTAAACTCATCTCTTGCTTCCCACACCTGCTGTGCGTTTGGGTTCCTTTGCTATATGAATGGCATTACCATCCCCAAGTTGCTAAGCCAGAACCCAAAGACTCTTCTCTTTTCCTGAACCCTTTATTCAGCCAGTCACTGCAGCCCATAGACTCCATTTACAGAATTTGTTCCATTTTTTCATTACCAAGTTCAGGCCTCCTGCATCTCCCTTATCTGAACAGTTTTCTGCTCTAGTCTCTTGCCTGGTACCCCTGTTTCCCCTCTTGTCCTCCTCGTTCCCCTTCTCTAGGATTTGTTTTCCTTCTCTCTTTTTTTAAATTTACCTTTTCTTACTTTTAGAACTTTTAAAGATAGAGAAAAATCCAACAGAAGAGAATAACAGTCGTCCATATTCTAATCACCCAGAATTAATCACTGTTGACATATTATTTATTTGCTGCCAGTTTTTCTTTTGAAAGAAAAATCACCCTTTTGTTTTCTAAAAGTAAAATGACCTGCATTCCATATAAAGCATTGAAACAAGATAAAAGCATTACAAAGATGAAAGTTAAGAAATCAACTCCAGTCTCATTTGGCAGAAATTATCATCACTAGATTAGGAAGCAACATTCTTGTTTTGTCTCAATACATAGGGTGATCTATTTTTTTTTTAATGTTTATTTATTTTTGGGAGAGAGAGAGAAAGAGAGACAAAGAGAGACAGCACAAGCAGGGGAAGGGTAGAAAGACAGGAAGACAAAGAATCCAAAGCAGGCTCCAGGCTTCGAGCTATCAGCACAGAGCCTGACATGGGGCTCAAACCCACGAACCGTGACATCATGACCTGAGCCGAAGTCGGACGCTTAACTGACTGAGCCACCCAGGCGCCCCTAGAGTGATCTTTCTAAATGAAAACTGAGCCTGTCTTTTCCCCATTCTTAACATCCTTTAATGGTCCCGTATAACCATGAGGAAAACATCATGCAAACTCAAGTTGAGAGACAGTCTACAAAACATCTCACCACTCCTCCTCAAAACTGTCAAGGTCATTAAGAACAATAAAAAATTGAAAACTTCCCAGCCAAAAGGTGCCTAAGGAGATGAGATTACAAAAACAATAATTTCCTATCCTGCACGAGATCTTGGAACAGAAGAAGGACATTAGTGTAAAACCATGGTAGTAATGTACCAATGTTGGTTTCTTAGTTTTGACAAAAGTACCATGATTATGTAACATGTTAGTGTCAGTGAAAACTGGGTCAGGGGTACACAGGAACTCTCTGTGCTACCTTTGTAACTTTTATGAAAATCTAAAATTACTCTAAAACTTTTTAAAAATGTTTGTTTATTTATTTTGTGAGAGAGTCCCACAGCCCTAACAGCAGGGAGCCCCACACAGAGCCTGGTCCCACAAACCATGAGACTGTGACCTGAGCTGAAATCGACTCAGAAGCTTAACCAACTGAGCCACCCAGGAGCCCCAAAAATTACTTCAAAATTTAAAAAATTATATAAAAAATCAAGTTATACAGTAAAAGAAAACATTTGGTGGCATGTCTTAGCTTTTAAGAGAAACTTAACAGAACAAGCCTTTCATGGATTGGGACCTGCCTTCTCTCTAACTCCATTGCCCAAAAATCTGCCCACACCATTATACACCCTTCACTGGGGTCATGTGAACCACATGATGATGCTGTGCACTCCCTTGCAAACACACTTCTCCTCTTGTGTGTGTATGTGCGTGTGACCTCCTAATTTTTTTGCTTCCTATATATTTTTTTCAATTCTGGCTACTTTCTTCTCATGCCACCACCTTCATGGAAGCCACCATCACATCCTACTGATATAACTAAATTAGCTTTTCAAGTAGTTTCCTGATACTCACTCTGGTTCCCATCCAGTGCATTGTCTACCTAGCAGCAACAGTGATCTCTTAAAATATATTCTTCTTAAAACCTTTCATTGGGTTCCCTTTGCTCTTAGAATAAAAATCCAAAAAGCTCTGCAGCCTCATTGCCATGACTTCAGGGGCAACATTTCTATAACAGACTCAGTGGTGGGGTGCAGTGGTCAGAGAAGGGGTTTACTTCTCCAAAGCTATACTTCTTTTTGGCACACACTTGTCCCATCTCCTTATCTAAGTCCTACTAATTATTCAGGAATCATTTCATAAAAACTTTCCCTGATATTTCCACCCCTTCCCTGTCACCTCACACACATACTACTGGTTTCAGTCTGGTCTGGGAGGAGAGGCTACTATCTTCTTTCATGGTTCAGAGCCTGAGTTTGAATTTGCCTGTGTCTCTTAACAGTTACGCGATCATGAGCAAGCAACTTGGCCTCTCTGAGTCAGCTTCCTCATCAGTTGTTCTGAGAAATAGTTATAATAAGTAAAGCACTTAGAACATCACCTGGCAACAGAGCGGGATTCAGAAATAGCCATCGCTATGCTATACCCTGTTCTTTGTCTTCACAGCCCTGGACACAAATATAATTAATGCATTCTATTGTCACCACGGGGTTTCTAGTGCCTAGCACAAGTCTTTGTTGAGTAACTCTTGTTTCCTTTGTCCGGAATGCACCTTCACTTTTTCTCCTCACCCTTTTCCATGTTGTCAATCCGTGCATGCTTTTTGCTCCCACCTCAGCTCGGGTCCAATTCCACCAAAAGCCTCTCCTGCTCATGACGTTCTCCTCTGGAACAGGGCTTCCTTCTCTGGCAGCATAGCTCCTATTGGATCTACTTTGTTAGAAGTACCTGTCTCTCCATTAGACTATCAGCCCTGCCAATATTATAATCTCAGAATAAAAAGCTCCTGAAGATGTTGAATGAATGAATGAATGAATTGATACCTAACTCCAGAATTTGTGTGCTGTTGTGAGGATCAGATGGTAAGTTCTCAATAATTTTCCTACCTAAAAAGTCAACCTGAAGTGTCTTAAGAACAGTGAAAAAGTCAGTATTCTCTGATATAATATAGGCAATTAGTAAAGACTTAGAAGTCAGTGATGATATCAAGTCTTTTGGGCAAAGGAAAACAGAAAGTTGTTTGATAACTTGTAGGAGAAGTGTAGACCACCAGTAAAGCTGGGGAAATTTAGGAGGCATGTACTCATGTTGTGTATATATGAGGAAAATTGTCCTGAACACAGAGAGTAAGCTTCTCAAGGACATTCTCTTTTTGAATAACTCAAGACATCCTCTGCATTGTTTGCACAATAAATGCTGCGTGGATGAACATAAACTCACATTATAGAAGATTAGAGCCAGAAAGAATCTTAGAGTCATCTCATCCACCTTCATGATGAATGAAACAACAATTCTTAGAAGGTTCCCAAATGGGGGTGCTTGGGTGGCTCAGTGGGTTAAGTGTCCAACTTTGGCTTGGGTCATGATCTCACAGCTTATGGGTTTGAGCCCTGCATAGGGCTCTGTACTGGCAGTGTGGAGCCTGCTTGGAATTCTCTCTCTCTCTCTCTCTCTCTCTCTCTCTCTCTCTCTCTCTCTCCCTTTCTCTCTGCCCTTTCCCTGTGTGTGTATGTTCTCTCTCTCTCTCAAAAACAAATAAACTTAAAAAAAAAAACTTCAGAAGATTCCCAAATGAAGGATAAAAATGTTCATGTTTCAGGGATATTGTTAAAAAATTAACTAGGGTTTCTCTAGACTATAAGCAGTCATCTTTTTCTAAACTCAGTTAGAATTGGAATGACAGAAAAAGGTCAATTTTTGGGTTTTCTTCATAAATGGAGGATGGTATTATATTCAATTTTAGCATATGCGCTGCCGAAGCAAACACTGGTATTATTATATTCCAAGGAACTTGTTCTTTGAATTTTTGTATTGCTCTGAAATGGTCAACTAATCTTAGGTGACAACAGGAAATTCAGCTCACATCTTTCCCCGTTGTGGCTAATTCCCAACTTCCCAAGAGGAAGTCTTTAAACACGGGATAGTTCTGGTTTATTGGGATTGCCCCAGTGTGAACTTTTCTGCCTATGGGGCAGTTTTGGGGTGACCCATGATTTGTTTCCATTTTTGTTTTCATCCAACAGTAAAGAATAAGATTCAAAGCATATAATGATGGAAGGCCAAAACAATTTATAACCATTTTAATTTGGTTAAAATAGCTACTTCTAGCATAGATTGTATAAATTTAGAGAAAAAACAACATATGAATAAACCAACCACATTTTTGGCCCTGATATACCAAAGGAAGATTAAGAGAATAACTAGATTACTTACTAATTTGTAATATGAATTTGTGTCTTATCACTAAGTCACTTATGGGGGGTCTGGGTGGCTTAATTGGGTAAGCATCTGACTTCTGCTCAGGTCATGATCTCACAGTTTGTGGGTTCAAGCCCTGCGTTGGGCTCTGTGTTGACAGCTCACAGCCTGGAGCCTGCTTCAGATTCTGTGTCTCCCTCTCTCTCTGCCCCTCCCCCACTCGTGCTCTGTCTCTGTCTCTCTCTGTCTCCCTCAAAAAATAAAAAATAAAATAAACATTAAAAAAATAATAACTAAGTCGCTTATGAGTCAACACTTTTTTGAGAAAATTAAGAAAAATTCAAGGTAAAAAAAAGAAAAAGTCTATCTCAGGAACCAAATATTCAGCACTGAAACTTTGGTTATTTATTTATTTATTTAGTTAGTTAGTTATTAAAGAGGAACAGTCAGTTGATTGGAACTTTGATTAACTTCAAACTTGCAGTGTGAGCAATAATGTTTTTATCACAAATGCCATCTCAGCATGGTGTTGTCCATCCGTCCATCTGTGTGCCGAGCATGTAATCAAAAGTGAACCCTATTCAGGGGAAGAAGAGTGAAGGTGTTGTGATTGTCATTTTGGCGCTGGCAGGCAACCTCAGCCAAGTTATAGAGAACTTTCTTCAAAAGTGAGATCAATCTAATCACAAAAGATTATATTACTCTGAGATTTAAAAACACTTTTCATGAAAAGAGACTGAGAAACCGAAATCTGAGAGTGCCAGCTCTCCCAGCAGGACAAGTAGGAGGCCATATGGAGGCTTAATTTTCTTTTGAATACTTTAAACGAGAATTTGGATTTACCTGGGAGATTTAAACCTGATTGACAAAGCCCTTGAGGCTTTCTCAGCTGCAGAAACAAGAAGAGTTAATTGGGCAAGATAATGGAGTCAATTTTGTTAATTCTTCAAGTAGTACAGTTTCTTTTCTTTTCCAGTTTGGGAGGTAATTATAAAAGCAGGAAAAAAATCAGATTTATAGGCTACAAGTCTTACCAAATGATTTTAAAGTGATGACTGGGCAGCATAATGAACCCCAAGATTTAGAGCCACAGTAGTCTATTGAAAATGTCTAAATTCTTTTACATTATTCTGATAAAAAATGGTAGCATGTTTAATTTTTCACAGTATTTAAGAAGTATGTGCTATCCTTGGGCAGACATGAAATTATGTTGAAAATTTATTAATTGTCACTGTGGAATTTTGTTCACATGATAAAATAGAAAGTTGATTTATCTTCCGTGTTTATAGAGATAGCGCTATTTCATTCATTGTGGGTATTAATAGGAGATTTTACAAAAGGAACATAGTGGGGAAAATCTACAAATCTAGAAAATAACAACAAATCAACCATATATTTGGCCGTGATAGTACCGAAGGAAGATTAAAGGAAGAACTGTATTGCTTATTTGTTAGTAGCTATCAAAATCCAAAACCTGCATTCCTATTGACCCTATAGAAATATTTGTACATGGGACACCTGGATGGCTCAGTCAATTAAGTGCTTGGCTCTTGATCTCAACTCAGGTCTTGATCTCAAGGTCATGAGTTCAAGCTCTGTGTTGGGGGTGGAGCCTACTGGAAAGGAAGGAAGAAAGGAAGGAAGGAAGGAAGGAAGGAAGGAAGGAAGGAAGGAGAAAGAAAGAAAGGAGAAAGAAAGAAAGAAAGAAAGAAAGAAAGAAAGAAAGAAAGAAAGAAAGAAAGAAAGAAAGATGCACAAAAACACAAGGGTATCAGAACAAAGTCGTTTGTTTCTGTGTGGTTTACAATGGGAAAAATTGCAAATACCCCGATTGTCTCTCAGTAGGAAATTAAAGATTATTTGCATCCATATAATTAGTTAGTAGATCCATAGTATAGATATAAAAAAAGCCAACTGTATGTTATTCATTATTTCATTCAGAAGATTTTCTTGGCTGTCAATTATATACTAGTTAAGATATTAGGGATAAAGGATATTAAGGATCAGAATAGTCAAGGTAACAGTTCTCATAGAGCAAGTGTATGGATAGAGAAGAGAAAATAAACAAGATTACTTCAAATAGTTATGGTATCAAGAAATAAAACTAGGCGATATGGTAATATACAGTGATTGGACAGGCTATTTTAGTCAAGGAAGTCACAGGAAGTGACATGGGAAATGGACTTGGAGCCCAATGTTCTAGGCAAAGACAAGAGCATATTCAAGGGCAGGTAGAATGAGTTTGATGTGCCCACAAAGAGGGCCCATGAGGCTGGAACCATCTTGCAGTTGGAGAGGTGCTGAGGAGATAAATCCCAGAGGGCTTCGTAGAGCAGAGGTAAGAGTTACAGATTCATTGTACATTGTAATGAGAAGGAAGCCACTAAGGGTTCCAAGCAGGGGGCGACATGATCTATAAATGGTATGAAAAGTTCAGCTGGTGGTGCATTCTAGAAGGGAAAAAAATCACATCAGACTTGCGAGAGTCTAAGTGAAAGATGACAACGATGCGGGCCATAATGCAGGCCATGGAGATGACCAAAAGTGGATTCGTTTGGATTTTCTTTTGGAGGATGACGTTGTTCAGACCTTCTGCTATATCACTCCCTGTCTTAAGTCTCTTGACTTGGACCTAGATCAGGGTTCTTACACAGTGTCTGTCTATAGTCTCATTTTTCTTCTCTGAATATGGGAATGGATCATGTCTGTGATATGTCTTTCAGGGGGCCATTGTCAAGATTAAATGAGATAACACCTGTGAAAGCATTTGGTAAACTGTAAAAGCGTTCTGTAAATATCAGGTATTATTGTTATTCTTTCAAAGAGATTCCAGATGGAAAGCACAATCACAGCTGAAGCTCAGGGCTGCCTCCTTCCCCAGCATGACAGGGATAACACTGAGTACAGTGACTTCTTCTAGATCACAGTTTCCCTATGTAAAGTGGATAAAATGCATCTCAGAACCTCAGTCGAGGCATAGCAATGAGATGATGCTGAGGGAGGATAAACTAATTAATTATTACAAAATAATTGGCTGCTGTATAAGTGATAAAAATAATAAAATATTTCCCAGGGCATTTCTGACATGCTGGAGTGATTTCATTAAGCCAAATTTCTCCCAGGGATTAAATTCTGCCTGCTTGTGAATTAGTCCCTTTGGGGGCTACTTTCTCTCTCAGGTATTAGGGGAAAGTTCAGGAAGTTCTGGAGGCCCAGGATTTTAGTAACTTCTAAGTTTCCTAATTGGTGAATGGGAAATGGCTAGAACTTTCAAGGAATGGAATATTATTCCCTTCCCAATTTAAGAACTACAAGTTCAGGGGTGCCTGGTGGCTCTGTCGGTTCAGTGTCATACTCTTGATATCTGCTCAGGTCATGATCTCACGGTTGGTGAGGTCAGGCTTTAAAACCCTAGTAGCATGGAGCATGTTTGGGATTCTTTCTCTCCCTCTCTCTGTCCCTCCCCTGCTCATTCTCTCTTTCTCTGTCTCAAAATAAATAAATAAATTTAAAAAACCCAAAACTACAACTTCAGGGAAGCAACAGGAGCTTCAGTCTTAGGCAAAATTGTTGTGACCATAATCATATGGTATGAAATGTGAACATTAATGAAGACATCCTGTCAATTCACTTAATACATTTTTTTTTACTGCCTTCAAGCAGTAGATATTAAAGAACATTCAGTTCATGTTTTATAACTAATACAGAGAAATATTTGAAAACACTTTCCCTCCCTTCCTTCCTTCCTTCCTTCCTTCCTTCCTTCCTTCCTTCCTTCCCTTTTTTCTTCTTTCCTTTCCTTTCCTTTCCTTTCCTTTCCTTTCCTTTCCTTTCCTTTCCTTTCCTTTCCTTTCCTTTCCTTTCCTTTCCTTCCTTTCCTTTCCTTTCCTTTCCTTTCCTTTCCTTTCCTTTCCTTTCCTTTCCTCCCCCTCCTCCTTGTTTTTGGAGGGGAGGGCAACTCAAGTTATCCAGGAGAGGGTAACTTTTACATGAAAGGTCAGATGGAGGGGATGGGAAGGAAGACCTCTATGATCAATAATGATTTTTTAATCCTGAAGCCACACACTATAGTCATTTCTTCTGTAAAAGTCTAATTGACGTCAATGACTTTGAACATTCATACTCACTGGTTTTGAGTTCAATCTTATCTTGGTTTCATCATACCACCCACCACCTGCCTCTACCTTCAAACAATGGCCCTATCAAGCCAGTTCTGAGCATGCCTCAGGCTTACTTTCCTAGGGGAAAATTGAACATTACCTCACTTCCTGAAAATGTGTCCAACAGAAACAAAACACTCTTCTTTATGAAAAGCAGACAGCAATATTAACATTTGCTAGTTTGGTTGGTGATTTGCTCAATTCAAGGACCATAGATTGTTTGTAGTAGGGCTAAATGTGTACCAGTTTAGACTTTGGGAGGCTTTTTTTTTTTTTTTTTTGCTATTGTATATATTTTTAGCAAGTGAGAAATAGTGATCTTCTATAATAAAACAGATGTGTGGTTTGCACAAAACTAACATGCCTTGGCCTTCGCTAGGCAAAATGAAAAGTCATGAGTGATGCCATATTTCAACTCAAATATGTTTTGTGGAACATTAACATATCAAGCTAGAAGAATGTTCTTTGTAACCAAAAATATTGATTCATTAAAAAAAAACTTGGTGAAATAGAATTGTTCATAAGTTATTATTGCTGTTCCCATAAAAATATTTTCTGTTTAAATTCATAACAAACGTTCTGAGGAGGAGAAATGTCTTTTCTATGTCCCATTTAACAATATAATAACTTTGTTTTCAAAGTCTCATTTTATTCCAGCTGGAAGATATATGATCTTGTTATACAAAACAACCACTTCATCTCTACAGAAACTTATTATTGAAATATATGATTATAATGTTCTACAGAGGGTGTAAGGCATAACCTTTGTCAAGTTGAGACTACATGCCATGCAGCTGAAACCTCATCTTCAGGATTATAGAGAAATTGCTTCCATAAAGTTATAAATACAGTTTGAATGTTAACATATCTGTAGCATTTGTTAGAAAGGTGATCATGTGTATTATTCTGTAAGGAGACTACTAAATAATAGTAATAAATGACCCATCCTAATGGCGTCTGTTTAATAAAGAATGGGAAAAGATTGAATGTGGGATAAACTTGTGGGTGTGTGTTTTGCAAAGAGAAAGTGTCATTAAGGTGTAAATGCTGAAGCTTGAATGTGTGACCTATTTACAAGGTCATGTGACAGGTAATTCCATGGAGACATTCCCTGAGATTCTGCTGATATTGTCACAGAGGAATATTTCAGAACCAAGATCCTCCTGCCTCTAGGTCTTTGAGTTGCCCTTCTCTCTGACGACAATTCTTTTTCTTCCCTTTCCTCTACCTTCCTGACAAAACCCTAGTAATATTTGGGTCTTGCCTTAGGCATCTTTTCCTTTGAGGACTGCCCTGAGTACCCCAGGCCTTTACCCCTGGTGACTAGAATGGGCTCTCTACTTTGAACTTCCATTACACCCTGAGCTTCTTCATTTGTGTTACCTCATATGAAATTTACTACTGTTTATATTCTTCAAACAAGGACAAGAATTTTGTGGTCATGTCAACATTCTATATCCAGCTCCTAGCACAGAATCTAGTATATGGTAAATGTTCACTATATGTTTTATTAATTGAATGAACATTTTGTATAGAATTAATCATGGTCTCATTGTCATCAGTCCATTAGTTATTAATGCAACACTTACTTGTTTAGTTGGAAGATGGATAGTTTAAAGAAAAAAAAAAACCTTCTCATATTCTGATCACATCCCCTTAAACCTTTCCTGGGTAGATATATTTAATAAAGACTTTAAGTTGTGAATGACAGAAAAAAAGTCACTTCAGATTAAAAACATTTCCCCCCTCACTTATTGGGAAGTTCAGGGAGTGAACTTGGCTTTGGAAATGAATGGGTCCAAAAATTTCTATCAAGTGCTTACTTATAAAGCCATCTCTATTTCTCCTCTTTTATCACTGCTTTCTCTGCATTGACTTCATTCTTAGGCAGGATCTCTGTACATGGGGACAAAGTTGGCCACCGGAAGCTTACGTTGTTTGTAAAGAGCAAAAGCTCAAGAGCCCCTAGGGGCCCTCATCGGCACTGTTTGGGTCACACATCCATCCTGGGATTTATTGCGTAGCCACAGTAGTGTGGAACTTTGGCTATCTGTGGATATGCTCACTTGGTGTGAGAGGAGTAGAATGCCCACAATAAAGAAGAGTTTGTTACCAGAGAAATGGGGAAAGAGAGTGTGTGGTGGGCAGACAAAAACCTTAGCTGACATGGTTCTCTGCCAAATAAATGCTGGGTATACTGGAAAATCATCAACATTGGATAAGATCAGGCAACTTGATTTTACTTGATTGGTATAGAAGTTGATAGGAGAGCCCTTTAAACATTTGCTTCCTTTCATGTGTTGACTCATCACACAAAATATTTGTACTAAGGCCTAAGGATGCAAGAATGAACAGGACAGACAAGAGACCTTGCTCTAATGGAACTTACATTCTAAGCAAAGAAGCAAATATAATTAAAAATTGTAATAAAGGCTATAAGGGAAACACACTTGGAGGTCTCCACAGGGTAACTCACTTTCTTTGTTTTTACCCAGTGTCATCTAATTTAATGAGGCCTGTCCTGACCCTCCTATTTAAAATTACGACCTGCTCCCTCTGCCTCATTCACTCCCCATTTCTCTTCTCTTTTTTCTTATCTCCTCTAATGTTCTAACATAATATTCTGACCTAACATACTCTGTATTTACTTAAGACCTAGTATTAAGTTGGATATTTTGTTATTACCTGCCATTCCCCTCCAGTAGAATCTCCCTTAAAGGTAGAGACTTTTTCCCCTGTTTTGTCCACCAATATATCTTCCAGTGCTTCACACACAGTAGATGCTTGATAACTATTTATCGAATGACTGAATGAATGAGAAAATATTGAAGGTGATAGGGATCTATCTGAGACATGGAAGCTAGCAATGGTTTCCTTGAGGACATGAGATTAAAGCACAGATGTGAATAATGAACTAGACTTGAGGAGATAGGGGGGACAAGTGCGTTAGTCAGAAGCAGCAGCAGATACATAGAAAGGAGCTTAGAGAGTTCAAGAAACTAAACACAGATCCATGGGCTAGAGCACAGTGAGCTGAGGGTTGAGCAGGCTTGGTAATGTTGGAGAGATATGTGGGGGCCAAATTATCTGAGGCCGTGGAGCCCATGGTAAGGAGTTTGGTTTTTTATTCTGGTGTGATGGAAAGTCATTAAATGGTTTTAAAGCAAAGGAACTCATGATTTAAATTACATTTTTATGTAGTATTTCTTGAATCCACTCAGTTATTTTCCTTGTCCAAGCCACCTTCACCTCTCACCTGAATTCCATTTCATGGGTTTTTCCTCATCCTCCCATGCCCTTCTCTAATCTGTTCCCCACACGGCTGCTCTCATGGTCAAATCTGAAGCCAGTTTCCTGCTAAAACCTGAATGGCTTCTCAGTACCTTTAAGACAAAGACCCAAGTCTTCTTGAGTCCTCCAAGCCCTGATCATCTGCTTCTCCTGCTCTTCTTGCCCCCAACTCCATCTCTTTTGTTCATTTCTCCCCAGCCACATTGGCCGTGCTGTAATTTCTGGAACACACCAAGCTTCTTGCTCCTGAGACCCTTCCTGCGAGATCCTCTCCTGCCCCCTCCATGCCACCTCTTCCCACTTCTAGTTTGTCTAAATGTCACTTCCTCTTGGAGATGTTCCTTGCACGCTCCTCAAGCCATTACTCTGCTTACATGCTCTCGTTGCACCTTGTACTTTTCTTTGTTGACATTATGTAGGTACTTGGATCATTATTTTTTAATGTCTCTTTCTCTCAAGACTGTAATCTTCTTGGCGGCCAAGAGTGTGCTTATCTGATTTGCTATCTAGGAGAAAACCCAATTATTGGAGTTTAATATGTATGTACTGACGGATATAATGAATTTAATAGAATAGCTTAAACAAAATACAATTAGATTTGCTTTGTAGTTATTTATTTATTTATTTATTTATTTATTTATTTATTTATTTGTAGACCTTTTATAATCATGCCCATTAGGTCTCATTCTTTCTGTTCCTTTAGCATCTTATTTTCAGTTTCACAGTACTTTTTCTTCTTTAGTCTAGTCTAGCAGCCTTTCTTTATCCATTGTCTTTCACAAGAACATAATGTCCTCTGTTAGGAGTTTTCAGGATCACCTTTCTCCATAAGAGGTGACAGTGCAGTGTCTCCACTTTCTCCCTGCCTTGGGAGCAGGCTCATTCACTGGGTCTGAGCCACTTCCTCTAACACATATTGCATGGTTCCTTTCCAGAATAGACTGGTGGCTTTACAATGGGCAAGAAAAGTAACTCCTTTTGGAATTCTTGGTTTTTAACAAAAATCTTCCCCTCCCTGCAATTAAGGGAGAAACTTGACAGTAGGAAGCTACTGTGTGACCTTAGTGCCTCTTATTGGGATGTCTCGGGCTCAGACAGAGGGAGTGTCTGTGAGAATCTCTTTAATGAAAAAACTAGACGGGGAAAATGGTGAGTGCAGTATAGCATGATAAGGCCAGGGTTACCCTTTCCAAGGAGAAAAGTGGAAGTCATTTTAACAGGAGGAATAAGTAGTCCTCACAGAAACTAGATTGGAAGTGGCTTTAACTTTAGTAGCCTTGGCGAACAGGTATTAAAGCCCCCACCCGCTTCCTTCCTCTTAGTGGGACCTTGCAGGTCAAGGTCCTTCATAAGGAGTCACTAGGAAGCCCACTAGGAAGCCCACTGGCATCCAGCTCATGTAAAAGAAGTGGCTAGCCAAAAATGGGACCTGCACTGTAAAAAGAGGTGATATATCCTTCAGCAGGGGACTACTAGGCATGTCCTACCAGAGAGGATTGTAGGGGGACACAGAGAGGTTGGAAAAGGAGTTAGGCTCCTGTGGGTTAGTTAAGTTAGTTATATGATGGCTTAGCCATCACTGTGAGACTTGGCTTCTCAACTGCCACACCCAGCATGGGATGGAGCTCATAATATAGTTTCATGTGATTCTCCCTTTACCCACAAAGCAAGGTTACACATGAAATTTGTGTGGCAAAAAGGGCCAGCTCCGGTTTTTAGTGAAGAGCTTTTGACAAAGCCAGAAACAGGGTGAATCAGCCCCCCTCAGCTTCTCTTTTCTTGTCCTGTGTAATTTTAATCCTCTTATTTGTTTCTGAGCTAATTTTGTCATTTTTAGCTATTTGTCCAAATGAATCCAACCCCCTTAAAAAAGTCAAATTAGCTTTGTTAATATTTAATGTTTCGTGTCAGGTTTTCTCATTGGATACAGGTGTGTTACAAAAACAGCAACAACATGGCTGACTGCGTGAACCATTGCAAGCTGCTTTTTCTCAGGAAGGCAGGCATGTGGGTCGGGTGCCCAGGAGATCAGTGGGAATTCTGTTTTAGGGGCTTCTCCATTGTTACATTTGAAGTTCTGAATAGAAAATTTGTCTATGAGAAGGTAGTGGTTATAGAAAGAAACCCTTAAAATGATTAAATGTTTCAACGAAAGTGTTTTTATTGTAAGATCTGAAAAACCGAAGAAAGTATAGCTCATTGGAGTTCACTGTCTAAGAGGAAAAACAGGATAGAACTATTACCAACAAAAGGCTCTTAATCCATTTCTTATTTATTTATTTTTGTCTTACATACTTATAGCCATGTGGGGAATACATGATTATTTTAAAATAATTGTTCAAGTTGACCCTTGAACAATGCAGAGGTTAGGGGGACTGACATCCTGTGGGGTCAAAAATCCACATAAAATGTTTAAGTCCCCCCAGACTTAACTACAATAGCCTACCATTGACCAGAAGCCTTATGAATAACACAGTCAATTAACACATATTTTGTATATGTATTATATACTACATTGCTACAATAAAGAAAGCTAGAGAAAAGAAAATGCTACTAAGAAAATTATGAGGAAGAGAAAATACATTTACAAACCTGTTTTGTATTTGTTGAAAAAAATCTGTGTATAAGTGGACCCGTGCAGTTCAAACTGTTGAACTGTTGTTCAAGGGTCAACTGTATCTTTAACATAAGTGACTTTTATTTAGCCAAATGTATTGCATACCTTATTTCTGTTTTTGAACACATGTTTAAAACTTGGTTTGTGGTAAAATGGAGCCTTTCCCCCTAGTGTTATTTGACATGGTGGTAGTTGGACATAAAAAGTAGAATTTTGTATTTTATTTCAATAGAGGACAAAGAAAGATGACTAACTCTCCTTATTTGGAGAACAGGAAGTGGTCTGGGAATGAGATCCAAAAACATCAAATTTGTTTGATGTTTCCAGTAGTGATCTGCCTTGATGTGGCTTCTTCAGATGCAACTAGAAGAAAAATTGTGACATCCAGAAGGGGTGGGAGAGTTTGAGGAACATTAGTCAACTCCTGTTACCTGAATTTCAGACTCTGAAGTCCCTATTCCCAGGGTGAATGAATGGTCTTACAGAATCTCTGCAATTATGATTACCTGGAGTAGACTGAGAAAAAGGTTGTCTGAGAAGACCAAGAAGTAGTTGGAGTGGCATTTTGAGGATTCCTTCTAAGCCATATAAAATTTTTTGTTTGGTTTCTATAGCCACGTCAACACATCTGGATAGCTGTTCTCGTCTTTCTGCTCTTTGACCGAACAAGAGAAGCACAGTTTGTGCCTTCCCGATGCCTGCTCATTGGAGCATAATTGGAGATTATTTGATGTTTGCTAAACATAGAAGTCCTGGACTCTACACTGACCAGTGGAATCCAAGTTTTAGAAACTGTGTTTTTAAAAAACTCCCTATATAATTATACAGTAGAGGAGCCAATATAGTGAATGCTTTAGATACTGATATTATTACCTGAAGTAGTTTTAATACAAACTAGAACTGATTATTTACAACGTTCTTATAGCCTGTTTCTGCTTATTTAAAGAGTTCTTGATAAAATTAAAAAATATCATTTATTTGGCTTCCTCTGTTCTTGAGCTAGAACATCCTAGACCCATGGTTCTCAAACTTCGTACATCAGAATCATCTGGAGATTTTGTTAAAATACAGATTTCTGGGCCTCATCCCCAGAGTTTCTAGAGTAGGGTAGGTTTACATTACTTACAAGTTCTCGTCTATATTAGACCACTAGGGCTATCGTAGCAAAATGATCACCTACTGGGTTGCTTAAACAATAATGTATTTCTTAGGTCCTGGAGACTGGAAGTCCAATATGAAGGTGCTGGCAGCGTTGACTTCTCTGAGATCTCCCTTCCTGTCTTCCAGATGGCTGCTGTCTTGCTGCCTTTTCACACGGCACTTCCTCCATATATGTACATCCCTGGTGTGTCTGTGTGTTTAAATCTCCTCTTCTTGGAAGGATACCATCATATTAGATTAGAGCCCTAATAGCCTCGTTTTTGTTTAATTATGTCTTTAAAGGCCCTACCTCCAAATACAGTCACATTCTGAGATGCTGGGAACTAGGGCTTCAACACATGAAGTCTGGTGGAGACACAACTCAGTCCATAACACCATGTAATGCTGAGGCCGTAGGTCCAGACCCCCACTTGGAGAACCACTGGACTTGACTGGCGAGATAGGGAAATGGCTTCTGTGAAAACATTTCCCAATCTTGTGAGACAGTTCTTGGCTTTCTACTCTTTCTAAAAACTTTCTCTTGATAATCTTTTCTACTTCTATGTTTTGATTACTATCTTTGGCAGATAATTTTCCAGTCTGCTGTCTACCACTGTCTCTTCTCAATGACTTTAAGTTTGTGTCAGATGCCGACCTGGGTGTCTTGCCAGCAATGCACGCTTATATATTCAGACCAGAGTTTATTTTAGTTGTTACAGTCCTCCCTTCCTCCTGCCTCCTCTGTGTCTGCTCCTGGTGTGACCACTGACTAAGCCGTATACTCTAAATGGACCAGGGAGTCATGTCTGACATTTTCCTTTGCTTCTCATGTTCATCACTAAATTAGGCAGCATCTACGTCTGCATTTGTCTGTCCCCATCTTCTTTCATTTTCCTTGCATCCAGCCTTATTTGGGTCTCCTCAATTCTTCCTTGAATATGGCAATAGCCTTCTAGCCGGAATCCCTTCTTTTAATCTGTTTTTCCTTTCACGAATACCATCTACTGTTTTAGAGTAATCTTCCTAGAGCATAATTCTAATAAAAAGCACTAAGTGTTTCCCAGTGCCTGTTCAATAAACGACATGCCTACCTAAATAAAATTCCGGGTTCTGTTATAAGAAGAAGAGGTGGTGAGTAACAAGCTATCAGTCTCTGCCAGTCTGCTCCACTTACTCCCCAAGTAGGCATGTGCCCCTTTCCTCTCATATGTAGACCCCTTCCCCAGTGGAGACTCCTCAAAATGCAACACAGTTATAGTCTCCAGCTTAAGGTTAAGGATCTCTTCCTGTGTGCAGTCAGCTTCCTCAGAACCCAGGGTGGATCATTATGATCTGGCACAAAATTTCTGCCTGTCATACCCAATATTCACGAGCAGAGTAGGAACATAATGACTACAGTATAACTTCCATGCAGAAAAGGAGAAAATCAAGCACTAGGCCGCAACAACTTTTAAATCATGTTGGGCCAGAATAGTGACAACTCCAGCCCAGGCAGTGGAGTGATGTCCATGGTTATTGTCCTTAACACCCCATGGCTTTGTGCTCTGGAATGCTCTTCCTGGTCCATTCTCCTCAATGGTCTTTCCAAGGTAGGCATGAGAAAGTAGACTCTTCTTGGGGCCTATGTTCCTAGTCCACCCTTTTGGGAGGTTAAGTTTGAGGACACAGAAATTGTTTTAGAGATTGGACCGTCATGATGCTGTTGGCTAGGCATCGGGGTTCATTAGCAATACAATTCCCTAAAAACCAAAGGGGGCTTCCAGTTTACTTGCTGCCATTCCGTTCCATGTGTGAGTAACCAGAATCAGAGATCTTGTCTTGATAAGGTTGTTGAGGCTAAAGATGTACTACCTACAGGCTTCTGTGCTTTGCCAACTCCCCCTCCCCCAGATTAACTTGAGACTCTTTGGAAAAATAGGCATGGTAGCCCTTGTAATTAACTGCTTCCACATTTGACAGAAAAAAACTCTTGAAGGAAGTACTTGAAAGAGGCACGGGCCATGGTCTTATCTCCTATGAGGGCTGCTTTTGCTCCTGCTTCTGGCCATGGCTTACAATAGCTTCGCTTTGAAGTAAGGAAGTAGTAAGTTTTTCCAGCCTGAAAAGGCTCCAAATTAGACTCTCTGTTAACTTAGTCTGTGAGCTATTGACTCTGCTGGCAGACTGGCTAGCTCTAGCCCAGGTTCGCCTCTTTTGTAGGATATTATCGACAGTGTCAAGAATCAGCCAACACACGCCACATTCTAAAAATCTCATGCCACTTTCCGGGCACCTGGGGGGCTCAGCCGGTTAAGCTTCTGGCTCTTGGTTTCAGCTCAGGTCATGATCTCACAGTTTGTGAGTTTAAGCCACATGTCAGTGCAGAGCCTGCTTGGGATTCTCTCTCTCCCTCTCTCTCTCTGCCCCTTCCCTGCTCGTGCTCTCGCTCTCTCTCTCTCTCTCTCTCTCTCTCTCAAAATAAATACCAAAATAAAATAAATAAAAATCTTGCACAATTTTCATTAATGCCACAAGCCTTTGTACCTTCTAGTGTTCTGCTAGTCACTATTTTACCAGGATGCCAGCTCTCCAGGCTGCAATAGTTTTGTCCTTGTTGATGCCACTCAACCATCTC
The DNA here is from genome assembly GCF_018350175.1 of Felis catus. Taxonomy (NCBI): domain Eukaryota; kingdom Metazoa; phylum Chordata; class Mammalia; order Carnivora; family Felidae; genus Felis; species Felis catus. The sequence goes on from NC_058368.1 coordinate 47,885,492, forward strand.
CTTTAAACGAATCCCACATTTTAGCTATGCAGCAGCCCCCTTTTGTTATCAACATCTATATTAGTTATGGTTAAGTTTGGGTGCATGTGTCAGTGGCTTAAATGATGCATGTTTATTTCTCTTCCAGTAAAAGAGTTTTGGGGGAGGCAGTCTAGAGCTGGCATAGAAGCTCTGTGATATCATTAGTGTTTTAGGATCTTCTAGCTTTCCTCTTCATTTGCCTAGAGTGAGGGCATTGATCATAAGGTTCAAGACAGCTGCTGGAATTTCCAGCGTCACATCCATTTTTCATACACAAAGGTATAGGAAGAGGGAGAAAAAGAGTGTACCCTTTATCTCTCATTGAGATTTTCTGGGCATTCTATACTATATTATAATTGAATGGTCACGATTTAGAGATCTAGCTTCAAGGGAGGCTGGGAGATATGGTCTTATAGAGGGGTAAGATGTATCTGGCCATTTATCAAGGTTCTGTTATTAAAGCAAAGGGGAAAGTGGATGTTGGGTAGGAAACTAACATCTTCTGTCACTAGTAAGCGTACAAGTATTTATAAAACAGGGTAAACAGTTTCACACGCCTCAAGGGAGCTTCAGGTAGGTTTCAGTGTGAATTCAGTGGGGACAGCTGGCCTCCAGATACACACACAGTGGGGGACTTTTGAAAGGAGATAGAGCTTGAACTCATTCTTTGAGTGGGAGAAAAGTAGGACATTAAAGCTGGAAAGGACAAGGCACTCAGTTTCGGGATCTGGCAAGTGTGGGATGAATGCAGAAATTTTGTGCCCTAGTGCCTTATTTGCCTAACCCGAGTCCCAGCCCTGGACTAGGATAAAAGATACATGAAGGAAGCTGGTGGTAAGCAAGGGTGGGATGTTGGCTTTACTAATTTCATGTAAAGAAACAGAAGGCTGCTCCCACATATGCCAAGAAGGAAGCATCGTAGGCCAGCTCCACATGACAGTCTGGCAATCCTTCAACCAAAGGAAAAGTTTGTTGTTAACTAGCAGAATTCTTTTTTTTTTTTTAAGTTTATTTATTTTTGACAGAGACAGAGTGTGAGCATGAGCTGGGGAGGGGCAGAGAGAGAAGGAGACACAGAATCCGAAGCAGGCTCCAGACTCCAAGCTGTCAGCACAGAGCCTAGTATGGGGCTCGAACTCACAGACCATGAGATCATGACCTGGGCCCAACTGACTGCGCCATTCAGGCACCCCACAACTAGCAGAATTCTTATAGATCATGCACCAAAGACAAATCACATTCATTCTGGCATGGTCATTCTGAGATTCTGAGTAGTGTTTTAGTCATTTCATGATTAGACCCACATCAGATCCTGACAGGAGGAAACACTCAAGACATTTTGCTATGATGTTACTATAACCAACGCTGCCTGTAAAGTCACACAAAATGAGGATTGTGGGAAGGCCCCAGCATTCTTCCTGTGTGGGCTTGTGGAGCACACACTCACACTGGTCAGTGGGAGTGATACTTCATTTTCCCACCTATCCAGGGAGGGAGGACATGTGAACACACTAGTGTTCTGAATTACCCTAGTCTGAGAGTAGCTTGGCTCACGTGTGTTGCATATGAAAGCAAGTGATTACAAAAGCCTTTAATAAAAGAGGTAAGTTGGGAAATGTGAGAAGTTGGTTATGCTGCGTGGTTACAATATCATGAAAGCAATAAACGCCACGTCACCTCTTACCTAACCTCTGTAGTTGAGAAATCAGAGTTCTAGGCTTAGAATTCCTGTAACCACACATTTTTTGACCCTGATTCTCCTTCCAAGAACAGTTAAGGATATTGGAAATTCCATACATTAGTTGATCCACCTGCAGTTCTCTGGTAGAGAGGGGTTGCTTAGAGAAAACAAATCTACTTTCTAGATGCCGACCTCTTGCCATATATTATCTCATAAAGCTCTTTGTTCTTACCTCTAATTATAGATAGAAGAAATGGAAGTTTATAGAGATGTTATTTTTCTTGTTCAGTTGTCATCTTGCTTATGTTGGAAAATGATCTCAGATGAGAACTCACTTCCTCTTAAAAGTAACATCTTTGGGCAACTTTGAGCATAAGAAAGTTATTTTTTTATGTTTGATCCAAAAGTTAATTCCATGTAACTTCTGCTAACTGGTCTTAATTCTATCCCTACTACTAAGGGCCTTAAAATATGCAAAAATAGCTATCATGTTTGCAAGTTTTTCTTATCTCTGGATTAAAAATGCAAATTCTTTATGTGGTATGATTTCAAACTTCTTCCTCACTGGGCTTGCTGTTCTCTGTATATATTACAGTTTGTCTATAAGCTTTAAAGAACTGAACACAGAAATCCACCTGTGGATTTCTAAATGCATATGCAGAAGGGAGCTGCCACCTCCCCCATGTTAGGCTTCTATTAATGGAAGCTAGGAATTTATTACATTTTTAGGGTGTCAGAGAGGAGACATTAATATTTTATAGTTGATATCCATTAAATACACTTCTGACAAAGTCTGGAATTCTTTTTTTTTTTTTTTTTTTACATTTACTCTTATTACCCCTTGTTACCTCTATACTCTATTTCTGCAGGTGATTTTATTGGATGCAAACACAAGCCTTACATTTGTCACTGTTAAATAACATTTTATTAAGTTCAATCCAGTACTCCAGGTGCTTAAGATCTTTTTGAAGATTGGTCTTGCTATCCATGGTACTCACTGTTACTTCTAGCTTCATTTCGTCAGCTGATTTGAAAGCCTGTATCTATTTTTTTAACTTATTTTTAAAAATTTATACCCCAGTTCGTTAGCATATAGTGCAGTAATGATTTCAGGAGTAGAATCCAGCGATTCGTCCCCAACATGCAACATGCAGTGCTCATCCCAGCAAGCGTCCTCCTTAATGCCTCATTTAGCCCATCCCCCTGCCCACAACCCCTCCAGCAACCCTCAGTTTGTTCTCTGTATTTAAGAATCTCTTATGTTTTGTCCACCTCCATGTTTTTGCTTCCCTTATGTTCATCTGTTTTGTATCTTAAATTCCACGCATGAATGAAGTCATATGATATTTGTCTTTCTCTGACTAATTTTGCTTAGTGTCATACACTCTAGTTCCATCCATTGCTGCAAATGGCAAGATTTCATTCTTTTTGATCACCAAGTAATATTGCACCATTGCATATATATACCACTTCTTCTTTATCCATTCATCAGTGGATGGACATTTGGGCTCTTTCCATACTTTGGCTGTTGTTGTTAGTGCTGCTATAAACATGGGGGTGCATGTGTCCTTATGAAACAGCATACCTGTATCCCTTGGATAAATACCTAGTAGTGCAATTGCTGGGTCATGGGGTAGTTCTATTTGTGATTTTTTGAGGAACCTCCATACCGTTTTCCAGAGCAGCTGTGCTAGTTGTCTTTCCCATCAGCAGTGCAACAGGGTTCCCCTTCCTCCGCATCCTCACCAACATCTGTTGCTGCCTAAGTTGTTAATGTTAGCCATTCTGACAGGTGTGAGGTGGTGTCTCAGTGTGCTTTTGATTTGTATTTCCCTGATGCTGAGTGATGTTGAGCATCTTTTCATGTGTCTGTTAGCCATCTGGATGTCTTCTTTGGAGAAGTGTCTATTCATGTTTTTTGCCCATCTCTTCACTGGATTATTTGTTTTTTGGGTGTTGAATTTGATAAGTTCTTTTTTTAAAAAATATTTTTAATGTTTATTTATTTCTGAGACAGAGAGACAGAGCATGAGTAGGGGAAGGACAGAGAGAGAGGGAGACACAGAATCTGAAGCAGGCTTCAGGCTCTGAGCTGTCAGCACAGAGCCCGACGTGGGGCTTGAACTCATGGACTGTGAGATCATGACCTGAGCCGAACTCAGTCGCTCAACTGACTGAGTCACCCAGGTGCCCCAAATTTGATAAGTTCTTTATAGATTTTGGATACTAGCTCTTTATTTGACATGTCATTTGTAAATATCTTCTCCCATTCTGTTTGGTGCCTTTTAGTTCTGCTGATTATTTCCTTTGCTATGCAGAAGTTTTTATTATGATGAGGTCCAAATAGTTCACTTTGTTTCCCTTCCCTCTGGAGACGTGTTGAGTAAGAAGTTTCTGCAGCCGAGGTCAAAGAGGTTTTTGCCTGCATTCTCCTCTAGGATTTTGATGGCTTCCTGTTTTACGTTTAGGTCTTTCATCCATTTTGAGTTTATTTTTGTGTATGGTGTAAGAAAGTGGTCCAGGTTCATTCTTCTGCAGTTTGCTGTCCAGTTTTTCCAACACCACTTGCTGAAGAGACTGTCTTTATTCCATTGGATATTCTTTCCTGCTTTGTCGAAGATTAGGTGATCATACATTTGAGAGTCCATTTCTGGGTCCTCTCTTCTGTTCCATTGATCTACGCATCTGTTTTTGTGCCAGTACCATACTGTCTTGATGATTACAGCTTTGTAATACATCTTGAAGTCTGGAATTGTGATGCCTCCAGGTTTGGTTTTCTTTTTTCAGGATTTCTTTGGCTATTTGGGGTCTTTATTGGTTCCATACAAATTTTAGGATTGTTTGAGCTCTGTGAAGAATGCTGGTGTTATTTTGATAGGGATTGCATTGAATATGTAGATTGTGAAAACTTGTGTCTTCTAACCAAGGACAACTGATAAACAGGGTGGAGATCTGACCAGTCATTGGCACTCCCCTCTTGCTGGCATTGTTCCAGCACTAGGAGACCACTTCCCAGCACCCACCATTCAGGTGACCGATTTTTCTTGTGTTCCTTTTTGCACCTAGATCCATATTTGTAATATTTCCCCTTCAGCAATGCCATAAAGTCATCACTTAATATTATAAGTTCTATATGCTTTTCAAGGTCTAATTCAAACTCCTACATGAAGTCTGCTCTGACCCACTGTGGTTCTCCCATTTCAAATTCCCTTTACCTAATTTGATTCTTTATATCCAGCCTCCATTGATTTTCTGTGAATGTAAACTCCATCTTCACCTCCATCCCATGAAGGTAAGACCATGTTATTTATTATCCTCTAGCATCTGGTTAATACATTGTCAGACTGGGAGTAGTGTTCAATTGTTACTCGCTTTTGATTGATTAAGCCAGCACTTCTAAGTAACAAATGGTTTTGTCCACCTCCTCCTCTCTCCCCAGGGAACATTCAGCAATGTCTGGAGACATTTTGGTGGTCCCAACTGGGGATGCTACTGGCGTCCAGTGGGTAGAAGCCAGGGGTGCTGCTAAACATCATAAAATGCACTGGACATCCCCCCCCCACACACACCAAATAACCCAAGATGTCAGTAGTGCTGATATTGAATAACCATTAGGCAATTTTTAAAGGCTGTTCCATCTGCCTGCTAATAGGTAGATTTTGGTGACAGGTAACATGTCTGCTGACCCTTCTTAGAATGAATGCTGCCTCCATATAGTCACCTCTGAGCTCAGGCCAGGGCAGTCGGTCCTGGTAACATTACTGAAAACAGATGATTATGGGTGAGTTGACAGGTGTCACTATGAGCCTAATGAAACTGATCCCACAAGCTACACCTAAAAATTAGTTTTATTAGTTTCTGGCCCTGTTTAAATATCTAGGTTTTTGCTTCCATTTATTTATATGTTAGAATGAGATAATAATAGCTCCCCCCCAGCTATTTCATAAGAATATTTTGAAGAAAAAGGAGATAATGTAGGTGAGAAGTTTTGAACTCTTTGTATGGGAAAATTACTATTAAAACATTATGATGATAATTAGTGGTGGTGATCTGGGGTATGGGGGAACAAAGTGTTTTATATATAGTGTGTTGTACTCCAAAGAAAAGAACTAATTAAGGCAAACATGTTGTCCTGGTTCTAACTCATATTTCTGTGGCTGGGGTTGATCTCCTAACCTATAAATATGCCTTCTGACCATGACCTTGGGATACTCTGCTGGGTACTCTCTCCTTGACCCGTGGAGTGTGGCCAGGCAAAATGTAGTGGATGAAGAACAATAAGAAAATGTTTGCTTATCTTGGTATGCCTGAGTGCTTTTATTATTATTTAAAATCAAAACTTTATTGGATGCAGAAGCTCATCTCTTGATGAACTCAGCTTGTTTCCATGTTGTGTCACATAGCTCAGAAGGATTTTTCAACACACACAGGGAGTTAAAGGACTTTTGAGTGGTGACAGTATGGCTGGTCCCAAGCATGTGTCCCTTTGGCATGCAGTCTCTAGTCTCCACGACGCCTGCCTGCCTCACCTACTATTTGTCTGTGACTCTGTGGCTGCTGTGTGGTTGGCATCCACCCCCACACTGGCATGCCAAAGGAGTGAATGAACAATGGGATACCCTGGCACTGACGGGTGTTTTAATAACTGTGGAAAATGAGGAATTTACAGATGCATGATTCAAGTTCCCACTTCAAAGGTCCTCAACCGAAATCCTCCTGAAATTAGAAGCAATACTACTGAACACAATGCAACCTTTTGCATGGCTGCCCAATGTTACTATAAATCTGTGTGTGCAGTGTTTGGGAAAGTTACATTACTGTGAAATAGATGCCTTGCTTTCATCTGGAATTTATGTATAATGTTCAGTAGGTAGGTCTTGCCTGGGAAATTTGAGGTATGCAATGGGAAGCAATTTGCTTTTCACTGGCAGCCAAGACTCAACATGGGCTGGGGCTCTTTGAGCAGGGGCTTGATCAGCAACCCTACATGGTTAGATCTTCCCATGTCTGAACTGCCTTCACTCTGAGGGGAGAACATTCTCTCCCATGTGGACCTGGTCTGAAACTCCACTGGGAAGGTGGTGAAATAAGTCACCTGGGTCCCATTCTTTTCTCTGTTTACCCCCACTTCATGCTACTTCTCAGTAGGTAGCCCAAATGTTTATGATGTGTTTACGTGTGCCATTTCTCCCACAATGGCTCCCCATTCAGGCCTATCCTCCTCAGCCAGGCCTGGCTCCACGCCCACTCTTTTTCCTTTCATGAATAATCACTACCACTCATCCAGTGCTTAGTGTGTGCCGCACTACACAAGTGTTCATTAAACCTCACCTCACCTTGTGAGGTAGCTATTTTTTTGTCCCTATTTTACACATAAGGGAATGGCCTCAAGACGCATAATAACTTGCCCAAGGTGACAAAACCAATAGAAATTTTAACTCAGGTCAGAAGCTCAAACTCATATGAAATTTCTCCTACTTAAAATTTTACCGTAACATTTCCCATTCTTTCAGATTAATGGCAACACAACTATTTAACTCAAATCTACTTCACAAAGAGCATTTATATCCTAGCAGGGTCTTTTTAGACACAACGCCTCAATGCAAGACCCAGTTGTATTGTTAGATTTTCCCACACTGTGACAAATGTTGAAGGGAGGGTGGAACCTTCTGACTCTACCAAAAATGCCACCCAAACGGGGAGGCCTGTGGTTGGTTAGCATGATCCTTTCATGGTAGAGTTATGTAGCTATCACTACTAGACAAGACAAATCCTGGACAGCGTTCTTACGGGTACTGTTGATGTTTGCTTTGATGACACTTTTTTCCCCCTCTGATTTCAAGGCCGACCAACATTTCAGCTGACGTCTCCCTCTGATACCCTAAAACCTTCAATCCAGGTTGATGTCAATGTTTTCTAGATATTTCCTTTACAAGGTGTCTCTCTGAGGAAGACATTTACTGAGAAGTAGTTACTACTGTAACTATTGGCAGTAACCACCAGACCTGTGCTATGTAATTTTTAACAGCTCATCTTCACCAGAAAACGTTTGAGAAATGTATACAATTTTAATTTTGAAGGGATTAAATGAAGAAACTGAGGTATTTTAAGTGATTTTTCCAAGACTCATTGCTTACTGACTTTACATCGACAAGGTAATTGAGACAATGTTAGGAGTTTAGTTATGGCTGATGTGACATACGATTCATTACGTTTTTACTAGCTCCAAAATTATAAACTAGATGGTTATGCGTGGTTGACTGTGGTGGAGATTAATGATAGCTCAGTTAAGGATCAAAGAAAAATCATTTTCCCAGTTCTCTCCCTATTCATATTGTTTTTTTTTTTTTTAAAAAGAATCCTTCCTATTTTCCCTCTTTTTTCTCTCCCAGAGTTAAGTGCAAGCCAAGAAATCCTTGGAGTGTGACTTTAGGGCCAGGTTGTGTTTCAGTGTCACATGATACCACACGTCATCAATTGCTATTTCTGAGTCTCATTGGGTGATGGAGCACTCTTGCTGGAAGTCTGAACTGGGGGAAGGGAGTCTGGAGTCTAGAGTGTGGATGAGTGTGGATGTGTATTCTGTCAAGCTGATACAAAACTTCTGGAAGCTCATTTATTTTTTGCCTTTCTTCTTGTATAATAGAAAATGTTATAAGGCTATGTATTTCTTCTTGAGTTTTTGCTTCAATAACAATATCTTTGTTTTTCTTCATTCTAAGTATTTTTTTTTAACTCCAATATGATTTCTTCTGCATCCTATGAATTATTTGGGGGACGTGTTTCTGAATTTCCAATTGCATGGATTTTTAACTTGTTTATTTTTGTGTTTAACTTGATTATAGTGTGGTCTGGGAATAAGGCCTGTATATACTGATCCTTTGAAATATGTTGAAACAAGTTTTATGACAGTTTTTGGTCAACTTCTCACATGTGTTTCAGAAAAATATTTATTCTTTACTGGTTTGATCTAGAATTCTGTCTCTGCCTATGAATTCAAATTCACGGATTTTTTAATTTTTTAAAAAATTTATTATTTTTATTTTTTTGAGAAAGAGAGCATGAGCAAGGGAGGGGCAAAAAGAGAGGGAGAGAGAGAATCTTAAATGCAGCATGGAGCCCAATAGGGGGCTCGATCTCATGACTGTGAGATCATGACCTGAACTAAAATCAAGAGTTGGACACTTAACTGATTGAGCCACCCAGGTGCCCTTGATTTTGTTGTTGAATTCATTTAAAAAAAATTTGTTTGCTTTATTTGTCAATAATGAGATAGGTATGTTGAAAGTTGTTACTGCAATGATAGATATGTTTTGCAATTTATTTTTACTTCATTCATTTTATTAGGTACGTACAAATATAGAATTATTATACCATACTGGTTAACTTAATATTTTAAAAAACTATATGTAGTAAAGACCCTCTTTATTTTTAATAATGTTTCCACTTTAAAGTCTGCTATTTTGTCATAGGTAAATTTCATGGCCTCAGTTGTTATTTTGTTAGTATTTTTGTGTCTCCCTCTTTCTCTGCCCATCCCTCCCTAGTACTCTGTCCCTCTCTTAAAAATAAATAAAAACATTTAAAAAAATAAAAAAATTTAAAAGATTTGGCTGCTTAATCAACTGAGCCACTGAGTCACTCTGGAACATATATCTTTAAAGAAATAGCAATCAATCTTTGTCTTGTTACTAGATAGTTCAGTTAATTTACATTTATTGTGATTTTGGATATATTTTGATTTATATTTGCCATCTTATTTTTTAAAATTTTTAAAAATGTTTATTCATATTTTTGAGAGACAGAGCATAAGTGGGGGAAGGGCAGAGAGAGAGAGAGAGGGAGACACAGAATCCAAAGAAGGCTCCAGGCTCTTAACTGACAGCACAGAGCCCAACGCGGGGCTCAAACTCACAGACCATGAGATCATGACCTGAGCTGAAGTCGGACGCTTAACTGACTGAGCCACCCAAGCACCCCTTACAATCTTATTTTAACTTACAATTTGTCTTGTTTGTCACAGTCCATTTCTATTGTTTTTTTTTTTTAATTTTACTTCTTTTTTTTTCATCATGATAAGTGTACACTTTAATCCCCATCCTCTATTTTCCCCATGCCCTCCCTACCTCCCCTCTGGTAACCATCAGTTTGTTCTCTATAGTTAAGAGTCTGTTTCTTGGTTTGTCTCTCTCCCCCTCTCTCTTTTTTTCTTTGCTCTCTCTTTTCTTAAATTCCACATAAAAGTGAAATCCTATGGTATTTGTCTTTCTCTGACTGACATATTTCACTTAGTGTTTTACTCTTTAGCTCTAACCATGTTATTGTGAATGTCAAGATTTCATTCTTTATTTATGGCTGACTAATATTCCATTGTGTATATATACCACATCTTCTCTATCCATTCATCTATCAATGGGATACTTGGGCTGTTTCCATAATTTGGTTATTGTAAATAATGGTGCTATAAACATAGGGATGCATGTATCCCTCTGAATTAGTACTTTTGTATTTTAAGGGCAAATACCCAGTAGTGTAGTTCTTGAATCATAGGGTAGTTATGTTTTTAATTTTTTGAGGAACCTCCATACTGTTTGCCATAATGGCTGCATTGCCACCAGTGGTGCATGAGGGATCCTTTTTCTCCACATCCTCACCAACACTTGTTGTTTCTTGTTTTATTGATTTTAGCCATTCTGACAGGTATGAGGTGATATTTCATTGTAGTTTTGATTTGCATTTTTCTGATGATGAGTGATATTGAGCATCTTTTCATGTATCTGTTGGCCATCTGGATGTTTTCTTTGGAGAAATATCTGTTTATGTCCTCTGCCCATTTTTAATTAGATTATTTATTTTTAGAGTATTGAGTTATATCAGTTTTTTATATATTTTGGATACTAACCCTTTATCAGATAGGTTATTTGCAAATATCTTCTCCCATTCCATATGTTGCCTTTTAGTTTTATTGATTATTTCCTTCACTGTGCAAAAACATGTTATTTTGATGTTCTATTCCACTGGTCTATGTGTCTGTTTTTATGCCGGTACCATACTGTTTTAACTACTACTACTTTGTAATATAACTTGAAATCTGACATTGTGATACCTCCCATTTTGTTTTTCTTTTTCCAGCTTGCTTTGGCTATTTGAAATCTTTTGTGGTTCCATATAAATTTTAAGATTGTTTGTTCCATTTCTATTCTTTAATGATAACACTTGAAATTTTTCTATCTTTTCAGAAGATATAATCTTTATATATTAATCTGGTGTAATGTGCCACTCTGTTTATAAAGCCAGAGCACAGTTGTGAACTTAATAACGAAAATATGAAGAAGCTAGGGTCCCGACTCCCCACACTGCAAAATATATCAATTATTTGTTGGTAGTAATTGTCTGTTGAAAGAACCCCTAAACTTTTGGTTTTATATGGTGTTTGTCTTGAGATATGTTTGCTAAGAAGGGAAAACACTATAACTTTTCCTCACAATCTGATTTAATAACCATTTCCCTTTCTTCTCTTATTTTTTTCCTGTTTGCACTCTCTCACCCTGTCTGGGTATGTCTCCGGCTGTCTGGTTTTTAGAGGTCCTGGGCCTTGTGCACGAAGGCTGCAGCCTCCCTCTGTTCTCTACTTTAACCATCACCCATCATCTTGCCAGCAATGACATGGTAGCTCACAGCCACTCACAATGCACAGGCTCTAGCAACTAGTGTGAAGGAACAAGTACACTTTTGTGTCACAGATATTTAATAAGCAAAAAGAAATAAAGCTCAGAGGTGGATGGAGGTGGAGGGTCAGAGAGACAGAGAGATTTTTAAAGTTCCCAGAACTTTTCTTAAACAATCAAAGAGACCAACATCCTTACTGTTTTGTTTGTGTGTTTTGCCACATCTCCCTGTACTCTTTGATTTCCTGTTTATTTGCCTGGTTTTCACATCCCATCAGTTGTTCCTAGTCTAAAGAATTCTGTGTTGCAGCTTATTCAAGAGCTTATTCTGTTCGGTGACATTATAAAATAGTTCAAATTTTCCATTGCTCAATGAAAACCATTTTTGAAAAGTCACTGTGAGAATTAAAAGTTGAAGTTGGTGGGTGAACAGGAGCCATGGGAAAAGAGACTTCTTTTTAGATATTCTTCACACTATTCAGGGGTTCGAAAAGATCAGCACCAAACTTAAAAATACCATCAAATGTTTCTCTTTGAAATAATAATCCCATAAGATGATATTGTCCTCCCTTGGTAAATTTTAGTGCCAGTGTTCCAGATGATCTATCCAGACTTTTACCTGTCATTGGCTCTTCTCATCTGTCAGCTAAGAAATGTAAACTGATATTTTATGCATCTGTGCATCTATGTCAATAAGGGAAGCAAATTTGCTGGGAAAAATCCAATGCAGGTGACTACTGGTCTTCCTTATGGTGAATGGTATATGGACTTTGGAACTATCTCCAGTTACTGCATTGGTTTTTGCTGGTTTTGGAACTCAAGGCCAGGGTCCAATAAAAGATTGGAGATCTTTTATTTTATTTTTTAAAAATAGTTTTAAGAGATAAGGATCAAAATTAAATATCCACAACAGGTGCTTGTCTGCAAATGTGTGCATGCATCGGCACATAGCTATGTGAACATGCAGTGTTTGCCAGCTTGGTAATTGTGGGTGGAATGTGGGCATTCGCTCTGGAAAACACAACCTGCAGTATTTTTATTTTTATTTTTCTCATCCAAACAGAGACATCCAAAACTCTATGTTTTCTATGTGAGCAGTAATAATCCAGAAACGAGCACCGAGAAATGAATAGTTCCATGTGAGATAAATGTGTTTACTCTCCGAAAATACTTCTTTCAAATGCAAATCATTACAAAAATGTATCACACACCTTACAACTTTCCATTGTGTAATATACTAGATAGAATATAATCTCATATAGATGGGTATTGTCATAATTAAAAAACTTAATTTTCATTGCAAGAATGCCTGTGGGGTTACTGAGCTGTATGGAAACGTAGGCCCCGCAGGGTGTAGTTTTTGAGTTGTTCTTATCTGTTGCCCATTCTTTTTCTGTTTCTGTCTTTAGTAAAACACATTCCTGGGGTGCTTAGCGAGCTCAATCAGTAGAGCATGTGACTCTTGGTCTCAG